>NC_071996.2:16857196-17160227 GCF_028885655.2 Pongo abelii
CCAAAATGTAGAATCAGTGGGAGCCCTGAACTTGCTTTCCTGTGACTAGATGGTCCCATCTGGGGGTGATGGGAGATGGTGACAGATCATAAAGGCATTTGATTCACATAAGGAGTGAACAACCTATATCCCCTGCATGAGCAACTTACAATAGGGTTCAGGTCACACTCTTAGGACGATCTAATGCCACCGCTGATCTGACAGGAGGAGGAGCTTGGGCAGTAATGCGAGCGTCAGAGAGTGGCTGGAAACAGATGAAGCTTTGCTTGCTCACCTGCCTCTAACCTCCTGCTGTGTGGCCCAGGTCCTAACAGGCCAGGGACTGGTACTGGTCTGTGGCTTGTAACTCATACTTTTTATGTTTATTTTTTGGAAACACTTTCCACTTATATTCTTGATTCCTATGTATTTTATAAACAACTTAGAAATTCCTTTTAGAACAAGACAGGGTCTAATATTATGTTTTTAACATAGGATTTTGAATTAATTTTATCTGTGTATGAGAGAGAGATGTGAAATAAACTAATCGTTAAGCACTTTCCATTTTACTCTTATTTCATGCATATTAAGAATAAAACTGGGAAGTCCTAGGCAGAGCAATTGGGCAAGAGAAATAAAGGGCATCCAAATTGGAAAAGAGGAAGTCAAACTATCTCTTCACCAATGATATGATCTTATACCTAGAAAACCCTAAAGACTCCTACAAAACACTCCTAGATTTGATAAATGAATTCAGTAAAGTCTCAGAGGTTACAAAATAAATGAATACCAATCAGTAGCACCACTATACACCAACTACAACCAAGCTGAGAGTTCATATCAACAATCCAATCCCTTTTACAGTGGCTGCAAAAAAGTGTGAAATACCTAGGAAAATACTTAATGAAAAAGGTGAGTGATCTATATAAGGATAACTGGAAAACACCACTAAAGAAAATAACAGATGACACAAACAAGTGAAAATACATCCTATGTTCATGGACTGAAAGAACTGATATAGTGAAAATGACCATAGTGCCTAAAGCAGTCTACACATTCCATACAATTCCTTCCAAAGTACCAATGTCATTCTTCACAGAATTATTTTAAAATGCTGACATTCATGTAGGACCACAAAAGAGCCTGAATAGCAACAGACATACCAAGCAAAAGGAACAAATACGTTGGCATCACATTACCTGACTTCAAATTATACTCTAAGGCCACAGTAACAAAAACGGCGTGGTACTGGTATAAAAATAGATACATAGATCAATGGAACAGAATAGACAACTCAGAAATAAAGCCACTACAACCAAATGATCTCTGAGCAAGGATACAAAATCATACACTGGAGAAAGTACAGGTTATTCAGTATATAGTGCTGGGAAAAAAAGATAGCCACATGTTGAAGAATGAAACTGGATCTCTATCTCTCACCATATCAAAAATTAATTCAAGATGGATTAAAGGCCTAAACCTAAGACCTGAAAACATTGGCCTAGGCAAAGAATTTATGATGAAGACCCTAAAAACAAATGCAACAAAAATGAAAATAAATAAATACGACCTAATTAAAATAAAAAGCCTCAGCACAGCAAAAGAAATAATCATCGGAGTAAACCAACAACCTATACAATGGGAAAAAAAATTGAAAATTATGAATCTAACAAAGTACTAATATCTATAACCTACAAGAAACTCAAACAAATCAACAGGAAAAACACAAATAATTCCATTAGAAAGTGGCCACATTACATGAATAGTCATTTCTCAAGAGAAGATGTACAAATGGTAAACAAGCATATAAAAACATGCTAAATCTCTCTAATCATCAGGGAAATGCGCAATAAAACAACAGTGAGATATCACCTTGCTGCAGCCAGAATGGCCACTATTAGAAATCAAAACACAACAGATGTTGGTGTGGATGTGGTGAAAAGAGAACAGTGATACACTGCTGGTGGGAATACAAATTCATACAAATCTATGGAAAACAGTATGGAGAGTTCTCAAAGAACTAAAAGTAGATCTTACCATTTTACCCAGCATGCTCATTTCTGGATATCTATCCAAAATAAAAGAAATCGTACTCTCAAAAAGACACCTGCACACATATGTTTACTGCAGCACAATTCACAATATGCAAAGATATGGAATCAACCAGTGTCCATCAACTGATGAGTGGAATAAAGAAAATGGAGATATATACATATATATATTATCTCACATCACATATATGTATCACATATATGCATGTGTGTATATACACGCACACATATACATATGTACATACCGGAGACTGGGTAATTCATACACATGCATACCTGAGACTGGGTAATTTATAAAGGAAAGAGGATGAATTGATTCACAGTTATGCACGGCTGGAGAGGCCTCAGGAAACTTAATAACCATGGTAGAAGGTGAAGGGGAACCAGGCATCTTCTTCATAAGGCGGCAGGAGAGAGAGAATGGAAGGGGAAAGAGCCCCTTATGAAACCATCAGCTCTTGTGAGAACTCACTCACTATCACAAGAACAGCATGGAGGAAACCGACCCCATGATCCAATCACCTCCCAGCTGGTCTTTCCTCAACACCTGGGAATTACAATTTGACATGAGATTTGCATAGAAACACAAAGCCAAACTATTGGGGGGGGGGGGCATTCTTATTTTTAAAATATCTAAATGTCATTATTTATAATTCAAAATAGTAATTTTTATTAGTTATGATTTTGTTCGTAAGTAAAATGATCTGGTAAATTTTATTCACTTTTAACCTATTCAGTCAAAATATATAAAAAGCTAGATTTGCCAGCAGAATATTGTAACTATTTTTTAATGAGATAAAAATGTATAACAATATCATTATTACTGTACAGGGAAAAAAGTGAACATGAAAAGGAGTTTAAAAAGACAGAATATGACTATCATATACATACATGAACTGACAGACTAAAATCTCCTACTGGAGATTATGTTAGGACTTGAGCAAAAGCTTCCAAAAATACCAAAAAACAAAAACAAAACAATTATTTTTAAGAAATAAATTATACAAAGAACTCTTCTTGTTAAGACGATGTATAAAAAAAAAAACTTCATGAGAGCTATTATTAACCAAGTCGTCATAACCAAAACTTTAAATCCACAATTCTGAAATATTAAAAAGTTTCATTTTGAACATAGTTAATGGAAGGCAAATTTTGAACAGAAAATTTCTGGTTGAAGTTGACTCAAACTTAGGAAAGAATTGACCTGTAGCCATGGTAACAAGAAGCCACCCAGAGCCAGTTCAAAATCTAGTCAATCGATCAATGACCACTGGTCTTGCTCACCAACCAATATCAATGTGAGCAGCTTGCTTCTGAAAGACAGCCAAGCAGCCACAGCTGCTCCAACAGAATAGACAGTGCCTGACCAGTATAGTCTTACTAAAGGAAGCAAAAAATTCCAACTCTGTCTTTTTATGTCAAATACTGAAGGTCCATAATCCCTTGGAAAGAATTTGTGAGTCCATTACATTTACCACCCTAAAAAAAATAAAATACTAGTGGCCGGATGTGGTGGCTTACATCTGTAATCCACCCAGCACTTTGTGAGGACAAGGCGGTGGATTGCCTGAGGTCAGGAGTTCGAGACCAGCCTGACAAACAGGGTGAAATCCCATCTCTACTAAAAATATGAAAATTAGCCAGGCGTCATGGCACGCACCTGTAATCCCATCTCCTCAGGTGCCTGAGGCAGGAGAATCGCTTGAACCCAGGAGGCAGAGGTTGCAGTGAGCCGAGGTCACGCCACTGCACTGCAGCCTGGGTGACAGAGCGAGACTCTATCTCTAAATAAATAAAATACCAGTAAAGTTTGCAAAATTCCTCTGACTCATTTTACCATAATTGCAATTATCATGATTACCAATAAAAGAATAGTGAATAACCACAATATTGGGCTTTTCTCCCTAAGTGAAAAAATATTAATATAAAGAATGTAGCTTATTATAAAAAGCCAAAAGAATTTTAAAAATACATATAATTACCAGGCAAAATTGTTAAAATGAACCTTCTCAAATATTTTTTAAGTGAGAATCAATCAAACAATATACCCAGGATAAACTCCATTCATTCATTTAATACTTATTTATTAGGTAGCTATGTCTGATAGGCTATGCCTTTTTCTAGGAAGTCAGGATATGGTAATGCACAATAAAAACCCTATTCATGAGAGTGAGATAAACACACAATAACAACAAACAGATAAGGCAAAATATACAGTACATTAGAGGAGAAAAACCTAAAGCAGGAAAATGAAATGTTTATGTGTTTGATGGGAAGGGTGGTGGGTAAGCTGGGATGGCCAGAAAAGTCCCTGCTGAGAAAGAGGATTTTTCTAATACAAAGAAACTTTTATTTGTACATCAAAGACTCTAAAAACTGATGACGTTAACAGAGTTGATGTCAAGACACAATAGGTTTGAAGTTAGAGATGATAAATCACTGTTTCATTGAACCTTCCCTCAATTACGTTAGAGAGCATCCCTGGTATGCTCTCAATTGAATCTTAAGCCTGATGCATCCTGGTGATACAATCGTAATTCCTTTCTGTTAGTCCTCATTATCTCTTTTTCTTTTTTCTTCATTTTTCTCTGGACTAGGAATTGCGCTGATACATGGTTCTTCCTCAGAAAGTGGTTATTCCTAAATGTGTTTCTTTTTACCCTTTTTCTTCTTCTTAGAAAAGGGATTTTAAGTAAAGAACTGAAGTAATGGAAACAGTAAGCTAGAAGAATATCTGAGGAAAAAGCATTCCAGACACAGGGAACTGCTAAGTGCAGAGGTGTGCCTGGAGTCATTAAGCACTAGGGATAGGTAAGGAATAGCAAGAAGTTCAGTGTGGCTGAAACAGAGCAAAAGAGATAAGAAACAGAAGTTTAAGCAGGAGAGAGAACATGCCAGATGGTTGACGGCCTTTTAGTTATTAGGAGGAACTCTTGACACATACTCAGAGTGAAATGGGAGGCAATCAGAAGGGCTGGGGCAGGGGAATGACACAATTTGACTTATGTTTTAAATACATCCACTGAGTTAAGAATTGATGAAAGAGGAAGTTTTTAAAAACGAGGACTATCAATTCCCAGTCTATGACACTCATCTAGACTGCAGATGATGGTGGCTCAGATGTACAAGATATGACTGGCTTCTGGACATATTCTTCAGGTAGACCTGATGAGATTTACTGAGAGATTAGATGTGAAGTGTGAAGAGAGAGAGAAAGATGAGTCTAGAATGATACCGAGGTTTTTGGCAGAGCAATTGGAAAAGTTTGCCATTAACCAAAGTAGGAAAGACTACATGAGGTGTAGATTTCAGGAAGGTCATCAGTAGCCCAATTTTGGGTCTGACAAGTGTGTGATACCCAACAGCTAATCAAATACCTATTTATTAGGTAGCTACGTCTGATAGGCTAGGCCTGTCAAGCAGCCAGGCTGATATAGAGATCCGGAATTAAGGAGCCAGATCTGAGTTGGAGACATGCATTTGGAAATCACTAGCATATACACAGTAGAAAAAGTCACAAGGGGCCAGGCACGGTGGCTCACGCCTGTAATCCCAACACTTCGTGAGGCCAAGGCGGGCAGATCACCTGACATCAGGAGTTTGAGACCAACCTGGCCAACATGGGGAAACCCTGTCACTACTAAAAATACAAAAATTAGCCAGGCATGGTGTCGCACACCTGTAATCCCAGCTACTCAGGAGGCAGGAGAAGTGCTGGAACCCAGGAGGCAGAGGTTGCAATGAGCCAAGGTCGTGCCACTGAACTCCAGCCTGGGGGACAAAGCCAGACTTCATCTTTAAAAAAAAAAAAAAAAAAAGTCATGAGAAAGAAGATTGAGGACTGAGCCATGAGAAACAACAATGTCCAAAAGGAGAAAGATGAGGAGAAGCAAGCAAAACAGACCATGATGAATGGACTAGAAATGCAGGAGGAAAAGCCTGAGGGAGTGAGGTCCTGAAAGCCAAGTGAAGACGCCATTAGAGAGGAGATGCCCTCCATTGGCTCAAATATTGCTGACAGATTAAATAAAATGAGGTGTAAGAAAAATGCCTAGATTTATGACAGAAAAAAATTAGTGATAATCTTGAGGAAAAACAACGTTGGAGGACTGCTGAAACTGAAGACTCTGGTGTGAGATCAAGAGTGAATGAAAAGAAAATTTGAGTTCGTGAGTGTAGACAGTTCTTTTAAGGACATCATACTTAGGAGTCATGACTGAGAATGCTGTAATTTTCTTCCACAGTCATGGAAAAGTAATAGACAAATAGTTTCAAACTTTATATAACAGGTGTAGTTTTCAAATTTTATATAACAATTATATATTTTAAAGGTTATAAAAATTATACACATGTGGCATTACAAATGCCAGACCGAGGTGTTAAATTCTTAAAACTATAGAATAAAAGTTGCCTTGAACATTTCTAGATTCCATAAGCTGATTATCATTTTGTTCATGCTTATACATAAAGACCAAGAAATACTAAAAGTTTCAAGGAGAGTATTTCTTGCTTGATAAAAATCAGCCAATTCTAGGACAGTTGACACTCATCAAATATACAAAGTAATTGATCACAGTAAAATACTGAGTTCTATTAACAGGAATAAAGTGGGAGAAATGCAGAAAATAATCTTATTTTATAAATGAAGTTTTTAAAATTATATGAAGTCACTGTGGAAAGATATGGTAAGGTGAATACTGAAATATATCCTTTTCTCAAAGGAAGGATAATGTCACGCATGCAGAGCACTTTTACAAATAAGAGTCAATGCATTATTTGACTCTTATTTGACCCTTCCTTTTAGCACAAGGGTCAGCAAATAAGCACCTGTGGGCCAAATCCAGCCCACAGCCTGTTTTTGTAAGTCAAGTATCTTGGAACACAGCCATGCTTATTCACCTTACAGTCCATAGTGTCAATTAGCTGGGTGTGATGTTGCACACCTGTGGTCCCAGCTAGTAGAGAGGCTGAGGTGGAAGGATCACTAGAGCCCAGAAAGTCGAGGCTGCAGTGAGCCATGATCACACAACTGCACTCCAGCCTGGGAAACAGAGACTCTGTCTCAAAATAATAAATATATATAGTCCACAAAGCCTAAAATATTTACTAACTGGCTCTTTGCAGAAAAAGCTGGGAAACTCCTGGTTTAGCAGATGAAAGATCCTTTGATGCATTTTAATGAAAGTTTTACCCAATATACTGAAATGTTTATATTAAATATAGATCCCCATGTACAATGCCTTGGCAATATTCGACTGAGGGTCCAATATTTCAGCACTCAGGCACTGACAACAAAAATTTAATAACTAGCAATCTTGTTGCTAACAAGGTACAGTGTCAATGTAGCATGTAGCTTCCATTTGCAACACAGCAAATATTATAACAATTCTAACAAAATTATCTTAAGATGTGTTATCACTAACGTTTTAAATACATTTTAATTGTGAAAATAATCAGTATACTCTAGATCTAACCTCACTTGTAAAAAATGGCTGCATACTACATTAATTTCTGGGTATGAAAATTGAGCTATTTCCTATTGTTAAGGATTTAGTTTTAATAAGGGTAATTTCTTATTGATAAGGATCCATCTTTTTGATATAATAATGCTGTAATAAATGTCCTTATACATAAGTATGTATGTAACAAATCTATACAAATATCCTTTACATATATTACATATCTGTAATGTTATACATGTGTTTGTGAATATGCTACTGAATTAATGTTCAAAATGTATTTACCAACAGTGTATGAAATGTCTTTTACAATGAAACCATTTCCCTTCCAACAACACAGATGGAGCTGGAGGCCATTAAACTAAGCAAGTTAATGCAGGAACAGAAAATCAAATGCCACATATTCTTACTCATTAGTGGGAACTAAACAATGAGAACCCATGGACACAAAGAGGAGAATAACAGACACCAGGGTCTACTTGAAGGTGGAGCATGGCAGGAGGGGGACGACCAAAAAACTACCTTTCAGGTGTTTTGCTTATTATTTGGCTGATGAAATAATCTGTAGTCCAAATCTCCATGATACAGTTTACCTATATAACAAATCTGCACATGTACCCTTGAAGCTAAAAGAAAAGTTCACTAAAAAGAAAAGAAAATGCCTTTTCCCTCACATTTGCCAATACTGGTTATTTTTCAAATAAATTAATGACTGGAAAAAATGGTAACTCATTGTTTGCTGATTTTCATTTTTCTGATTAACAGGCAAGGCTGAATATCCTAGTAAAACTATAAAATTTGTTCATCATGAATATTAGCCGAAATTAGGGTTAGTTTGACAGCACATAGTTATCTCCTGTTCAATGTTGCCATAGGCTTACCTGTGATACTCTTCACTTTCAGTGTCAGGAAATTGCTGATTTTCAGGTGTTCTGCTCTTCCTTTGAGGAATTAATCCATCATCACCATTGCCAGCAGTGGCACCGTTAGTCAGGTTTTCTGGGAATCCCACAGGATTACACTTCTGTGCTTCTTCATTTCTTCTTCAACCTTGAGTGGAAGTTTGATATTAAGGACGGTTATCACTTTATTGAATAAAAAGAACCTTTTTAATTGATTTTATCAATTGACTCAGTTTGTCATTATTTTAGTCATTAAAAATATTTCACTCTTAAATTTGATCATATATACAGAACTATTATCATATAATTCTAAGATGTAATTATCCTATCATTAGTATATCATTGAAATTTTTGTAAAGTTTGCTTGATTTCTGTTTGAGTAGATAAAACAGAACTTTCCAAAATTCAAAAAGGGACCTCCTTCATTTTGTGCTTTTATTCTCAATCACTCTTCAGAATCTTATATATGTATTTACCCCATTTGACTCGTGGGAACACACAAATAAAAAGAAAAAGAAAGACGCAAAATGTGTCTTCTTCTGTCTTTACCACCTAGATTTTACATTAAACAGTCATTTTAGAGGATGAGACACTGTGGGGCTTCAGGAATAGAAAGGAAGTTTGCCCTTTTCTGCACTAAGATATTCTTCTCCCCCACTGCCTTTGAGCATTCTTTTTTCATTTGGTTCCTGGGATATCAAAAACATGATGGTGCTCACTGAAACATGGGAACCAAAGTTTGCCACAACACAAGGAGCAGAGTGAAACTGCTGAGGTGCAAATGTGGAATTCCAGAAAATGAGATGCTCCCCAAATTTCACATTCAATAGCCATACAATTTTCTAGCTGGAAGATACACAGAATAAGAAACTATCTTCTTTAGCCACATAATCTATTGATAATCAGACTAAAACCAAGAAAGATCAAATGATTGGTCCAAAGCTCCTAAAGTGGCATTACCTAGCATTTTATGGCACCATTCAGAATTGTTCCCTAATAATCAAAGTATATCTCTAGGGTTTGTATCTCTTGAAAACTCAATGTACAGAATTCTTTCTGAGACTTTTTCACTGATTATTTATGCTACTTACATGATAGGATCATGTATGCCTACACTTACTACGCTTTGTTAAACAACATAATGTAAAAATCTAATTCAACACAAACATTTGAATATGAAGGTATACCTCTCTATCACCATCCTTATTTATTTCTGGTTCTTGAGACATTTTCTGCAGATGCAAAAACAGAAGGTTAATTTGCTTGTTGTATTTCTGTGATGTCTCCTCTTTTGGAATGCATGTTTTAAAAAAATTTTATTCTTAAGTAATCAAGTATGGACATGAAAAATTAGAAAATAATTAAAATTTAAATTTAAATATTAAAATAAATAAATAATAATTAAAATTAAGAATTAACTTTTTAATCTATGTTTAGCTACTGCCACATCACTGGCTTCTGACTAACATGTGAAAAATAATTCACCTTAGACAAAGGGAGAAAAAAAGCATGAACCAGCAAACTTAACTTGGTCACTATTTGTTCGGACTAAACTTAATTTGTTATGTGTTAAATCTACCAAATATGAATCAGCAGATCATTTGTAGTGTTCCAAAGTCTTCCTCACTTGAAAAGAGTTTACCTCATGAAACCCTAACTAGTGAGCTCCTACAGTGCACTGAAGTGCTTTTTCAAAAGATTCCTAACTGGATTGTAGGCACCCTTTAAACTATTAGGAGCAGAAATCAACACCAAACAGAAGGAGATGCAAATTCTTAAATTTTAATTGAAATTATATACTATAATATGATAGTGTTATGTATCTATACTATCTGCTTAAGTCCAGTTCTAATATATTCTAATGTGTACTAATTACAGCAGATAAAAAATTTTTAATAATATGTACTGATTTTCTGCAACTGAAATAAGTTAGAATGTTATTGTGTTTGTGCACTAACACCAAAGGTCCCATTCTGCAAGATATGATTCTTGTAATGGCAGTTGGGTTGCTTTTATGACCTGGTTCCCTCCCTGAACAGAAATGCTGAGGTCAATGAGAGGCTACAAGGCAGAATATATCTTTAACCTTGGTATCAGTGACTGACAATATAAAACTGCAGATTTTCAATCACTGGCTATGATTACTCCTTAACCATGAATCCAGCTCAGGGACCATCAGAGTTACATTGTTCATAATTCTATTGCTTAATAATATAATCCAATAATTAATGTTACCTTCTTCATCATGTTAGGGTGTTGTAAAAATAAAAGAATAAAGTTCTGTAATTGTTTTTGCCTCTATTCCAAAAGGAAAGATTAGTTATAATCTAATCAAAAAGGCAGATGAAAATATTTTAAATAAGAATATTGTAAAATAAGAATATTTTAAATTTTATAGTGGTTATGTTTTTTAAGTTAAATATCAAATGTTAAATTAGCATCTATTCATTCTTCTGTTAATGAGATTGCTGAATTTATTAAAATAAATTTTAAGAATCTATTAAAAAATTCTTTAAAAAAAGAATCTATTGATTCTCAAAACCTAGTCTGAAAGGTAATTTCATTTGGACTATCTAATATTATTAAAGCAAAGAAAACAACATTAAATCAAAAATTTAAATTTAAAATTTTCCATGCCTCTGGCTGGCTATTTTCACTGCCTTTAATTTAAGCCTTTGTGACTCTTCCTCTGATGTCAGCTTTAAGTCTTGTTCTGTTGAGAAATCCATATATTCAGTTAAAATGAACCACTTAGAACAGTTAAAAACTATTGCCTTTATAAAAATAGATTTAAGACAACATTTTATTTCATAAATTGAGTGTTTAGTTTTTCGTGAAATAGTTACTTAAGAAATAATTCTCCAAAACTTCAACAAACCACTTGGGGAGACACCTGATGTCATTCACTCACAAATTCATCCACCCAACATAAATGAACAAAACCACCAGAAACACAACTTTAAAATACAATAGAAGCATATAAGGTAACACAGTATGTTGTTCTCTACTTCCTAATAGTGAAGCAGTAAATGTAAAGAAAAGGAAATTCAGTTTTAAAGAGAAACAAGTTTTCCTGCACTTAGGTACTCTGACTCTAAGGATAGTAAAAAGCAGGGCCCAGGAAAGGTCGTGGTGACCCTGCCTGAGAAGCCAGAACCCACAGGTGTGGGCTCCAGACATCCCAGAGCAAGGTTAAGAAAAGAAATTCCCTTACCATCTCCCCTTCCCCTCAGCATTTACTCATAGCTATTTTTACAAATGCATATTATTTGCAAGTTCCTGTTTTCCTTCATTGCAGCTGCAAGGTCACAAGCTATGCTGAGGTTGCAAAACTGTCACTAGATGATTAACTGCCTTTGTTCTGCTTCTGTAAGCTTGCCTACATAAGCCAAGCCTTGTCAATTTGTTCAGGGCTCAGCTTTTGGCTGCAAATCCACTGAGCTGGTGCGCACCTAAGTGAAATCCTCCTGTTTCATCCACTGGGTCTCTCCTGCCTCCTGTTTTCTGCAACAATAGTACCTTATAAATGATTTCCAAAATTACTACTAACACCTTTATTAGTGTACAATGTCTTCCTAATATCTAAACATGTTTCCCTCCACTATTCTGACATATTTATTTTCATTTTTCTTTTTTTTTGTTTTTGAGCCAGGGTCTTGCTGTCACCAGGCTGGAGTGCAGTGGTGCAATCTCAGCTCACTGCAACCTCCAACTCCCTGGTTCAAAGGATTCTCCTGTCTCAGTCTCCCAAGAAGCTGGGATTACAGGCATGTACCATTATGCCCAGCTAATTTTCGTGTTTTTAGTGGAGAGGGGGTTTCACCATTGGCCAGGATGGTCCTGATATTTTGACCTTGTGATCTGCCTGCTCCAGCCTCCCAAAATGCTGGGATTACAGGTGTGAGCCATCACACCCAGCCTTATTTTCATCTTTTAAAACAATGCTATGAGAAGTCTTCCTTGATTCTGCATGTCTTTCCCCAGATAAACAGGTACCTCCTTACTTGAGGCTGCCTTAGTACTTCACTGATTTTTCTACTGCACCTTTACCACCTGAACTGTACATTATTCCTCCACATGTCTGTCCCCTCTGCTCCAAAACTGCAGAGGACAGTCTTGCACATAATCTTACTCACATTTTACTCAGAAATTTCTTATTGAGTCCTGCTAAATACATGCTAGGCATTAGCGTTTAAAAAGAATGAAAATAAAGCATGCCAGGGACGGCTTTTCTAGAACACCTGCCCAAGCAGAGACTTAAATATTGAGGCTAGCCAGATTAAAAGGGGTAGAAGGCAGGAAAGGGTGACAGCATGCCACGCAGCAGCAAGAGCGGGAGCGAGGCCTGAAAGAGTGAAAGTATTTGCCTACAATAGAAGGATGAGTGAGTAGGGCATTACCAGCAGCTCAGTAATGCCAGAGAAAGGGCACACAGGGAAAAGGGCTAAAGATGGAGAGTGGGGAAGAAGTCAGATAATGAAAGCCTTATGTGTAATTTTAAGATGCTTGGACGTTAATGTTCAAGAGTGGTCCCTGGTCCTATCTGCATTTAGATATAGGTCACTTTAAATGCCAAAACCAATATTCTTAGTGAACTATTATTCATTAAGACAAGGTGACAGCTCATGTGGACAAAGCTAAGGTGATACTATGTAGCAAATTCTCAATTCTCATGAACACATGGAAAGTCAGTTCTATAATAAGTCAGAGAAATTATAATAAATCACTTAATACTTGGTTTGGGCAGGTGCTTTCTAAAGTTATAGTGCATATGAATTTAACTAATAGTTGTGAAGTCACAGCTGTGACAATAAAGCAAAGAAACCACATTGTGTTTGAGTCAGCTATCTTTAGATTTCTATCTAGTCTTCCTACCCACTCCGTAAATTCTAACTATAATCCTGGTACTCACTCTCAAGTTTATGTTAAACACTAGCCTATACAAAAAACACTCTCTTTCTTCATTTTGTTATTTATATATTGCTTTGTTTAAAGGAAGAACACAAAAATGCCCTGATAAAGGGATTCTGTTTGGCTACAGGCTGCAAGAGGGAAAAACACAAAGCACATTTTGCAGAAAATGATTTTGTAGAAGTCAGAACTATGACATGAAGCCACGCAGGGCACTCTAGGACTGAATTTGCTGTGCTGCCTTAATACGCTCCTTGCTCTTTCTTTTCTGGCAGCTGTGACTCACACAGGTCATGGAGAGTATCATTCCCTAAGAGGAACAACTCCGATATTCATCTTTATCTATTAAGTTCATCTGTCCCAATTCTGTGTTCTGTAGATGCTGACTTTCGGTCACGGATGGTGATACACATGGACATTTATCATCCACTTTCAGATTCTTGGATCTTTGACAAGTCTTATTACTGAGAGTCAAATTAGTAGGATGCAAGTTATAAATGCTGATTATCCAATTACCTACTCAAAATATCCTACATGAATATTCCATTAAACATGCATAGAAAAACATTAGTCATTCCTGCTGACCTGCTGCTCTTTGCCCTTCTGTATTCACCAGAAAATTTCCTACTCCTTCCTCACGTCCAGGTTAAATACTAGTGTACAACCTGGAAACCTGTAAATTATCTGACATTTCTCTCTGTCCCCCAAGCCTTTCTCATTCAATTATCACTAAATCATATTGACGATACCTCTCTTCTGCCTCCGTTTTGTATTCCCATTGCCACTGGGAACATAAACACTTACAAAATGGGTTTTATTTAAAAGAAAACTGCCAACTATTAATGTTATTTCTTACATGAAAAAAAAATTAAGCAAAACAAATGAAAAAGGCATAACACCAAAAAAAAAACAAAGGCCAACATATTAAAATGAGTAATAGAGATTCTTAACTTTATTTATTTCACTATGGACGGGTGAAAACCTTGTAATACATTGATGCTACTCCAAGGATGTCTGACAAGGAAACTATAGCTGACTACTGCAAAAGCTTCCTTTGTCTCCTGGTTTCTTTACATGGTAAAGAACCTTCCAACAATCCCAGCAAACTACAGGTTACAGACCAAATCCAATCTGCCTTACGGCTTTGTAAATAAAGTTTTATAGGAGCTCAGTCATGCCTGTTTGCTCACATATACTCATGGTGGCTTTCACACTACAACAGCAGACAACAGCAGGGTTAAGTAGACACGACAGAGACCACATAGTCTAAAATATTTCCCACCTGGTCCTTTACAGAAAAAGCTTGCTAACCCATTTTACACCATAACCAGAATGCCTTAATACCCAAATTTAATCTTGTGACTCCCCTACTCAAATTTCTCCAATGAGCCCCTGCAGCACACAATGTTGGCTCCCTACCAATAGCCATTCCTTATTCTTTCTTGCAGAAGAAACACAAGTCTATTGGGATATTTATTATCCCAATCCCCCTCCTCAGCCTCAGAAAGAGAAATGTTTATTCTAAGCTAATCAGGTATTTGCCTTCCCAGTGCCTGGTTTGGGAATGAGCAGGTACCGTGACCCAGCCAATGAAATGTTACAGGAAGCCTCTTGCATGCTTCAAAGTTTTCTCCCAGTTACGTGAATAAAACACTGCCAACAGCACAGCTGAAAGAGGGACAGGTGGGATCCTAGGATATCACTCAACAAAAAAACAACTCTGGTTCCTGTTTTAGCCACTGCTCATCTAGTATTTGCAGTCCGAAGCATTCTACCTGGTAAACTTCCCATGGCCCACAGGATAAGACCTACTCATTTCTATAGTATTAAAAAGTCTATCATAAACTTGCCTTAGCTAAGTATTCACCTCATTCCCAACCTCTGGTATCTCACACTTTTGGTACTAGCAAAAGTGAATTGCTCAGAAACCCTGCAAAGTTCATTCAAGCATCTTGTCTTTTGCACTTGCTGCTCTTCCTGCCAAACAGGCAATCTCATTAGATGTTCCTTCTGGCAAACACACAACCTCGTTGCGTGTTCCTTCTGCCAAACATTATTCTTCTGCTTCTTTACCTAGAAAAATTCTTCTCTCTTTGCATGCTTATCTTAAATCATACCTACTTTTTCCAAAAATTTTCATTCCTCATTACATATGTCTGGCACATAATCAATATATAATAAATCATAATTATAAGCTTCCAGTGGGCATCTAGCACACAGTAAGCACTGAATAAAGTAGTAAAATAATGAAAATGACAATGATAATAACAAGCTCCTGTCTTTATTTTTAATTGTTTGTGCTCTGTAGCATTAGAAAAAATGGCTAGTATCTAAAAGACATTTGATAGTTATTTGTTAAGTGGACAAGTGAAAATATAAATAGAAATGTTTTTTTTGTAAATTCTGTTGAAAAAGCACAGAAATGAAATAGAGACAGTTCTATTATGAGCACCTTAAAGATTAAAACTATATCTATTCCATCTTTGTCTCCTGCAACTTATAAAACCTAACTTACAGAAGCTCTTTGATAAATAGATGGCTAAATTAAAGGTGTCCTCATACAGTTTGGACTATACAATGTATTAGGTGTCCACAACCAGGTAGCATACTAGCATTTTTGTTAGTGTGAAACATTTTTCTATTTTTATGATAATCTGCTGAGCCTAGAGCTGGGCAATTTGTATATTTATTATGACCATCTTTTGGCAAATGGTAGCAGAGCATCTTGTTCTAACAAAATTACTGTTATCATGACAATTAACCAGCAGGTAGAAGAACACATCTTGTTCCAACAAAGTAAATATATCTCTTTCCAACTTCAAATGAGGAGAAATGAAGTCAGTAATAGTGAGACCTTATTGGGACAAGCATATGTAACATGACTTGTGCTTCAGTGTTCTTTTGTGATCAAAAATTCCTTACTTTTACTTTTTTATCTATGGTAGGACCATGCAGAGCAGCGGTCCTCAACTCCCAGGCCACAGACTTGTACCAGTCCATGGACTATTATGAACCACACCACACAGGAGGAGGTGAGTAGCAGACAAGCCAGGGAAGCTTCACCTGTACTTACAGCCACACCCCATGGCTCATATTACCGCCTGAAGTCTGCCTCCAGTCAGATCAGTGATAACATTAGATACTCATTGGAGCATGAACCCTGTTGTGAACTGCCCATCCGAAGGATCTAGGTTGTGTGCTTCGTATGAGAATCTAATGCCTGATTATTTGCAATTGTCTCACTTTGCCCCCAGATGAGACCATCTAGTTGCAGAAAAATAAGCTCAGAGCTTCCACGGATTCCACATTATGGTAAGCTGTATAATTATTTCATTATATATTACAATGTAATAATAATATAAAGTAGCTCAATAAATGTAACATGATTGAATAATCCTGAAACCATCCCCACCTTTCCCCAGCCCATGGAAAGATTGTCCTCCACAAAACCGGTCCCTGGTGCCAAAAAGGTTGGGGACAACTGACCTAAAGTAATTCACTGTCATAAGTCTTACCTGGGTTGCTGTTTTCAGAAAAGACTTTCAGCATCTGTTTTTCTTTGTAGTCAGAAAGTAACTGGCAAATTCTATGTATAAAATTGTAATAAACCAAATTACTATTTTAATACTGATATAAAAAATACCAAATGTAAAATTCTTAAGAGTATTTCAAACAATATCAGAATATCAGAACTTAACAGTATTATCCCGTCCACTTATGAGTACATTCTGCAAACTTCTCTTTAAGCTTCTAGTTAAGGAAGAAAAAAATGTAGGGTGAAATACTCATAAATCGAGGGCATGTGACCCAGTAAATTAGGTTGCATTAACCTGACACAGTAGAAAGTGTCCCAACTCTGCATAAGTCCTAGCTCCATAATGAACAGCTATTTGTTCTTGGATGACTTGCTTCTCTTAGGCTCAATGTCTTCTTCAACAAGTGAGGACTTTGCTGCCTTATTTCCCTAGGTTGTTATAAAAATTTAACAAGATAACATTTTTTAAATGCTGAGAGAAATAGTAAAGCAATGGAATAATCTGTTCCTAAACTTTATGACTAAAATTATCTTGGAATCCCAAATAAAACCCAATGCGTATTTTGTTCATAGGTTCCAATATGCAAATGTTGTAGTTTTCAGAAAATGTTATTAAGTCCTAATTTTGCCTCTTAGTTGTCCTACTCTTTATGGCTTATAATTCAGGGCATCTCAACTATGTCATAGTTTGTAACTAAATTTATTTACAAATATCCCATAAAAGTAGATAATGTGATTGTCCACTATTACGGAGTTGATCAATCACACCAAGGGCAGAAAAACCAATGGATGTTAAGACCTGGCTTGGACCAATGATCCTTCTCTACAGACTCAAACTCTCAGCCAGCAGATGTTTGTTAGGATAATGCTTTATATTGATGTTCAATTCCAGCTGACGTGGGAGACCAAAAGTCTACTTTTATTTTTTTTAGTTTCCATGAAGAAGTTGCAAGTTGACATTCTGTAATTTTTGACATACATACTAACAATATATTTTGCACCAAACATGTTATTCAGCTCTAAGTCATCTCATAGACCATCTTACATGACTATTTTTGCAGCGCAAATCACAATTTCAATATTTTGGTGGCACCTATTTCGCTTTAATTCACACTGTTTCCTTAGAGCTAGTCAGCAAATAGTCAAATGACCTTCCAGTGACTGCACAAAATATGGAATGCTTCAAAGATTTGTGCTGCCTCCTTATGCAGAAGCCATGCTAACTTTCCCCATATTGTTCTAATTTTAGGATATGTGCCACCCAAGCAAGAACAAAGCCCTACTTTTACATGATTAGTGATGAGTCATGGACAAGGCTTGGCTCTGTGAAGTCCAACTAACCTACTTGAGATTCTGAGAATTCTCTTCAATGGCTTCCTGTGAGCTGGAATTTGAAAATACTTTAAAATCTTGAGCTAGAGATGGAAGTAGCTTGGACCATTTTCATTATCATGTAAATCAGATCACTCAAGGGGCCAAGCACAGCTGGGGGCCACTGCTCAGGGGAAGGTTCATATGGGACTTTCTACTGCCCAAGGTTCTATACAGGATATAAAGGTGCCTCACAGTATAGGTCTGGTAGCAAAGAAGAAGAAACAAACACTGATCTCTTTCTGCCACCCCTCTGACCCTTTAGAACCCCTCTGACCCTTTAGAACAAGCCTACCTAATATCTGCTAGAGAAAAGACCAACAACGGCCTCAAAGGATCTGTTACCATGAAGGTCTCAACTAATTCTTGGCTAAGATGTGGGTTCCACATTAGGTTCTGAATATGGGGGGAAGGGTCAATTTGCTCATTTTGTGTGTGGATAAAGTCAGGATGCCCAGGGGCCAGAGCAGGGGGCTGGTGCTTTGGGAACAATGGCTGAGCATATAACCATAGGTATGGGAACAAAAAACATCAAAGTCACTGTATGAATTGCCACGAAGACTTGAGGGACCTGAATCTACCGATTCATCTTAAGGCAGCAGGACCAGTTTGAGTGGCAACAATGCGGCAGCAGAATCAGCGGAAACAACAGAATGATTGCAATGTCCTTTTTTTTTCTCCTCCTTCTGACTTGATAAAAAGGACTGTCTTCCTTGGATTTAGTGAACCCCTTCGGTTCCTGAAAAATTCAAGGAGTATGTAGGACATGGTCCCCAGAAGACAGTACAAGACTTTCTGATAACTGGACATTTCAAGACCCAAATAACTAATCAGAAAAATCAAAGATGTGACACTATTTTTTATCCCATGCATAGGTGCTACACTTGGATCAAATGAACAATGTTGGGATCTCTATGGATAAAGGTCTTAAAAGTCCTGAGATAAAGAATCCTGCACCCACTCGTACTTCTAACTTGTCTTGCTTTTTGTCTGATTTCTGGCTGATGCAGGGGACTAACTCACTGCCACCCGAAAACTACCTGAATGAAACTATGACATCTCACCTGATATGTAAGATGCAACTGTTACAATTATTTTAAACCTGAATTTAGCATTAACTAGCCTTTTAATATAAATGATTACACATTATGATGACTAGAAACAGCATAGTCTCTGGCCGCCTGTCCAGATAGGTCTTGAGAAGATACATCAATATTCTGCTCAAGTAGAAGGCTGACTATACTTGCTGATCCACCACACACAGCAAGTATGAGGGCAGTTCTAAAATGACAGAGATAGGAACTGTAATAAAGTTATTTCAAAAGCTAATTTGATATACTTTACCAATTTCACATCTTGCCTGTCCATGCAGAATCAAACATTTACATGCACTAAAAGACATAAGCATCTTCAGTGCTCAAGTGTTCATCTTTGTAAAATACTACCAAGGTTAAAAGGAAAGAGAAAAAAAAAAACCCCTCTTATCTCAGTGGGGTATTGCATAGCAGAAGCTACTAATTTAAAGTCCTTTGATGGGCAAGAAATAATGTTAGGCCCACTTATCCGAAGTGGACAAAGATTTAAGTGAAGATTTCATCACAGCTTCCCTAGACTGATATGCTGTAACAGAAAATCAGCTAGGGTGTCAGATAAATAAGAGCTCTCTGCATGCTGAAAGCAGTAAGATTAATAATAATGGTAAGAATAGTAGTCACAGCAGTTTCAGTTAATGATGCCAAAAAGCATGTGCTAGGCACTGAATTAAATGCCACATATATCTTTCTTATGCACAGCCAACTTTGAAGGATATATTCTCCTACTTTTCATATATGACAACATATTTGGTGGTAAATAACGTCCCCAAGGTCACACACCTAGCAAGTAAGAAAGTTAGGAATTAACCCAGTCTTGTGTGAATCCAAAGCCTAGCTCTTTTCTCTTTATCACCCATCTATGGCTTGTCTTCATTAAAGGAAAAGTGTATCCACTTAAAACTATCTTCACTCCGTCTCTCCATACCAATTAAAAATAAAAACATCAAAATACACTGGAAATAAAAAAGGAAAAAAGCTTTTAAAGCCACAGTATGTGGGAACAGCAATTCATTGTCATGTAGGGATAAGCTAACATTAATATTCTTCAAAGAAAGCAACTTAAGGCAGAGTCATTGAAAAGACAAAAGGCTTTTCAACCCCTATTTATGTTTAATACAGCATATTTAGTGGAAACGCATGTAAGACACAGAGGTTAAAAACTATTAGAAAGGGTTAAGAAGTTCAATACTGAGTCATAAAGTAAACTAAAAGTTAAAGTTCAAACTTCATAAAATTAAAATGAAATTCCTTTAGCTAACATGAGATCATGTAACCAAAAACATCACATAGCAAATATCAGTCAATATAATAAAAGATGAATCCTACTAAAACTTTTCTTTATGTTGCCCAGTCCAAATAATTGTTTTTCTACCTAACTGATTTGTGTTGATACTGATCACTATATCCCAATAAGTATACATTAATCTTATTAGTTTAATATTTATGACTTGAGTGACTGCTATCCATCTAGAACACACAGATTAAAAGAAAGAATTATACCTTCCATATCTATCAAGTGCATTTAAATTAGCATTTTTCTTGATTAAAAATTTCACCACTTGCTGTTTTTGTTCATGTACACCAAGTAACAGCGGTGTGAGGCCATGCTACAAAACAATATAAAGCAAAAACGTATGTACTTCAGAAAAGTACATATTCCTCAACTGAAGTGGAAACTTTATATAAGAGCTTATGGACTTACATGCATAGAAAGTAAATAAAATGTAGTCACTTCCTTCTCACTCTTCTGTGCCTTCTCACACACTGCTCCTTCCCTTGGAAACACCCCTTCTCTGCCTCACCACATTAACTCTAATCATCTCAAAAACTCACTTTAAACATTTATTGCTTCCAAGACTCTTTGCTTCTAACCCAGCATTTGGCATGGTATTACTGGATGATAATATTTTTTCACATCTAAACAAAGAGCTTCTTGAGGGCAGGGGCTGTATCTTTTGTCTCTATATCCTCAACCCTAAGACAAATTGTGTATAAAGCAAGAATTTGCATGTAAAATATTTCTTTAGTTTCATGTTTTACCGAAAGTTCAACCTCCAACATGCAACAAAAATTGCTATTAAAACTCACACTGCCCATTTGAAAAAAATGTCCAACATTTATTTATTTAAAATCTATTTATATTTAATTTTCCCAGATTGTTACTAAATAATCAGTTCATAGGACTACTGAAACTAAATTAACAGAATTCCTATCTGTATTCTTAATAACTCCATAGTTTTTAGTGTTTAAAACTGCCATGCTGATTATGCCAAAGCTCTACATACTTAAGAGACACACTGGATAGTCCATAATACAGCTTCAATTGACAAAAAACGGTTTAGAATTTACTATAATTCTAATTGAGAAAACTCTGCTCTTAACGACTTACTGACCTTCAGCACTGGAATGATTGAACAAAGGGACACAAAATCCTGAGAGGGCCATCATCTACTTATTGAAAGACTACTCACAGAAAATTACTAAAGACCTTCAGAATGGCAGTGAATAACTGATGATAGAAATCAAAATGTATTATTCTGTAATCTGATGGATACTACCAACAATGTTCATTTTAATGTCTCAACCACAAAGATAAAAGTCAGACTAGGACAGGAATGGTGGCTCACACCTGTAATCCTAGCATTTTGGGAGGCTGAGGCGGGTGAATCACTTGATCCCAGGAGTTCAAGACCAGCCTGAGAAACATGGCAAAAACCTCATCTCTACTAAAAAAAAAAAGAAAAGAAAAAAAACTGAGGTTGGAGGACCATCTGAGCTTGGGGAGGTCGAGGCTGCAGTGAGCTGTGATCGCACCACTCACTGCACCCCAGCCTGGGAAACAGAGTGAGACCCCATCTCAAAAAAAAAAAGAAGAAAAAGTCAGATTAATGTTATTGGAAAGGAAAGATTTAAAGAAATCAGCACATATCCAACCCCAACTCTTCTAGAGATACCTTAAGTTTCTGAGACATAAGAATTTACATATTCCATTTATGTATTGAGTGGTTCTTAAGCAGGAGCGTATCCAGATTTTGAGAAAATTGTTGTTGTTGTTATTGTTGCTGTTGTTGTTAGAGACAGGGTCGCATTATGTTGACCAGGCTAGACTCGAACTCCAGAGCTCAAGCAATCCTCCCACCTCAGCCTCCCTAACAGCTGGGACTACAGCCATGCACCACCATGCCTGGCTTCAAGGAAACATTTTTAAATATACATATCCAAGCTTTATTAGACTTACTGTATCAAAATCTTCAGGAAAAAGCCTAGACTTGTTGATGATTTAAAAATTTTCCTCAGGTTACTGGGATGCACAATTCTAGCTGAAAGCTAGTGCAATAGACAATTACTTCAGTCTCATTTCTCACCCACATGACCAATTCGTTTTCTCATTTGAAGATTTGGCCAAAAAGAGTAAAGAGTAGGAGAGAGACCCATTTGCTGAAAACACCACATACTTTTTCCCGGTAAGAGAACAGGGTCTAGTCAACTCAAAATCCAACTTGATCTTGTTACTTATTTATCTTCCACCTTCCCATCCAGACACTCTAGATTTGAAAGCAGAGTTGAGACTCTAATTGGCCATTTCTACCACAATAGGATACTAAGTCAGTTAATTACTTGATATTCCCCCTGCTCAAGGGTTTCCCCTTACATTACCACCTATTCACTGCCAATCTGGTTCCTCAGAGGCCTCCTAAAATTAATCTCTAGGCAGTTTACAACCCAGTAACTCCCTCTCCCAAACTGAAAACTGTCATTCTCTAAAATTGAAGAGAACTTTGTCTCACCATACAAAGGAAACAAATAAATGAACAACAACAACAACAACACACACACACAACCTCTTCGTGGTCTTTTCCCTCTATTACCTAATTTCCAAATTGGCCCTGATATTTCTCATTGCTCTCTTTTTCCCTTTCCACTTCTGCCTCGTGAGCAATCAGAAATATCTTAAGCTTTGCCACTGAGAGGTGCATCACCTTATATCTATCACTGTTTTTTAGGAACTTGTCAAAGGAGCAGGATCTCTATTCACTGAAACATGTCTAAGTTTTCTTGGAGTTTTCATGTAAAATCTATTTCAGGGCAAATTTTGCCATTTTACATTCATTAGGGGAAAAAAAGTATTACCTTTTACAAATTCAGCGTTTTCAAAAAAAGTATTTACCACAAGTGCATTAAAAAAAAACTGTACCCTATAATGCTTCTTTGAAAGTAACAATATTTAAAATAAAATCTTAGATAATTAGGTCACTTCAAAATATTTTCATTCAGGTTATGCTTGAGCTTCCAAATATGGAAGACTGAGCCCTTACACAGGTCAATGATAAAATGAATGCATTTCAGTATTTTGAAGATAAAATTGGTAGATCTATACCTTGTTTTTTGATTCAATATCAGCACCGTATAAGAGTAGTGCTTTGGCCATTAATTTATCTTCATTGTAGATAGCGTAGTGTAGAGCGGTTATTTCCATACTCATCTGGAATATTTGGATCAGTGCCATGTTCCAGCAACATTAAGGCACATTTATCTTCCTGGCATTGTATGGCCTGTCAGTATTAGACCAAAAACAAATTACAAATCCTAGGAATTCAAAATAAACATTCCACAGCTTTCACCAACTATTTATATTTAAAGGAGAAAACTCATTTTTATGCTATGTATTGAAATCAAACCCACCTCACACTGACATAGTTGGCTACTGCATACCTTTGTCAGAGCTGTCCTCTTTTTGTTATCAAGGATATTAAGTTGACATCGTCTGTCCAGCAGGAGTTTTACTACTTCTGAATTCCCATTGGCAGAGGCCAGATGTACAGCAGTCCTATGAGAGTGAGAAGACTTTTTAGGAAATTGTAGTGCACTAGCTACAGCCATATCAATGATTCACATAATTGCAAACACTGAACAGCCTGCTATTAGTCTGCCTTCAAAACAAACATCTAACTTTCCCATGAAAAAAGCACACAATTTATTATCTCTCATTACTCGCTGTATTAATGAAAGAGCAGCCTATATGAATACAAAGAGCATAGCCCTTGGATGACATTCAACTTGGGCTGGAATCCTACTTGAAGCTCTGTCACTTTCTGGCTGTTGCTTATCCTTTTGGGGACTCAGTTTTCTCAATCAATAAAATAGGAATGAAAATAGTAGCTTTCTCACAGGAAACCACTGTAATGCTTAAATGAGACTCTGCACAAAAGATACAGAATAGTTCCTAACACAAATAACAGCTCAGTAATTGTTAGATATTATAATTTTTACTAATACCACTAAAGACAACATTTGAATTAAGTGAGATGATACAATTATACCTACACTTTCAGGTATGTTTTAAATATTACAGGTAACATTGTATTTTAGTGATTCTAAGATGATCATTGTCTCCATGTTGTCTCCACTGAAATACCACTTACAATTCATGATTTACTATAATTGGTGGCATTTAAATAATTCTCTTAGTGAGACATAAAATAATGGGGCATCATACAATCCCTGGTGCCTTACATTAAGTAGAATATGTTATAATATAACAGGTCTGGGGCGGTTCCAGTCAGATGACCAGCATTTAGATAAATTTTAGTTCTTAAAAGTACTATGGAGTAAGAGAGCTGAAGTGAAAACAAAAACAAATTTCCAAAATAAACCAATTCTTACTTTGGTTTTTAATAAACTTTAAGCCAAAGAAAACTTGGAATTGAAATGAATAGCATGGGCTCATTTTTTTCAATACTTAGATTTATACAATGTATGTACATCAGATATTTCCAATCATTCATATTAGGATTTAAGACTGTTATAAATTTTCTCTTTTTAAAACCGATTTATGAAACTATTTGTGAAGCTTTTTTCAACTTTTACATTCAGGGGTACATGTGCCGGATGTGCAGGTTTGTTACATAGGTAAACGTGCGTCAAGGGTGTTGGTTGAACAGATTATTTCATTATCCAGGTGTTAAGCCCAGTACCCATTCGTTCTATTTCCTGCTTCTTTCCCTCCTCCCACCCTCCACCCTCTGATAGGCCCCAGTGTGTGTTGCTTCCCTCTAGTATCTGTGTGTTCTCATCATTTAGCTCCCACCTATAAGTGAGAACATGCAGTATTTGGTTTTCTCTTCCTATGTTAGTTTGCTAAGGATAATGGCTTTCAACACCATCCATCTTCCTGCAAAGGACATGCTCTTGTTCCTTCTTTTATGGCTGTATAATATTCCATGCTGTTTATGTACCACATTTTAGTTCTTAAAACAACTAAAACAGTCTTTATCCCAGACTTATACATTTTCAAAAGGGCAGTTAAGGGTTGTCTTTTACTATTTTCTACCTTCAGAAATGCTTCTGTTTGAAAGGAGGGAGGAAAAGCTTCAATTGAGATTAAGTCCTAATGCCCCAATTTTAAATCTCTCAGCTTGCTCAAGCCCAGCAGGTAAACATGAAGTTTTCAAAGGTGGAAGGATCCTGAGAGACAGTAGAATATGCCTGCCACATAATAGGTGTCTGGCTTATGTCTGATGACTAAATGGATTGAAAGAATGGATGAACACAGCCTGGGAGTTCAATATTTTTAAAGAAAACTCCTGTAGAGTAAGGCAATACATTTGCAATAGTAATAATCATTTATATTTATTATTTTAATTTTCATAAATATATAACAACTAAAATGATTAATTCATACTTTTTACATGTTTATATATAATGAAAAGGTAATTATGTAATAAAAAGTATATACAATAAAATCTACAGGAACGAGTAAACACAATGCCTCTACTTCTGAAGAGGGTAAAAGTTCACAGAAGATAGCCAACCACAGAAATAAAAATAAATAATAGAATGTGAGAAATTATTTGCATCCATGCAAGAAGCATATTCCTTCCTTCAAGAAGCATATTCCTTCTCTTCCCAAGGATTATTTCATTACTAATGAACCTAAACTAAAAGTTCAGATGTTCATTGCAGAAATCACAGATAAGAAAAAAGGAAAAACTTCATTTACAAATCCCCAGAAACAAGTTTGATTATATTTTCTACATATTTTCAGCTAACACAAGAGCAGATTCTGTTCGTGTATATGTGTAACAAACTGATTTTTTTCTCACTTGATATAGCAAAGTACATCTTTGCATATCGACATATCTCTGTATCTACTGACACCCTCAATAGTTACATATTATTCCATCCTACGGATGCACTGAAATTTGTTCATGAAATCTTTATATGGGCTCTTCTAAATACACTGCTATTTTAAGCAATACTAAGAAAAACAGACATCTGTTTGGTAAAGATATTTCAGTATAATGGAATTGATGAGTAAAAAGCATAACATTTTTAAAATGTGGTTCTTACCACTAAAGTGCCTGTTTGAAAAGCTGCAGCAACTTAAACTTTAAACAACTATATAAGTACCACTGTTCTTCATCCTCACAAACTTTGTGGATAGAAAACAGTATTTTATTCCTTTTTTTTTTTTTTTTTGAAATGGGGTCTCACTCTGTCACCCATGCCAGAATGTAGTGGCAGGATCTCGGCTCACTGCAACCTCCACCTCCCTGGTTCAAGCAATTCTCTTGCTTCAGCCTCCTGAGTAGCTGGGATTACAGGTGCGTGCCACCATGCCCAGCTACCTTTTTGTATTTTTAGTAGAGATGGGATTTCACCACACTGGCCAGGCTGGTCTCAAACTCCTGACTTCATGATCCACCTGCCTCAGCCTCCTCAAGTGCTGGGATAACAGGCGTAAGCCACTGCACCCGGCCTTTCATTCCTCCTCTAACTTAAATAGAAAACAGTATTTCATTCCTCTTCTAACTTAAATTCCTTCTTCTACCAGGAACGCTATCTTTTCCTATGCGCATAGGTCACTGGTAGATATGCAAAAAAGTACTTTGCCCAATTTTAAAATGTGCTTATTTTATTATGTCTGCATATATAGGCCAGGCACGGTGGCTCACGCCTGTAACCCCAGCACTTTGGGAGGCCAAAGTGGGTGGATCACGAGGACAGGAGTTCAAGACCAGCCTGGCCAAGATGGTGAAACCCCATCTCTACTAAAAATACAAACCAATTAGCCAGGTGTGGTGGCAGGCGCCTGTAATCCCAGCTACTCAGTAGGCTAAAGCAGAGAATTGCTTGAACCTAGGAGGCAGAGGTTGCAGTGAGCCAAGATCGCACCACTGCACTCCAGCCTGGGCAACAGAGTGAGACTCCATCAAAAAAAAAAGAAATATATATATATATATATATATATATATATATATATATATATATCTGAATATATAAATAGGCATTTGTGTTTTCTTCTGGTATGTTTCCCTTTTTGTATGTTTAAAATTTTTAATCTATACTCTGATTTTTGTGATATAAACATCTAGCTAGTTTTCTCCAAAAATGAATTATGAACAACCCATCTTTTTTAAATAATACAAAACATCACCATTAGCAAGCACTAAATTCCTACATATATTTGGGTATTTCTAAATTTCCTATTCTGTTTTATTCATTGATGTCTTTCCAGCTGCTAGTAAACAATTTGTGGAAATAAATAACATGCACATTTTGACATCTGGAAAAGCAAGCCTTTTTCCATTCTGCTACAAAAAAATTAATTTATCACAATAATAAAAGACAGCATGTGTATAATTTAAAAACTCGAAAACTGCTAATTTTATTTGGCTTAGGTAAAAGTCATAAATAGAAAAAGCTCACTTTTTTTTTTTTTTTTGAGAAGGAGTCTTGCTCTGTCTCCCAGACTGGAGTACAGTGGCGCGATCTCGGCTCACTGCAAGCTCCGCCTCCTGGGTTCACGCCATTCTCCTGCCTCAGCCTCCTGAGCAGCTGGGACTACAGGCACCTGCCACCGTGCCTGGCTAACTTTTTTTATATTTTTTAGTAGAGACAGGGTTTCACCGTGTTAGCCAGGATGGTCTCGATCTCCTGACCCCATGATCTGCCCGCCTCGGGCTCCCAAAGTGCTGGGATTACAGGCGTAAGCCACCGCGCCCAGCCAAAAAGCTCACATCTTAAGAAAATTCAATCTTCCTATTCAAGCACAGGAACCATCTTCCCATTTCAGTTTCCTTCTAAGGTTCCTCAGTAAAGAACATATTTACATAGTGTACATTGATATAAAATCCATACTGGATTTTATTTGAAGAATATTTAGCCCTGAAGTTGATGTGTTATGGGGCTTCATTCTTAGTTCTCAATATACACTTTTCTAATGTATAGAACATTGTTTTAAAATCTGTAGATTAAAAGTAATCTGCTGCATCGACAATTTTGCGAGTTAAATCACTTTAAAACAGTCTATTAGTGTTCTACGAGGGAAATTATAATTCGATTGGAAATCAGCTAAAGTTTTGTTTTTGTGTTGCTGCTCATAAAGGGGCCTGTGCCCTGACCTCTCTGAGGTTTCCACATCCAGGGTGGTGTGAGGCCTGCGGAGGCGAGAAAACCAGGCTCCCCTCCTCCCCTGCCAGGAGGGTATGTCCCCATCATCCTCCCACATCCCACCTCCTCCCAGCCCAGGCCTGGTTACCTCTTTTGCTTGTCCTTCTTGTTCACGTCAGTGTCCCTGAGCATGACGATCAGATCCTTTCTGGGGACTTTACCCCACCAGGCAGCTCTGTGGAGCTTGTCCAGATCTTCTCGACGGATGTGGTACCTCGGCTCCATGAAGGCGCTGTCATCGTAGTCTCCCCAAGTGCCCACGTTGCTCTTGCCGCTCCCCCTGCAGCAGGGGAAGCACTGGCGGCACCACTTGCCCATCTTGCTCCTGAGCGTCTTCACAGCAGAGTCGTCCTGGTCTCCAGAAGTGCTCACGTTGCTCTTGCCGCTCCCCCTGCAGCAGGGGAAGCAGTGGTGGCACCACTTGCCCATCTTGCTTCTGAGTGTCTTCATAGAGGAGTCGTCGTGGTCTCCAGAAGTGCTCACGTTGTTCTTGCCGCTCCCCCTGCAGCAGGGGAAGGAGTGGCAGCACCACTTGCCCATCTTGCTTCGGAGACCAAATGGCTTCTTCACAAAGGAGGCAGCTGGCATTGAACCAACCTCAGCCACCATCTGCTTTTAACAGCCAGGGGAGGCCGGTAACAGTGAGCAGATCACCTCTACCAACCAATTTCACCAACTAGCAGATAACTCCAGGTTTCCAATCTGTTTGAAGAGAAAAGTCAATCCCAGCCAAAACCTGCCAACCCCAGCAGGGGAGCCCAGCCCACCCCACCCAGGGAAAACCCACACCCACCCGGGGAAAGCCCACACCCACCCGGGGCGACCTCACGCCCACCCCAGGAAGGGCCAACCCCACCCCCCAAGAAAACACCCGGCCCACCCAAGGGAATGCCAAACCCAGCAGAGAAAAGGTCAAGCCCAGCAAAGGAACGTGACAGAAGAAACGTCAATCCAAGGAAGAAATGTCAATCCAAGCGACAAACGCCAAGCCAAGCAAAGAACGCAAAGCCAAACCAAGCGCTACAGGCCAGCCAAGCCGTTAACGCGCGTGCAGCATGCGCGTGCAAGCAGTTACAGGCCAGCCAAACCGTTATGCGCGTCCGGTGTGCGCGTGCAGCGTACGTGCGCGGCATGCACGTGCAAGCCGTTACGAGACAGCCAAGCCGCTGCCGCGCGTGCGGCATGCGCATCTCAGGTGGCGTCAGTGCACGTGACACAGACAGTGGCCGATGCGCGCAACCCACGTAAGTCTTGGCGCCACGAATGTCACTGACAGCCTGGTGTTCCCGGCAAACTTCCTGGGAGTCAGCCGAGCTTTCAAAGCCATTGAGAATCCTCTGGTGAAAAAAAAAAGCTTCCTGAAGCAGGACTGGGGCTAAGCGGCTGGAACTTGAGGATGCTGACAGCCTCCTCCAAAGAAAGCCCCCAGGACACTCCTGGCGGTGCTGTTGTGCATGGCAGCTGCTGCAGCTCGGAGCACTGGCTGGCGGAGCTGGCTGCAAATGGCCTCAAAATCACGGAGCATGTTCTCACTCATAGGTGGGAATGGAACAATGAGAACACACGGACACAGGAAGGGGAACATCACACACCATGGACTGTTGTGGGGTAGGGGGAGCAGGGAGGGATAGCATTAGGAGATATACCTAATGCTAAATGACGAGTTAATGGGTGCAGCACACCAACATGGCACATGTATACATATGTAACAAACCTGCACGTTGTGCACATGTACCCTAAAACTTAAAGTATAATAATAAAATTTTTAAAAAATCATGGAGCACAAGACGCCCACGGAGCCCAGCGCCTGCCTGAGGTGCCTTCGACACCTGCTCCTCTTTGCTCCGCACCCAGAACACGAGGCCATCAGCAAGGGGGCATTTGGGACCACAGGATCGCAGCCAGCTCCTGCCCTGGTGCCCCCTGCCTGTCCAAGCCAGGGCCAACAGCTGTGGGGCTTCTGGCCTGGGGAGCTCTGCTCCACTGGCATGCAATAGGGTCAAGGTGCAGGCCGCTGTGTCCAAGCCGGCAAAAGGGGGCTTGGAGGAGCACCTACCACTTATGGGGAGATGCAGAAAGGCAACCCCATGTGCAGATCCTGAGAACAGGACACTGAGCCTCCCTGGTGCTGGCCTCTGAGCTGCACCAGGGCAGTGGCACCTCAACCCTCCTGCCAGGACCCTCCTGCTGCAAAGCTTTATGCAGCCAGGCTCCAGGCTGCTTCACCCAAACCACAGGTGCTTTGGTGTGGGTGGAAAAATGGATTCTGAGCCTGGACACCAACCTGCTCTTACCAAAAGAAGTAGAGGGGAAGCCAATCACAAGTGCAGGAAAAAAAAAAAAGTACTATTTTGTAACTGAAGTCTTGCCTGATATGCAGGGTTAAGCTAAAGCTCCTCTTGCTTGATACTAAATTAAATTTTGAATGAAACAAAAAGAAGACACACACACTAAATTTCCTTGTTCCTCTGTGATCCCCTGAGCCAGGAAGCAAGAGGAAGCCTGGCCTCCTGGACTCTCTCCCCAGCTGGGGGCTGAGCAATTTCCTCCAGGGTCACAGGGAGCAGCTGGGCTCAGTGGGGCCAGGCTGCCCTTCCTTCCTACATGGGCATCCTCAAACCTTCCACTGCCCCATACAGACTGCCATGATCCGGGTTCAAATCCCAGCTCCGGCACTCGCCACCTGTGTTACCTGGCAAATGCCTTACCCCAGGCACTTGCTGTCTGTGTCCTTCCTGACAGGAGGGATGGGAGCTGGTGGCCCTGGCATGAAGTGCTATAACAGTCAAACACAAGCAGGAGCAGGCAGACACCTGGGTGGGGGACTGCCCTGCTGGGGGTGCTCACCAAAGAGCACCTACCCATCTGGCCATGTGGCCTTGCACGTCTCAACACTTATCAGGCACCTGACTATGGGAAATCCCTGAACAAAGTCCTGAGCTGCCCTGGGGAATGTGACCAGGGCGATGCACCAGGAAGGACAGTCTGGGGTGCTTGGCATGAGTGAGGATAGGCTGGGGAATGCCAATCTCTTCCCACCAGCCTTGCGTCCCAGGGCACCCTCAGTGGACAGAGAACCCAGACATGCCACAAGGCTTAAGCGGCATCCTAACCATCCTGAGTTCCAGCCCAGCCACAGCCCAGGCCCGAAGGTACTTTGGGTGCTAAGTTGGGATGACGAGGGGCCAGGTGACACTCCTGTGTTCTAGGATCTGGTCAAGAAGGTGATACCCTGTCACTGCCTGGCTCCATCTGGTCCCAGTGGAACAAGAAGGGCAGCAAGCCTCTAGCACCCACCCTCTGGGCCACCAACACCCAGGTCCACAGTGTGGCCACCTGAGTCAGCACCACCTGCCTTGGGGAGCAGAGCATGAAGGCCCAGATACGAGGAGCATAGTGCAGCAGTGGATGCAGGTGGACAGGACGTGCTGTGCGGATCCAAGGAGCCCCCCTCTGGAGGCTTGGGCATAATCTCTCCATCTTACTGACACATAATGTTTTACCTCTTTGTAGGGTACATGCAAATACTTGTTACATGCATAAAATGTGTATTCTGGTTACTTTGAATATTTACACATAGTAATGCTACTTAGTCACCACAGCATGCTGTCAAACATTACAGCTTATTTCTTCTAACTGTAGGTTTGTACCCAATATAGCCAACTTCTCTTCATTCTCCCTTCCACATACCCAGTCTTCCCGGCCTCTGGTACTGCCATTGTATTCTCTTTGTGCATGGGATCAAGTTTTTTTAGCTCCCACGTGAGTGAGAACCTACACAACTCCAGAATAGTTATTAAAATTGGGAATTATTGTTATTATTTTTTGAGACAGGCTGTCACCCAGGCTGGAATGCAGTGGTGTAATCTTGTCTAACTGCAGCCTCTACCTCCCAAGCTCAAGCAATCCTCCCACCTCAGCCTTCTGAGTAGCTGGGACTACAGGGGTGTGCTACCATGACTGGCCAAGTTCTGTATTTTGGGTAGAGATGAGGGGTCTCACCATGTTGCCCATGCTGGTCTCCCACTCCTGGCCTCAAGCGATCCTCCTGCCTCAGGCTCCCAAAGTGCTAGGATTACAGGCCTGAGCCACCATACCTGGCCTGATCCCAGTTTTAGAAAAACTCTGTAACTAAAATTTAGATGAAAATATATGAATCTGTCCGGTGATTGCTTTCACATTTTCTAAACTGTGCTTTTTTATATCATCGAGAATCTTCCGTAAATGTACTTTGGTTTGAAATATTTTCTTGAAGTCAGACATATTTAGCTGTGACCTGGAACAGTTCTTCTCACAGCATCCCCTCCCTGCAAACTGCAGGTCCTGAGGTCAGTGGCGCTTGACTCTATGGACTCTATGTTCTTCCTTGGATCCAGACCCTAACTCAGGTGATAGCAGCACCGCCTCCTCCCCAAGCTCTCGGCTGCCTACACTGCTGGTCACGGTGAGAGGATGGCCTGCCCCAGATGAGTGTCAGTGTGTGTGTCAGTGTGCTTTTGCTGCATTTCTTGTGTCTTGCTTTTGTCATCTCTCTTTCTCCCTTTCCTCCCTGAGGCCTGCACAGGGCAGCTGTGATATCCACTTCTGAATGTGGGGTGAGCTGTGGCCCAGGCCTGGGCGCCTGCTGGGACCTCCCAGGAGATGTGTGGGAGCAGACACCAGGTGGGCTCAGACACTCTAAATGGCACACTTGTGCCTTGTTCTGTCCCTGTCATTTGAGGCCATTTTGGCCAATGGAAAAGCAGATCCCTCTGGCAGAAAAAGGTCCACTTTACCTCAGGCTGGGGTGGCAACTCTGCCTGCAGGTTGGACCCGTGGGTCTCATCGTGAACCCCCACGGGCAAGTGGCACTGGGAAAAGTAGAGGACGTGTGGGTTCTGCCTGCTGTCTTCGCGTGTGGAGACAGGGTCCTGCCAACCGGTCTCCTGGAGGGGGCGCTGCCTCCTATGGGTGCCATGTGTGCCAGAATCCAAGCATGGGTGTGCACAGGGGCTGAGCCCACTCACAACCCAGGACAGAGTTGCTTGGCTGTTTTGGGGCTGGGAGATCTCGAAAAGCCTACCAGACCCAGCATGATCAGTGGCTCTGCCTCTCTCAATGCCTTGGTCTTCCTGCTTTTTTGGCTGTCACATTGGCACATTTCTTGGTGCCACCAAAACAACTCAAAATAATCTCTTTTCAGTCATGCCTGAATAACATAACTGGCTTCAGGTTTCCTGAAAACAGAGAAGGTGAAAATCCAGAAAAAAGGGCTATTTGTTTTCTTCCGCTGATGGTCCAGCCTGTCTTCAACCACAGGACTCCATGCTGGCCTGGGGTCTGAGCCTCCTGGTTCAGTCACTGTCTAGCTTTGATCAAAACCATGAGCAACTGAAGCAGAATATGAAAGTGGAAAATGCTCTGGGTTGTCCCCATGTTGGGAAATTATTGTCCAACAAATGAGTAGCTGTCCAAAGCAGTGCAAGACAACCAGTGTGCCTCGGAGCTTGTCAGAGGAAGCGTTCAAGAGTGCTTTCTGTCTCATTCAGCAAGTCTCACTTCTTTTTTATGTTCTAAATCAGAACATAGAATCACGGGCCAGGCTTGCAAGAAGCAAACATTAACTTCTAACCACATGTACTTAGCCAGGGCTCATTTGAATGGCCATATGTAGCAGCAAAGAGGCTGGAAAGGAGTATAATAGTGTGACTAGTGGAAAGAGGAGACATGTTTGTTGTTCTTCACCCCATGTATACTAAGGATGTTTTTAGAAAAAAAAGAAAACTTTTTATTTGCTCAAGCCCAGTTTATGCAACAAAATGTGATTCAGAATCTAATTTCACAAAATAAATCCAGAGGAGAGACTTGAGGGAAAAGGGCAAAGATGTAACTCAATAAAGCCCATAACATCACAGAATAGGGTGAAGGTGATGGTTTCTAACCTTGAGAATGTAAGTGGGTTCTTCAGTTTCTAAAATTTATTTATCAGTTCTTGAACCCAAAAAATCAGAATAGATCATAACAGAAAAAAATGACCCAGCTTTCATCTAGACAAGTTAGAAAATGCAGAAGTAGCCTGGCAGAACTACAACCATCTGACCTTTGACAAAACCACAGAAATAAGAAATAAAGAAAAGGCTCACTATGCGACGAATGGCGCTGGGATACATGACTAGCCATGTGCAGGAGAATTAACACTGCAGCCCTGCTTCTCATCATATGGAAAATTAACTCAAGATCAACCAAAGATTGAAATAGAAGACTTCAAATATAAAAGTCCTAGGAGACAACCTATCAAACACCTTTTTCAACATAGGCTTTTGCAAACCACTTAGACAATTTAGTACCCAAAAGAAATGCAAGAAAAAACAAAAAGTACAAGTCTGGCCTAAGAAACTACAGACCTGCTGCACAGCAAAGCAATTGCCAACACAGTAAACACATAGCCTATATGATGGGAGAAAATGTTCCCAAACCAAGCATCTGACAAAGTTCTAACGCCAGAATCTAGAGGACCTTATCTAAATCAAGAAGCAGAAAAATAACACAAGTAAAAAATGGGCAAATGACACAAACACACTAGTCAAAACAAGACCTAAAAAAGACCAACAGACAGGAGAAAATGCTCAACATCACTAACCATCAGAGATGAGGTATCAGTGCCATCACTCACCAGTCAGAATGGCCATTTGTCCAAACACAAAACATATTTGTGTAGCAGTAGATAAAAGCGAACACAGCTACACTCTTGGGGTAATGCAAACTAGGTTTCAAACTGCGGAGAGTAGTTTCAAGATTTCTCAACAACAACAACAAAGAGGGAAAGGAAGCAGAGATACCCTTCGACCCAGCAATCCAACCCTGTGTACCTACCCAAGGGAAAAATACATGTGTCTATCAAAAAGACACACAGACATTTGCATGTTCATGGGAGTGCTACTCACAGGAATAAAGATGTGGACCTGACCTAGATGCCCACCAACAGAAAATCAGATGTTTTTAAATGTGATACCTACACCACAGAATACTAAGAAGCCACCAAGGAAAATCAAACACAGAAACAAAATCATGCCCGCAGCAGCAACACAGATAGAACTGCAGGCCACTCTGCTAAGCGAACTCAGGCAAGAACAGAAGACCAAACACCGCAGGTTTTCACTTATAGGCAGAATCTCAACACTGAATACACACGAACATAAAGATGAAATCAACAGATGCTGGGTACTACCAGACAGAAAAAGGAGGGAAACAGGTAGCCTTGGAGGAAGAATGATCCAAATGGTGCTGTGTTCACTGCCTGGGTGATGGGTATGCTAGGACCTCAAGCATCAAAAGTCTGCTGTATAGCCATGTAGTGAAATGAACCTGCAGGCGTACACCCCTCGATCACAATAAAAGTAGCTATCATTTTAGAAAACCCAGTTTTGGAAATAGAAATAGAAAAAAAGGAAGAAAATACAAAAAAAAACACAAAAAACAAAAGAAAAAGCCTACAGTGGCCCAATACACCCATTAGTGGCATGAACATAGAAAGATAACCAAATGGACACAACGAAGGAGCCAAATAATCAACCCACAATTATAAACACTGAACCCATGGGATTCTTGCTTTTCCCCCAAAAGCACACCAAAGGCACAATGGTTGAAGAAACTGGGGGGTCACATGCAAAGGACTGAAATAAACCCTTCCCTTACACAAGACACAAAAAGCAACACAAAATCCACTGAACACCAAAGGGCAATTGTGAAACCAAAACCTCCAAGGAAAACACATAGGGTGCATGTCTACTGTGGGAAAACTTGAACCTGTGCACCTAAGCCACAAACAGAAAACACATAGGAATCAAATACCCGTAGACCACACAATGGCTTCGCCATCTCGCTTTTCTTCTCAAAGGGACACAGAAATCACCGCTAACAAAAGCTAATGTAACCATGTGAGACTAAGGACAACTTCAGAGCTTCACACAGCTTCAACACTGGAAAGAAAACAGTGAACCCAACAGAAGACATCCCACAGCCTGGGAGAAAATTATGGAAAACTGTGGATCTGGAAGGGCTTCTTATCTAACATATTCAAGAAATTAATGGTCCTAAGTGGATAAAAACCAATACACATGCTAAAAATGCCCAAAAGACTGGCATAGGCATTTCTGAAAAAACGTGAAACAGACTCTCAGGGAATAGAAAAGTTTCTCCACATCGGTAATCATCCCCTAAATGCAAATCCCAACCACACTCAGATACTGCCAAACTCCCCAGAGAACGAGTATGACCAGGAACAGCAATAAAACTTTTTGAAGATAAGGGCAGTGTAAATTTGCAGACAGAGAAACTCTCACACACTATTGGTAGGAATGCAAATTTGTATACCCACTGGGAGAGACAGCAGGAGGTTTCTGAAACAACAATACAACTACCAGTTCCTCTAGCCATCCCAACACTGGGTATACCGGCAAAGCCAAGGAAACTTGAAACTTAAGGAGATATTTGCCTTCCCATGTTTGATGAAGTACTCTGGACAATAACCAGGGTATGGAAGTAACCTACCTGTCCATCCACGGAGGAAGAAATGCAGGAAATGAAAGAGGCAGGCACGATGGTATACTCCTCGGCCATCAAACTTCTGGACAGCAGGTCACTTCCAGCAAGGTGGAGAAACCTGAAGGACATTAAGTTAAAGGAAATGAGCCAGGCAGAGGAAGACAAACACAAACACAGCACAATCTCATGCGCGTGGAATCTAATGAAATGCATCTCATAGAGGAGCAACGTCAATAGTGCATACCAGAGGCTGAGGGGAGGCTTGGAAACAGCTACGAAGTGACGCTCAGATGAATGGCAAGAATTCTGGTGTTCTACAGCTTAGCAGGGTGACTAGGCTTAACAATATCCTAGCATGACATTCAATATAGCGGGAAGGGGTGATTGGGATACTCTCTCCACCAAGAAATCCTCACTATAGCCTGAAACAGAGACGCGAGGTCCTGTAATTGGATCACAACAGCACTGATCCATATGTCAAATGGTCCCTTGTGCCCTTAAAGTAAAAGCATAGACCATGTGAAATTTTTGTTTTCAAATAGGATCACACCACATTTCTGAAAGTCCTGTGGGACAATGAAGTGCCCCCACACTCCCAAAGCAGTTCCTACACACACAAAGTCGGTGGAGCGCCATCACGCTCTTCTACTTTGAAGTACTTCCCAAAGCTTTAGTCACCCAGATTCCTACACATACAAAGTCGGTGGAGCCATCACACTCTTCCACTTTAAACTACTTCCCAAAACTTTAGTCACCCAGATTCCTACATACACAAAGTCGGTGAAGCCATCACACTCTTCCACTTTAAACTACTTCCCAAAGCTTTAGTTACCTAGATGATCTGTGATAGGCATTAGCAGAGACACACAGGCCAGTGGACACAATGAGGGTGCCCAGGAGTAAATTCAAATTGATATAGCGTAAGCACATGTTTAGAAAGAACTGCAAAAGTCACCACAGGAAGGGAGAGTCTGTCCAATACAGTTTTCTGAGAACTGGATATCCCTAGACAAAATAACAACATAGGGTCCTTATTGTGTGAAATTCACAATCATCTATTCAACATGAATGAAAGACCTATACCCAAAACTTGAAACTATCACTCTCTGAGAAGAAAGTATATGATGTGCAGATACCTGGGTCAACCTGGATCTATGCTTACAGTTTGCAAAAAGGAAAATGAAAAAATATGGGGGAAAGAAAAGAATACAAACAACAAACAAGCAAAACTCACAATAGATTCGTATGCTAGTGAATTTCCTTTATTTCATCAGTTACCAACGTAGTGGAAAACCACAACACTGGACACCCCTGAATCTGCATCAGACTCATCAGACTATATGGCTTGGGGGCAAGAAAGAATGAAAACAATGAATGAAAAGAAGCAAACACCCAAAGGATGATAAGAAAGGTATAGGGGAAAACACAGCTAAGGAGACTTTTTTTGGAAAAGGTGTAAGTAACTATAACACTACTAACTAGCAGAAAAGAGAAGGTAATTAGCAAACCAAAATCGGGCAAAGAAACCAAAGAGTCTTTTCTGCAAAGAACACCTAAAACTGAAAACAAATGTACTTAACACCTAGTAGTTAATATCACTAATCATAAGAAAAATGAAAATCAGAACAAGACTCAGATATCGTGTCCCTCTCAAAGGAAAGAGTATTACAAAGAACTTCATATATCTTAAAAGAAGGGAAACCACAAATGTTGCTGTGAATTTCCAGAGCGGAGAGCTCTCTTATCCACAACTGTTGACAAGGTAAATTAGTACACATACTACAGAGGCCACCTGGAGGTTCCTCTGAAAACTAAAAATACAATGACCATTTCACTGAGCTGTGCTACCACTGGGTGTGCACTGGCAGCATATGTCATCAGTACACAGAAGACACATCTGCCTTCCCATGCTGACTGTGGAACCAGTCACAATAGCCAAGATAAGGAATCAACCTACCTGTCCACCCGCAGAAGTTGAGATCCAGAAACCACAATATCCATTCACAAACAAACACTTTTCAGCCAGACACAGGTACTGAAATCACGTCATCTGCGGCAACACGGTGGAACCTGGTAAATGAAACACACTAGGTAATGAAACACACATTATGGTAAATGAAACACACTAGGCAGAGAAAGACAAACCTCACATTACCTCACTCATGAGGAATCTAAGGCCCTTTATCTCACATAGACCTACAAAGCACCATAGTGCTTGCCAGGGTTGGAACAGAAGGCTGGGCATGGGTGGGGATAGGAAACAGGTACAAAGTGACATGCTGCATAAGAGGAATGAAACCTGCTGTTCTATTCCTCAGCAGGGTGACTAGAGAAAACTTTACCAGAGGATAGTTGTTAAGACAGCCAGGAAGAAGGGTTCTGGCTCTCCTCAACTCAAAGACAGGAACACTCTACAAGGCAAAAACCGGCACTATATACCCTGATTTCATCACTATGTGATGCATGCATGGATCCAAATATTCCACTCTACCCTCTACCTGTACACCTTTAGGATGGGTCGATTTTGTTTTTTGAAAGCAATGTGAAGAAACAATGAATGCTAAAATTCCCATGGGACCACAAAATGCTCTGAAACTCCAAAGCCATGCTGGGAGATCCAGACGATGTCAGATGGACCACTCTCTCCAATTTCAAATTTCACAGAAAAGCTACAGACCCACCTCTACCTAGACAGAATAGGAAACCCAGAAGCAACCCCACATACCTTCAACTATCTGACCTTTGAAACACCAAAATTCAGATGTGGAAAGGGCTCACTGTGCAATGAATGGCACTGGGACAGTGTCTAGCCACTTGCAGATGAATAACACTGGAGCCTGACCTCTCAAAAGATGCAAAAACTAACTCAAGGTGAATGAAAGATTTCAGTAGAAGACTACAAACTATACAAGTCCTACAAGAAAACCTAGGAAATACCTTTCTCAACGCGGGCTTTGGTAAAGAATTTAGATGACTTAGTCCCTAAAAGCAACAGCCAGGAAAACCAAAATGGACAAGTTGGGCCTAAGAAATTAAAACACTGCCAGACAGCAAAATAAATCACCAGCACAGTAAAAACACAGCCTACAGGATGGGAGAAAATGTTCCCAAACGATGCTTCTGATGAAGGTCAAATAGCCAGACTGTAACATGACCTTAAAAAAATCAAGAGGCAGAAAAACAAATAATCAAAGTATGGGCAAAAAGACATGAAGACATACTTGTAACAAAAAAAAAAAAAAGATGTACAAATGACCAATAGACAAGGAAAAAACCTCAACATCACTCATCATCAGAGAAATGCAACTCACACGCACAATGAGATACCATCTCACATAGGTCAGAATGGCGATTTGTCCAAAGTCCAAACATTTACATGCTGGCAAGGCAGCAGAGGAAAGCAAACACTGCTACACTCTTGGTGGGAATAAAAACTAGTTCTCCCATTATGAGAAGTAGCTTGGAGGTTCCTCAAAGAACTTAGAACTACCATCCAAATGAGCAATCACATAACTGGGTATCTACACAAAGGAAAATAAATCATAAATCCTTCTTTCAAAATGACACAGGCATGGGTATGTTCTTGGAAGTGCTATTCACATGAAAAAATAAAATAAAATCGACCTATGTCCCCCCTTAACAGTTGATTAGATGTTTTAAAGTGTTGTACATAGATACTGCAAAATCCTACACAGCTTAAAAAAAAAATTCATGCTCTCAGCAGCAAGAAGGATGAACCTGCAGGCCACTATGCTAAGCAAACTAAGGAAAGAACAGAAAACCAAATACCACATGTTCTCACTTATGGGGGAAATATCCATAGAAAATACAATGACCTTGCCATCTTTTCTTTTCTCTCTGTCTCTCTCATGAGACACAGAAATCCATACTGACAAAAGCAAATATAAACCTGTGAGACCAACGCTTTAGAACTTCTGCATGGGGGAGAAAACATGATCCCAAAGAGAAAGTATTCTACCTTGGCGGAAAGGATGACTGGGGGAAAACTTTGGAAAATCATAATTTTGGAAGGGGTTGTTATCTAACATATTCAAACGCTAAAGCTACTAAGTGGGGAAAAGATTTAAAAAAAATACACAAGCTAAAAATATGCAAAGGACCTGCACAACCACTTCTGCAAAGGACATGAAACTCATTCACAGGTGAAATTAAAGATACTCCACATCACTAATCATTCCAAACATGTAAGTCAGAATCACACTCCAATATCAGATGCCATCAAACTCCACTGAGAATGAGTATTACCAAAACAGCAATAAAAACTTTTGGACGGCAGCAACCAGTGTAGACTTACGGAAAGGGAAACTCGTATATGCTATTGATGTCAATGTAAATTGGTGTATATACTGTGAAAAAAAGTTGGGAGATTCGTCACACTGGGTATGCATTTAAAGCAAAGGAAACTGGTTCCGTAAAAAATTATCTGCCTTCCCATGCTTCATGAAGCGCTATTCACAATATAGAAGATATGGCATCAACCTACCTACCCAACCACACATGAACAGATGAAGACTTTGCAGTATATCTTGCACAACACAATACTCTTCGTCCATAACAAAATAATACAATTTTCATTTGGAACCATATTGATGAACCTGGAAAATATAATGTTAAATAAAATAAGCCTGGCATAGAAAAACAAGCAGATTCATCTCACTTATATGGAATCCAAAAAACTTTGCCTTCAATAAGCAAAAGGTACAGTAGTGGTTTTCTGAGGAGAGGGGAAGGAGGAGATGGAAGGATTGGTTATGGAAACAAAGTTGCAGTTAGCTGGGACAAATACATTCTTGTGTTCCATACCACAGCTGGGTGACTCTGGTTAACAAAATAGTACATTTTTCAAAAAAGCTAGAAGGGAGCAATTTGAATGTTATCACAACAAAGAAATAATACCGTATGAGAGAACAGATAGAGCAAGTACCCTGATTTGATCATTACTAAAAATATACATGTACCAAAATGTCCCAGAGGAAAAACAGTCCCAGCATACTCTCTAATTACATACTTTATTATGCACAGAAATTTAAGAAATGTGAATACACAATGCTAATGATCACATGGAAATGGCCCTGAATGTCTAAGGAACTCTGAGAAATAGAAACTAAGTTGGAGGACTCACAATCCCTGATATGCCGCTGTGCTCCAGCCTGGGTGAGAGAATGAAACTCTGTCTCAAAAAAAAATTGTTAGGAAACTTGAGGGAATCGTAGAAGTGACAAATTGCTGTTACCAAACATGTACACAGAAAAAAGAGCAATACTAAGTAGCATAAAATACATATCCAAACTCATATTGAGCAAAAAACTTGAATAGAGATATCTGCAAAGATGACATAGAAAACTAACAGGTCAGAGAAAATGTCCTCAACATCACTATTCATCAAAAAAAAGTACTTCAAAACCAAACTCAGATGTCATTTCACTCTTATTGAAATGAATGTTACTAAAGAGATTAAAAAATTTTTTTTGAGACAGGGACTCTGTCACTCAGGCTGGAGTGCAGTGGCATGATCATGGCTCACTGCAGCCTTGACCTCTCCAGCACAAGTGATCCTCCCACCTCTGCCTCCTGAATAGCTGGAACTACAGGCACACACCACCACGCCTGGCTAATTTTTCATATTTTTTGTAGAGAAGAAGTTTTGCCATGTTGCCTAGGCTGGTCTCAAATTCTTTGGCTCAAGTGATCTGCCCACCTTGGCCTCGCGAAGTGCTTGGATTACAGGCATGAACCATCATGCCTGGCCATAAAAAATCATGCATGGCTACATCAAAGTGAAAAGTTTTTGCAAGGAAAAGGAAACAATGAGCCCAAAGAGATATGCTGGGAGAACGTTTTGAGGAATCACACATCAGCTAAGGGGTTGTTACGGAAAATATGCAACACACTAACAGTACTAAATTGATCCATCCAAAACTGAGCAGGGAACCTGAATAGACATTTCTGCAAAGAAGACATTAAACCACACAGAAGGCAGCTTCCCCCAGTCAGGTGGCCCTGACTAGAGGGACAGAATTAGGCAGACACTGCCGGGGCAGGGGTGGGGGGGCGGGAGGGTGTTGAGAAAAGTGGCCCCTATGTCCAGATGGCTGGGAAAAAATGTAAAAATTCAGTAGACCACGTGCAGTAGTTCATGCCTGTAATCCCGGCACTTTGGGAAGCCGAGGCGAGAGGATTGCTTTGAGCTCAGAAGTTTGAGACCAGCCTGGGCACCATGGTGAAACCCTGTCTGCATCAAAAATACATGAAAAACAAAATTCAGCAGACTGGGAACAGTAGTTTACGCCTGTAATCCCAGCACTTAGGGAAGCCGAAGCAGGATTGCTTTGAGCTCAGAAGTTCAACAGCTCAAAATGGGCAACATGGCAAAACTCTGTGGCTACCAAAAATACAAAAAAAAAAAAAAAAATTGCTGGGCATGGTGGCACAGGCCCAGCTACTGGGGAGGCTGAGGCTGGAGAATCCCTTGAGCCCAGAAAGTGGAGGTTGCAGTGAGCTGAATCTGACACTGCACTCCAGCATGGGCAACAGGGCCAGACCCTATCTCCAAAAAAAAAAAAACAATTAAAAAATCAGCAAACCCTAGAGGTGGCTGGGATCCTTTCCTTCCACCTGAGGCCTGGATGCAAGGCAGGCTAACTGGAGCCTGGCCCCAAAACCCCACCTGGGCCGGGCTTCCCCTTCCTCCCACAGCCCAGAGCTTTCCTCTCTCTCCATCTACATGGGGAGTCTCCCTCAGAAACAGCCCTAAAGCCCCCTACTCTTTCCAACCTCGAAAGCCCTCAGGGAATGAGTACTACTGTAAAAATAATACTAAGATGGCAAGAGAGAAAAAAGAAAAGGAGAACCCAGCAGGACTACGTAGAACATTCCAGAAAATGAAAGCTTCTGTACTCACCATGACAGAAGAACTCCCCGAAGAAGCCAGCCGCAGAGAAGCCACACCGAAGCTCTGTCCTCAGCCATCAACGCCACGGACAGGAGGTGTTTCTTCTCCAAGATGCAGCCTCAAGTTATCCCGAAGCTGCCACAGCACACGGTGGCTCCTGAGAACACCCTAGCTCTTCCGGTTTAACACAGGCAAGTCAATAAATGTGATATATCACATAAACAGAATTAAAAGCAAAGTCACATAATCATCTCAATAGACACAGAAAAGGCATTTGACAAAATCCAGCATCTGTTTATAATTAAAACCCTCAGCAAAACACGTATAGAAGGGACATACCTTAAGGTAATAAAAACCATCTATGACAAGCCCACAGCCAACATAATACTAAATGGGGAAAAGTTAGAAGCATTTCCTCTGAGAACTGGAACAATAAATACAAGGATGCCCACTCTCACCACTTCTATTCAACATAGCACTGACAATCCCAGCCAGAGCAATCGAATGAGAGAAAGAAATAAAGGGCATCCAGATCGGTAAAGAGGAAGTCAAATTGTCGCTGTTTGCTAATGATATGATTGTACACCTAGAAAACCCTAAAGACTCCTCCAAAAATCTCCTAAAACTGATAAATAATTTCAGAAAAATTCAGGACACAAAATTAATGTACCCAAATCAAAAGATCTGCTATACACCAACAATGTGCAAGCTGAGAATCAGATCAAGAATTCAACCCCTTTTACAATAGCTGCAAAAAAATAAAATAAAATACTTAGGAATATACCTACCAAGGAAGTAAAAGACCTCTACAAGGAAAACTACAAAACACTGCTGAAAGAAATCACAGATGACATAAACAACTGGAAACACCTCTCATGCTCATGGATGGGTAAAATCAATATTGTAAAAATGACCTCAATGCCAAAAGCAATTTACAAATTCAAAGCAATTTCCATCAAAATATCACCATCATTCTTCACAGAACTAAAAAAGATAATTTGAAAATTCATATAGAACCAAAAAAGAGACCACAGAGCCAAAGCAAGACTAAGCAGAAAGAACAAATCTGGAGGCATTACATTACCTGGCTTCAATCTATACTACAAGGCCATAGTCAGCAAAACAGCATGATACTGGTATAAAAATAAGCACATAGACCAATGAAACAGAATAGAGAACCCAGAAGTAAACACAAATACTTAGAGTCAACTGATCTTTGACAAAGCAAACAAAAACATAAAGTGGGGAAAGAACACCCTACTCAACATATGGTGCTTGGATAACTGGCAAGCCACACGTCAAAAAATGAAACTGGATCCCCATCTCTTACCTTATAAAAAAGTCAACTTAAATCTGAGACCTGAAACCATAAAAATTCTAGAAAATAACATTGGAAAAATCCTTCTACACATTGGCTAAGGCAAAGACTTCATGACCAAGAACCCAAAAGCAAGTGCGACAACAAAATGAAGATAAACAGGTGAGACTTAATTAAACCAAAAAGTTTCTGCACAGCAAAAGAAACAATTAGCAGAGTAAACAGACAACACACAGAATGGGAGAAAATCTTCACAATCTATACATGTGAGAAAGGACTAATATCCGGAATCTACAAAGAACTCAGCAGAAAAAAAACCAATCCCTTCAAATAATGGGCTAAGGACTTAAATAGACAATTCTCAAAAGAAGACATAAAAATGGCCAACAAACATGAAAAAATGCTCATCATCACTAATGAGCAGGGAAATGCAAATCAAAACCACAATGCCATGCCACCTTCCTCCTGGCAAGAATGGCCATAACCAAAACATCAAAAAATAATAAATGTGGGTGGGGATATGGTGAAAAAAGAACACTTTTACACCACTAGTGGGAATGTAAACTACTACAACCACTATGGTAAACTGTGTGGAAATTTCTTAAAGAACTAAAAGTAGAACTACCATTTAATCCAGCAATTCCATTACTGGCTATCTACCCAGAGGAAAAGAAGTCATTATATGAAAAAGATACTTGTACATGCATGTTTATAGCAGCAGAATTCACAACTGCAAAAATATGTAACTAACCCAAATGCCCATCAATCAATGAGATTAAGATATTATGATATATATTATAGATATAATATACACACACACACCCCCACCCACCATGGAATACTATTCAGCCATAAAAAGGAAAAAAATAATGGCATTCACAGCAAGATGAGATCGGAGACTACTATTCTAAGTGAAGTAACTTAAGAATGGAAAACCAAACACAGTATGCTCTCACCCGCAAGTGGGAGCTAAGCTATGAGGATGCAAAGGCATTAGAATACTACAATGGACTTTGGGTACTTGGGGGAAAGGGTGGGAAGTGGGTGAGGAACAAAAGACTACAAATTGGATACGGCATATTCTGCTCAGGTGTTGGGTGCACCAAAATCTCACCACTTCTAAAGAACTTATTCATATAATCAAACACCGCCTGTTCCCCAAAAACCTATGGAAATAAAAAAATACAATAAAAAGAAGTTTTTGTTTATCTGTGTGTATGCATATCACATTTCTTTTACTTTTTTCACAGGTACATTGAAATATAATTTATATATTATTTAATTCACTCTTTTAAAGTGTAAACTCTAATTTTTTAGAGCATTAACTAGGTGGATAAACAATCACCACGATATAATTTTAGAACATTTTTATGCTCCTTAAAAGAAACCTTGCACCCATTAGCAATCTTTCCCCATTTTCCCCACTCTTCCTTTAAACCTCTCCCAGCACTAGGCAACCATCCATCTACTTCCTAAGGATTTGCCTATTCTGGACATCTCATGTAAATGGAATCATAATAATATATAGTTATGTGTGACTCACTGCTTTCACTTATGTTTTTCAATGTTCATCCTTTTTGAAGAATGTATTAATACCTTTCTCCTTTTTTATTGCCAAATACTATCATATTTTATGGACAGACAACATTTTATTAATCCACTCTGCAATTCATGGACATTTCTGTTTTTTCCTACTTCTTGTTGCTACAAATACTTGTATGCTACTTTTTGTGTAGGCATTTGTTTTAATTTCTTTTTGGTGTATACATAGGAGTTAAATTACTGAGTCATGTGGTAATTCTGTATTTATCCTTTTGAAGAACTGCCAGACTGTTTTAAAGTCTCATCAGCCATGTATAAGGATTTCAATTCTTCACATATTTTTTATCCATTCTTCAGTTGATAAACACTTAGGTTGTTTCTAAATCACAGCTATTATGAATAACTCTGCAATGAACATTAAATTGCAGATGTCTCTTTGACATACTGATTTTAAGTTCTTTAGACATATATCCAGAAGAGGCACTGATGAATCATAATGTAAATATATTTATAATTTCTTGAGAAAGCTTCATACTATTTTCCAAGATGGTGGTAATAATTTCAATTCTGACCAACAGTGTGCAACCGTTTTCTCCACATTCTAATCAACAGTTATCTTCCATCATTTTTTAATTTTTTTTTATTTATTTACTGAGATGAAGTCTTGCTCTGTCACCCAGGCTGGAGTGCAGTGGCATGATCTTGGCTCACTGCAACCTCTACCTCCCAGGTTCAAGCGATTCTTCTGCCTCACCCTCCCGAGTAGCTGGAATTACAGGTGCGTGCCACCACGGCCAGCTAATTTTTTGTATTTTTAGTAGAGATGGGGATTCACCATGTTGGTCAGGCTGGTCTCGAACTCCTGACCTCAGGTGATCCACCTGCCTTGGACTCCCAAAGTGCTGGGATTTCAGGTGTGAGCCACCATGCCCAGCCACATCTTTTTTATAATAACCTCAGTAACATCTGTGAGGTTATATCTTCGTGGTTTTGACTTCTATTTCTCTGATAATTAGGAATGTTGATGTTTTTTATCAACATTTTTGATAAAACTCTGACATTTGTATGTCTGTTTTTAGAAAATGTCTATTCAAGTCCTTTACTTATTTTTTAGTAAGCTTGTATTCTCATTTCTGGGTTGAGTTCCTTACATATTATTGGTATGAACCCCTTATCTGAAGTATGGTTTAAAAATATTCTCTTCCCATTTGTGGGTTATCTCTTCACTCTATTACTGTTTCTTTCGCTGTCCAGAAAAGCTTCTTAGTTTTATGGAATCTTGTTTGTGTATTTTTGCTTTTGTTGCCTGTACTTTTGGGGTCATCTGTAGAAAATCACCATTGTCATATGGTTTTCTCCTATCTTTGCTTGTAATGGTTTTACAGTTTCAGGTTTATATTTAAGTCTTTCATCCATTGCTATTTGATGTTGGTATAAAGAGTGAAATAATGATCCAATTTTATTCTTCTGTATGTGAATAGTCAGTTTTCCTCTACATTATTTATTGAAGAGCATTTTCTTTCCCCATTGTGTATTCTTTGTCCTTTTATCAAAAATCAATTGACCACAGACACATGGATTTATTTATAGGTTCTACATTCCTTCACACTGGTCTAGGTGTCTGTTTTTATGCCAGTGCCATGCTGTTTTAAGTACTATAACTTTTTAATATCGTTTGAAATCAAGTACTCTGATGCCTCTGGCTTTGTTCTTTTTGCTCAAGATTGCTTTGGTTTTTCAGCATCTTTTGTGGTTCCACTCAGATTTTAGGACTAATTTTTCTATTTCTGTGAAGAATGGCATTGGATTTTGATAGCGATTACATTTAATCTGTAGATTGCTTTCGGGAGCATTGAAATTTTGACAATATTAATTTTTCAAATCCATAAATATGGGATGTTTTTCTACTTATTTATGTCACTTTCAATTTCTTTCAACAATGCTATAAATTTTCAGTACACAAATATTTCATATCCTTCGTTAAAATTACTCCTGTCTTTTATTTACTTATATATTTGTTATGATGCTATTATAAAATGAATTACTTTGTTAATTTGTTTTTCAGTTAATAGTTTGTCATTCAAAGCTCTCAACTTTGAATGTGTTTATCAGCTTTAACCCATTTTTTCTTTTTTATGGAGTCTTTAAGATTATCTCTATGTTGGCTGGGCACAGTGGCTCATGCCTGTAATCCCAGCACTTTGGGAGGCCGAAGCGGGTGGATCATGAGATCAGGAGTTCAAGACCAGCCTGGCCAGTATGGTGAAACCCCGTCTCTACTTAAAAAATACAAAAATTAGCCGGGCGTGGTGGCACGCGCCTGTAGTCCCAGCTACTTGGGAGGCTGAGGCAGAAGAATGGTTTGAACCCGGGAGGCAAAGGTTGCAGTGAGCTGAAATGGTGCCACTGCACTCCAGCCTCTTTCCTATTTGGATGCCTTTCAGTTCTTTGTCTTGTATAATTACTCTGGCTACATGATTACATATAACATTTTCAGCATTTGTAATTTGACATCACATCCATCTGTTGTAATACACTGATTTTTAATTTTCAACTTGATAACCTGGACATTTATCACTACTTTCCCTTTCTCTTCATCTAGTTCTTATCCAAGAAAACAACCTATCAATGTAAACCAAGTTAGATAATTATTTTTCAACAAAACCACTTCAAATGCATTAAAAAATTTTTAATCTAACAATTTTTAAACTTTCTATGTCAATGGCTTTAAACTGTGGTCTCTCAAAACAAATCCAATACTTTTAGTAGGAAAAATTACGTTAATTCCTACACTACCACTGGGGCTACCCAAGAGTTGACCAAAGGTGATATTAATACATATGCTTATTTATTACCCTGTTCTCACAATTCTAGTGTAAGTCTTGAAAATCAAGTAAATTTGGAAACATAGTTGCACAAACTCTCTCATGAGTCACACAGTTAATCCAGAATATTATTTCTAAGTTATCATAAAGCCAACAAGGAAATATGATGTACTGTTTAAAAAGAATAATCATAATTTTATATTATACAAATGAAACATGTATTCAATACTATTTACTGAATATCTCAAGTATACTTATTTACTTAGAAACAAAGGAATCAAAAGCATACCTGTTATATAACGTTTAAATTACTAAAAATACTTCAGATAGCATTGCTCCATAAATGCTAGTGTAAATGCTGATGAAAGTAAAAATGTCATTCCCTACATTTGCTAAATATATTGTAACACATTGTAAGTGTTTTTAAAACATATCACTAAGGGGCCCAAATAAGTAGGCAAAAATAATTCTAAGTATTTAATTATGGAAAAATTTAGTACACGGCATAGTATTCATGTGATGGAAGGATTTTAAATGGAACCCAGAGATTAGCAGCAGCAGGAAGTTTCTATCATACTTAGGATTGGGAAAACAACAGAAGTTACTGGAACACAAAAGCAGGGTCATGTTATTAAAAACTTGGGCCATGGTGAGTGGCTGCGACCATCACCTAATATGTCACAGTGAATAAAGACAGATAGCACATGACCTGAGGCTTTTTTCTTCCACAGATGCCTTCCATTGGCCAGAATTAGCCAGTATTTAGAGTGCACTGAAAACTGGGAGGCTCTGTTCTCTGTAACAGAGTGAAGAGAAGGAGAAAGTGAGATGCTCACTACCTTAGTGACGGCTTCAATCGTACCCCAAAACTCAGTATCACACAATAAACCTGCACATTTTTATTCAATCTAAAATAAAAGTTCAATTTAAAAAAAATACATAGAAAGCAGTTTAGACTTTACTAATCAGTAGTAAAGTCTTTAGGGCTGCTCTTCCAAAAGTAAGCCATTGCACTGAAAAAACTGTCCATTTTATTCATCAGAAGAAAAATTCAATGAACCTTTACTCACTGACAATAGTGAGAACCAGAATGAATGAATCAGAATGTCTGTCCTAACTACTCCCTCTGGTTCTACTTCAATTCCTGCTGTCTCCATAGGGTTCATCAGTGTGTGGAAGATGAATGTGGTAAAACTGCAGGGGCTGCTTGTACTTGGAGAACAACAACAATGCACTGAAAGTTCACTGCTTAGAAGGTGTTGAAAGAGTTTGGCAATAAATACAACCTAATATTCACAATAAAGAGCAATGATCTATAAGCCCATTTTCACATCTATTGTAAAGGCCAACCATGTGTTTCAGCCAAAACAAACTGATTTTATTAATACAATGACCAGACATATATAAATAATAATATGAGTTTATTTTACCAGAGGACTTGGCTCTCACACTTGCATTCTATTGTAGGTTTTTACACTTATCCAATTCTAACAAGAGTTGGACAAACTCAGGGTTTTCCTAAAGTAACAATGACTATTCCTCACAAAAGAGTCACAAGCAAAGTCTACACGTGAAAATGTGTAGATTGCCTTCCATGTCCTGTGTGCATTAAGAAATGTTTTATTTTTAGACCTGATATACGGACATCATGGATGAATATGTTGGCTAATTAGAACAAGTTTATCAAGTTCTTTGAAAGCCTTGGTAGACAAAGTAATTCAAGGATTCAGTCCAGATTAATAGTGTGAAACCCTGCAAGAAACCAAACTGTAGAAAAGTAATAATGTAAATACAAATGTGATTTCAATCTCTGCTTAGCAACTGACCTCCCTCAGACCACTAAAACTCTGTACATCAGATGCATTAACAATGAGACATTGGTCACTCATTGGGGAGGTGGGCATGGTGAAAAGCTTTTTTACCCATAGATCCAGGGGAACTGCTTAAAAGCCTGAAATGCATTCAGTTGATACACCAGACATCAGTTACTGAAGAAGCAGAGGCGATGAACTTCCCTTAACATTGACCTAAGTGGACAAACGCATGGCAACGTGCTGAGTGACTTCAACAATGCAGACACACCCAAAGTCAAAATGCCACAGGGCTACCCAGTGCTGCAAGGCTGGGATTGGGTTCCCGTGAGACTGTCTTAAGGCAGTGGGATTTCTGATGGAACTGTGGGCATAAGCATATGTCCCCATGCCCCACTCCCACTACTCACTGTAGGAACAGCAGTGTAACATTTGTCCTGGCTAACAATGACAAACAATCCCCAAGTCCTGATGCAAACCAACAGTGCTGGGGCCACACAGTGGCCTGAGCAACATACCTATGGGTAGTAACTGAGAAGACATTTCCAAGGGATTGCCATTCCAACAGGCATGGGGAACACTCAACATCACTAATCATCAGAAATGAGGTACCAGTGCCATCACATGCTGGTCAGAGTGGCCATTTGTCCTAAGTCAAAACATAACATGCTGGTGTGGCAGCAGAGAAAAGCAAACATGGCTATTCTCTTGGAGGTAATGCAAACTAGATGTCAAACTGCTGAAACCAGTCTGAAGATTTCTGGGAAAAAAAAAAAAAAAAAAAGGATGGAAAGCAGAGCTACACTTTGACCCAGCAATCCCACCCCGTGCATCTACCCCAGGGAAAAACACATGCGTCTATCAAAAAGACACAGACACTCACATGTCCACGGGAGTGTTACTCACAGGAATAAAGATGTAGAACTGACCTAGATGCCCACCAACAGAAAATGAGATTTTTTAAAATGTGGTACCCATACATCACAGAATGCTAAAAAGCCACTAAGGAAAATCAAACACAGAAACAAAATTATGCCCTCGGTAGGAACACGGGTGAAACTAGAGGCCACTCTGCAAAGCAACTGAGGCAAGAACAAAGACCAAACACTACAGGTTCTCATTTATAAGTGGAAGCTCAACACCCAATACACATCAACATAAACATGAAATCAACAGACGTTGGGTACTACCAGACAGAAAAAAAAAGGGAGACAGGGAGCCTTGGAGGAAGAATGATCCAACTGGTTCTGTGTTCACCGCCCAGATGACGGGTACATTAGGACCCCAAGCATCAAAATTCTACTGTATAGCCATATAGTGAAGTGAACCTGCAGGCATGGCCCTCGATCACAATAAAAGTAGCTATCATTTTAGAAAACCCAGCTTTGGAAATAAAAATCGAAAAAAGGAAGAAAACACACAAAACAAAACAAAAAGACTACAGTGATCCAATCCATCCATTAGTGGCATGAACACAGAAAGATAACCAAATGGACACAACGAAGGAGCCAAATAATCAACCCACAATTATAAACACTGAACCCATGGGATTCTTGTTGTTCCCCCAAAAGCACACCAAAGGGACAATGGTTGAGGAAACTGGGGGGTCACGTGCAAAGGACCGAACCCTTCCTTTACCCAAGACACAAAAAGCTACACAAAATCTACTGAACACCTAAGTTCAATCCTGAAACCAAAATCTCCAAGGAAAACACATAGGGTGTGTGTCTACTTTGGGGAAACTTGAACCTGTGAACCTAAGCTACAAACAGAAAAGGAAGACACAGAAACCAAATACCCATAGACCATACAATGGTTTCACCATCTCGCTTTTCTTCTCAAAGGGACACAGAAATCACCGCTAAGAAAAACTAATGTAACCATGAAAGACTAAGGACAACTTCAGAGCTTCACACAGCTTCAACACAGGACAGAAAATACTGAACCCAAATAAAAGGCATCTTGCAGACTAGAAGAAAATTATGGAAAACTGTGGATCTCGAAGGGCTTATCTAACATATTCAAGAAACTAATGGTCCTAAGTGGACAAAAACACAAAAACCAATACACACGCTAAAAATGCCCAGAAGACTGGCATAGGCATTTCTGAAAAAACCTGAAACAGACTCTCAGGTAATAGAAAAGTTTGTCCACATCAGAAGAGTTTCTTCCCAGAGAACGAGCACAGCCAGAAACAGCAATAAAACTTTGGAAGATAAAGGCAGTGTAGGTTTAGAGACAGAGGAACTATTACATACTACTGGTTTGAATGCAAATTCGTATACCCACTGGGAGACAGCTGGAGGTTTCTGAAACAATTAACAACACAACCACCAGTTCCTCTAGCCATCCCAACACTGGGTATACCTGCAAAGCCAAGGAAACCTACCTTAAGGAGGTATCTCCCTTCCCATGTTTCATGAAGTACTCTGGACAATAACTAAGGTGGGGAATCAACCTACTTGTCTTTCTACAGATGAAAAAATGCAGGAATTGAAGGATATACGCACAACGGTATACTCTTTGGCCATCAAACTTCCGGACATCAGTTCACTACCAGCAAGATGGAAAAACCTGGAGGACATTAAGTTAAAAAACATGAGCCAGGCAGAGGAAGACAAACACAAATACTGCAAAATCTCATGCACGTGGAATCTAACAAAGTGAATCTCATAGAGTAACAATGTCAACAGTGGGTACTAGAGGCTTGGGGGAGGATTGGAAATGGCTACAAAGGGATGTTCAAATGAGACGCAGGTACTCTGGTGTTGTACGGCACAGCAGAGTGACTAGGCTTAACAATATCATAGCATAATATTCAATATTGCTGGAAAGGATTTGGAAGGCTCTCTCCATCAAGAAATCCTCACTGTAGCATGAAACAGAGATGCTAGGTACTGTAGTTTCACTGATTCATGTAAAAAGGTCCATTGCACCCTTTAAATAAAAACATAGACCATGTGATATTTTTGTTTTAAAATAGGATCACAACACACTACTAAAAATCCCATGGGACAATGAAATGTCCCGCATTCCCAAAGCAGTTCCTACACATACAAAGTCAGTGGAGTACCATCACACTCTTCCACTTTAAATGACTTCCCAAAGCTTTAGTTACCCAAGTGATTCATGATAGGCATTAACAGAGAAACACAGGCCAACGAACACAATGACGGTGTCCAGCAGCAAACTCAAATGAAGGTCCCAGTTAATTGAGAAAGTTTATTTTGCCAAGGTTGAGAACACACTCGTGACACAGCCTCAGGGTCATCATGACATGAGCCCAAGGTGGTCAGGGAACAGCTTGGTTTTATACATTTTAGGGAGACATGAGACATCAATCAACATATGTAAGAAATACATTGCCTTTGGTCTAGAAAGCTGTGACAACTTGAAGCAAACACAGGAAGACTGGAAGCAGGGAGGGAGCTTCCAGGTCACAGATCACTGATACACAAATGGTTAAATTGAGTTTCTGATTAGTCTCCAAAGGAGGCAATCAGATATGCATCTATCTCAGGGAGCAGAGGGATGACTTTGAATAAAATGGGAGGCAGGTTGGCCCCTAAGCAGTTTCCAGCCTGAGTTTTCCTTAGTGATTTTAGGGGCCCAAGATATTTTCCTTTCACATTTCTCCCCTTTTCTTTTTAAAAAATCTTCTGGAAAAAACATTTTACAACAAAGTGAGTCTCTGGTCTCGGGTTTCATCTGATCTCTCATGGCTAGGAGGGTTTATTCCTAAATAGGTAGGTCCCAAAAGCTCATTTTTAGCAGGTTGTGAAATCTCACATCCTGTGAAGTTAAAATAGGGGGGAGGAAGGGAGAAAAAAACAACAACAAACAAAAGAACAATACTGGAAAAATCAATATAAGCCACATTACTCTGCAGGCCATACCTCAGTGGGCAGGTATGAAAGTGACTTATGTATGTAAACAGGTTGCTGTTATTTTCTTCTGAAGTTTAAGTGTTCTGGCTTCAGTTTGCAGGGTTTTAAGAAAGCACAGCTTCGTTTAGGAATAATTGAAAAAAATTGAAAACATTATTTTAAAGACTTGTAGCCAAGAAAAATTAGAATTCGGTCCAAACTGTAGAAAATAATAAAAATTGAAAAAACATTAGGCAAGATTAGAATCTAAAAACAGGTCTACAGTAGTTTTGAAACGTAATTTTTTCTCTCTCCAGTTTTCAAATTTCTACTAAAGATAAATAATGTTAGAACTGATTTGATTTATTATACTTGGCCTAATTATTTGCATACAGTGCAACCATTATTATTTTTTACATAGGCTTTTAAATTGGCTTTGATGGAACTTTGTTCCATAGCAGGAATCTTAGATAAGACTTTTTTAAAGCCAAGCCCAGCCATGGATTTGTGCCATCAAATACCTATGATTTCAGTGAATTTCCTCTCCTCTTGAGGTTCCAAGATAAACCTGGGGCTTCTGCACCTGTCAGAAAGTGGCATTCTTTATTTACCACAGGTCAAAACCCTGTACAGGGACTGTGTACAGAAAATATGAGGCCAGTTTTTCCAAGGGCTTTATTGGCTTCATAAGTCAGTTTTGATTCCTTAAAGGAAAGCACACCATTTCAGTCAAACCCTTGATAAAATAACCAAATTCTCCAACTGTGTCCTATTCCAAAATAAAACAGATTCTTATTGCACTTATGCAAGTAACTATACTGCCATAAATTAAGAATACTCATAGTTTCCAAATTCTGGAGAAATCAGGTAGAGAAAAACAAATATGCTCCAAATTTTGTTCACAGGAATATACAATAATTTATTGTTAAAAGCTGTAAATAAAAGTTTTCTTAACTCTGAAAAACAAAGTATTAGCAATGTTTTAAGCAAAAAGTCAAAAAGATTACTTCAGTTTTCTATTGGTTCAGTTATCTCAGTTAACTCCTGTTCTGTTTGATAGTCATGAACATTTCAGCTCTCCAGAAGAATTTTGAAATTTTTTGCTTTATTCCAGTGTAACAATTTCCAAAATTATCAGAAAACCTGAACTTAAGTGCACCTGTTAGAGTCCTATAGCTGATCATAAACCCACCTTATAAAGAGGGTTTAAAACAAGACAAAACATGTCTGTGGATAAAAAAAAAATTTAAGGCAGCCATAGTTAAAAGACACAATTGACAGGTGAATTTGTTAATTTGTTACCTCCATGACACACAATGATTTTAACATAACAATTACGATTATTATGAATAATGTACACTAAGTTATATCAGAATTACAGGAGTTTCCAATCATTTTGGAAACATACCAAAAACATATACAAATGGATCTGAAAGAAAGCCAAACACCTTTTCATATTTGACAATGTTTCCAAATGTTTTATACCAGGTAAGCCAAATTATGTTATTTTTAGACTTTAGAGAACCTAATGTCTTAAAGGATTATTTAGGATAGAAAAAGACATAATATATAATTTGATTTTGGAAAGTTTGTCAAATACAAAATGTTTAAAACACTTGATATTAAAAACAGGATTACAGGTCATTGTAAACTCATTTGTTTAACCAAAGTGATAATTCAAGAATTTTTTAGAAACAGCATGAAGCCAATTACATTTGTTTTCAAAAATTTTGTAAACAATCTATAAAACGTAATCTTGATTACAAAATGTAACTTCCATAAGCCTTTTATAATCTGTACTAAGCAGTTGGTTAATGCTTCAAGAAAACCTTGTTAATCTGACACAAGCGTCCATATACTGGTTTTGCATCAGTGTGCCTTCGACATTAGTAAGTAATGCATAGAGAAACTGAACCTACTTTATCTTTCAAAATCGGCCCTTACAATCTTATGCTCCCACCTCTTTCACAATAGTCCCTGGGTCTTGAGGAGTTGAATAGCTTTCATCATTTCTTGCCCTGTGTCTCAGGAATGCAGCAGTTTATTTGAATTGGCATCTTCTATGGGGCCTGAAGACGAGCCTTTAATTGCTGTGGGTGTTTAAGATTTAGCAAGACTTAGTGTCCTTTTTAGACGTAGGAGTTAAAAGCCCTGCAACTCAATGTTGCAAGCATTTTGAAAGCATATACAGGAGGACACACGGATGTAATAACCTCAATTTTTAAAAAATCTCAGCTTTTTTTTCCTAAGCAAACCAAAACTTAATATGATAACTTTGTCATATAAAAGTCTTTGGGTTTTTAAACATATAAATCCTTGTTGTGACTTTACACTGACTGTTCATGACATGGTCAGACTTTCTGATTTATTCTGAACATCTGCTCTTTTTAAACAACCAAGTATTTTATTTTAGGACTAAACTTACTAGAGAGGATTCTTTCTTATGTAACAGTATTTCTTTTTAAGCTCTTTTTACCTCAAAAACAACCTCTTTACAACTTTCTTTACATCTTTTTTTTATTTCCTGGTTCCTTTTACCTTGTTTTACACATAACTTTAAATAAGCTTTGAATTACACAAAACTACTTCAACTTTGATTTTTTTAAGAAAAAAAGAAACACTTTTTTTAGCAAGAATGTTTTCCTACAATATGTGTTTATTGGAAAATACCCAAATAATGAAATATCTATTATTTGACTTTATATTCTAAATTATGACGTTTGTCTACAAGTATTTATCGCATTACATTTACCTGTTTACCTAGATTATTTATGAAATCTGTGATGGTCATGATTTAAAGTTATGAAACCACCACTGCAAAATTATAACTGAGACAGTGAAAAAAGATTTGACCTAACTGGCTCCATCTTGCTCATAACCTCCAAACCGTCCTTGTTCATTCCTGCGCACAGGCCAAACTGACACTGGGAGCAACCTGGTTTATAGTTTAGCTTTGAAACAAAGGCAGTAACAGTCCTTTCCTTACTGTCTGTGGACTACACTGCCAAAAGCCGCAGGATTAGAAGTGCTGGTAATCTTACTAAATTCAACATGCAGCTATTTTTATTAAACCCATATCAATGTCTTACTTATTAAAAATTACTCAAGTAGCTCTCCCTCTCCCTCTCCCGTCTCCCATCTCCCTTCTTTCTTCGGTCTCCCTCTGTTGCCGAGGCTGCACTGTACTGCTGTGATCTCAGCTCGCTGCAACCTCCCTGCCTCGGGCTCCTGTGATTCTCCTGCCACGGCCTGTGGTCAGGCGCGCGCCACCACGCCTGACTGGTTTTTGTATTTTTGGCGGAGACGGGGTTTAGCCATGTTGACTGGGCTGGTCTCCAGCTCCTGGCCTCGAGTGATCTGCCCGCCTCGGCCTCCCAAGGTGCTGGGATTGCAGACGGAGTCTCGCTCACTCAATGCTCAATCTTGCCCAGGCTGGAGTGCAGTGGCATGATCTCCGCTAGCTACAACCTCTACCTCCCAGCCGCCTGCCTTGGCCTCCCAAAGTGCTAAGATTACAGCCTCTGCCCGGCCGCCATTCCGTATAGGAAGCGATGAGCATCTCTGCCTGGCCGCCCATCATCTTGGATGTGAGGAGCGCCTCTGCCCGGCCGCCACCCCGTCTGGGAGGAAGTGAGGAGTGCCTCTGCTCGGCCGTCCCGTCTGGGAAGTGAGGAGCGCCTCTGCCCGGCCGCGCCGTCTGGGAAGTGAAGAGCGCCTCTGCCCAGCCGCCCATCAACTGGGATGTGAGGAGCGCCTCTGCCCAGCCGCCCATCGTCTGGGATGTGAAGAGCGCCTCTGCCCAGCCGCCCTTCGTCTGGGAGGTGAGGAGCACCTCTGCCCGGCTGCCCCGTCTGGGAAGTGAGGCGTGCCTCTGCTCGGCCACCCCGTCTGGGAAGGGAGGAGCACCTCTGCCCGGCCGCCCTGTCTGGGATGTGAGGAGTGCCTCTGCCTGGCCGCCCTTCGTCTGGGAGGTGAGGAGCGCCTCTGCCCGGCTGCCCCGTCTGGGAAGTGAGGAGCGCCTCTGCTCGGCCGCCCCGTCTGGGAAGGGAGGAGCGCCTCTGCCCGGCCGCCCCATCTGGGATGTGAGGAGTGCCTCTGCCCAGCCGCCCCATCTCGGAAGTGAGGAGCGCCTCTGCCCGGCTGCCCATCGTCTGGGAAGTGAGGAGCATCTCTGCCCGGCCGCCACCCCGTCTGGGAGGAAGTGAGGAGCGCCTCTGCCTGGCCGTCCCGTCTGGGAAGTGAGGAGTGCCTCTACCCGGCTGCCTCGTCTGGGAAGTGAGAAGCGCCTCTGCCCAGCCGCCACCCCGTCTGGGAAGTGAGGAGCACCTCTGCCCGGCAGCCACCCCGTCTGGGAGGAAGTGAGGAGCGCCTCTGCCCGGCCGTCCCGTCTGGGAGGAAGTGAGGAGCGCCTCTGCCCGGCCGTCCCGTCTGGGAAGTGAGGAGCGCCTCTGCCCGGCTGGGAAGTGAAGAGCGCCTCTGCCCGGCCGCCCATCAACTGGGATGTGAGGAGCGCCTCTGCCCAGCCACCCATCGTCTGGGATGTGAAGAGCGCCTCTGCCCGGCCGCCCTTCGTCTGGGAGGTGAGGAGCGCCTCTGCCCGGCTGCCCCGTCTGGTAAGTGAGGCGCGCCTCTGCTCGGCCGCCCCGTCTGGGAAGGGAGGAGCACCTCTGCCCGGCCGCCCCGTCTGGGATGTGAGGAGCGCCTCTGCCCGGCCGCCCTTCGTCTGGGAGGTGAGGAGCGCCTCTGCCCGGCTGCCCCGTCTGGGAAGTGAGGAGCGCCTCTGCTCGGCCACCCCGTCTGGTAAGGGAGGAGCGCCTCTGCCCGGCCGCCCCATCTGGGATGTGAGGAGCACCTCTGCCCGGCCGCCCCGTCTCGGAAGTGAGGAGCGCCTCTGCCCGGCTGCCCATCGTCTGGGAAGTGAGGAGCATCTCTGCCCGTCCGCCATCCCGTCTGGGAGGAAGTGAGGAGCGCCTGTGCCTGGCCACCCCGTCTGGGAAGTGAGGAGCGCCTCTACCCGGCTGCCTCGTCTGGGAAGTGAGGAGCACCTCTGCCCAGCCGCCACCCCATCTGGGAAGTGAGGAGCGCCTCTGCCCGGCCGCCACCCCGTCTGGGAGGAAGTGAGGAGCGCCTCTGCCCAGCCGTCCCATCTGGGAAGTGAGGAGCGCCTCTGCCCGGCCACCCCGTCTGGGAAGTGAGGAGCGCCTCTGCCCGTAAGGAGCGCCTCTGCCCGGCCGCCCCATCTGGGATATGAGGAGTGCCTCTGCCCGGCCGCCCCGTCTGGGATGTGAGGAGTGCCTCTGCCCAGCCGCCCCATCTGGGAAGTGAGGAGCGCCTCTGGCCGGCTGCCCATTGTCTGGGAAGTGAGGAGCGTCTCTGCCCAGCCGCCACCCCGTCTGGGAGGAAGTGAGGACCGCCTCTGCCCGGCTGCCCCGTCTGGGAGGTGAGGAGTGCCTCTGCCCGGCCGCCACCCCGTCTGGGAGGAAGTGAGGAGCGCCTCTGCCCGGCCGCCTTGTCTGGGAAGTGAGGAGCGCCTCTGCCCGGCCACCTCGTCTGGGAAGTGAGGAGCGCCTCTACCTGGCCGCCCCGTCTGGGAGTGAGGAGCGCCTCTGCCTGGCTGCCCCATCTGGGAGGAAGTGAGGAGCGCCTCTGCCCGGCTGCCCCGTCTGGGAAGTGAGGAGCGCCTCTGCCTGGCCGCCCATCATCTGGGATGTGAGAAGTGCCTCTGCCCGGCCGCCCATCGTCTGGGAGGTGAGGAGCACCTCTGCCCGGCCGCCCTTCGTCTGGGAGGTGAGGAGCGCCTCTGCCCGGCCGCCCCGTCTGGGAGGTGAGGAGCGCCTCTGCCCGGCCGCCCCGTCTGGGAGGTGAGGAGCGCCTCTGCCCGGCCGCCCCGTCTGGGAAGTGAGGAGCGCCTCTGCCTGGCCGCCCCGTCTGGGAGGTGTACCCAACAGCTCCGAAGAGACAGTGACCATCGAGAACGGGCTGTGTTGACGATGGCGGTTTTGTTGAAAAGAAAAGGGGGAAATGCGGGGAAAAGAAAGATCAGATTGTTACTGTGTCTGTGTAGAAAGAAGTAGGCATAGGAGACTCCATTTTGTTCTGTACTAGGAGAAATTCTTCTGCCTTGGGACGCTGTTGATCTATGGCCTTGCCCCCAGCCCCGTGCTCTCTGAAACATGTGCTGTGTCAACTCAGGGTTAAATGGATTAAGGGCTGTGCAAGATGTACTTTGTTAAACAGATGCTTGAAGGCAGCATGCTCTTTAAGAGTCATCACCACTCCCTAATCTCAAGTACCCAGGGACACAAACACTGCGGAAGGCTGCAGGGACCTCTGCCTAGGAAAATCAGAGACCTTTGTTCATGTGTTTATCTGCTGACCTTCTCTCCACTATTATCCTATGACCCTGCCACATCCCCCCCCCGAGAAACACCCAAGAATGATCAATAAATACTTAAAAAAAAAAAAATTACTCAAGTAAAGAGCATTCCATTTTGGGCTGGGTTTATAGTTTTGAAACCCCCCCAATGCCAGATTTTGACACCTTACAGTATTTGGCAAGAATATGTATGAAATCAGTTGATTACTAAATGTAAACAAAAATGTATGCTGCCAATTCTTAAGACATTTCTAATATTATTTTACAATAATTGTAAAGCTAGCTTATTAAAGATTTTACTTGTTACATAAAGTTAAAAAGCATTTGACTAGTCTTTTTTAGTATCTAAATTAAGCGCTTTTATTTTTCTTTAAGCCAATTAATTAGAGCTCTTTTATATATTTTTAGTAGTGGAACATTCTGTACACAACACACAAATACATATAAAAATCTATTAGGCGTATCGATGGAAGTACTGAAACCACCTTTACAAAATTATAACTAATGAAATTACGACTCTATCTTGCTTCCAGATAGACCTAACTGACTCTATCTTGCTTCCAACCCTTAAGCTGTCCTTATTCATTCCTGGGTATAAGCTCAACTAACTTTGGGAAGGAATTTGGTTCACGGTTTGACTCTGAAAGCAAATTGGTAATAGCCCTTTCCTGAAAAGAACCCCTTCTTGCCTGGGGAGCAGTCTGCCTTTGCAGGACTAACGTATTAGCTATAAGATTAGAATGTACAGTTTAGGGGTCATGCAGTCTCTGGCTCCAAAAGTCTGAACCTCCCCAAATTGCTCCTGCGGGTAACATCACACCACCATTGTAAAACCTAAGATCAGGGCTTGTTATGTGTTGCAGACCCTGCCCAGGCCGGTAATCTGGCTCAACCAAATTGCTCCTGCGGGTAACATCACATCACCATTGTAAAACCTAAGATCAGGGCTTGTTATGTGTTGCAGACCCTGCCCAGGCCGGTAATCTGGCCCAACCAGTTGTGCCATCATACCCATGAATAGAAGACAGCAAAAAAACCTAACTTCAACCCCCTATGATTCCATCTCCAACCTGACTAATCAGCATTCCCCACTTCCCAAGCCCCTACCCACCAAATACCTTTAAAAACTCTGATCCCTGAATGCTCGGGGAGACCGATTTGAGTAATAAACTTTGGTCTGCCACACAGCTGGCTCTGCATGAATTACTCCTTCTCCACTGCAATTCCTCTATCTTGATAAATCGGTTCTGTCCAGGCAGTGGGCAAGGTGAACGCATTGGATTGTCACAGCACATTTTATAGACTTAAAGACCTCCCCCCTTTTTTTCTATCTTAGACTTTCAGATTCTTGATAACTTGTTTCACAACCCTAGGCAGCTGTCAACTAAACAGCCTTAAATTTGAACATTAAAGGAAACAACTCGGGTGAAAATCAAATAGCGAAATTTACTTCATAAAGCACAGAAAGAAAGAGTCTGGTGGTGCTAGAGGGAGAAACTAATATTGTTCTTCGAGCCAAATTAAATATAAAATTAAACTACACTCTTCCTTAAAAACCCAAGAGTAGCCTCTGTTGCAATAACTATTTTAGTCAAGAAAAATCAAGTGAAAACAGAATTCAGTCAACTGAGAAGAAAAAGACAAAAAAAAACAAACACATTTGCTCAACAACAAAAACACAAGGTCTTAGGAGAGTAAAACAAACAAAACAAAAACAAAAACATGAAGGTCTTCCGAATACAAACACAAACACATGCACACACATCTGGATGTTACCCTTTTAATTAAGCTGACTTTTACACAATTGTGCTCCTTTAAACAAAACTCCTTTAATCTTATTACCATATTTCAGTGAGGACAAAATGCTGCTAAACTAACAATGGTCACACAAATTATAATTTCTGAACACTCTAAGTGTAAGCAGAAATTAACACCAGCTGGTTGTTAAATGTTAACTTTATTCTTTAAAAGGAATTTGCAAGACAGAATCCAAAATCAGTTTCTTACCTAGTGATGGGTCTCAGGCTGTAAACTGCTCTCTACCATCCTAGAAGCAGGAAAAACAAAAACAAAAAACAGTCCGGGCACAGTGGCTCACGCCTACAATCCCACCACTTTGGGAGGCCTAGGTGGGTGTATCACGAGGTCGGGAGATTGAGACCATCCTAACAAGGTGAAACTCCATCTCTATTAAAAACACAAAAATTAGCCAGGCGTGGTGGTGGGCACCTGTAGTCCCAGCTACTCGGGATGCTGAGGCAGGAGAATGGCGTGAACCTGGGAGGCAGAGCTTGCAGTGAGCTGAGATAGCACCACTGCAGTCCGGCGTGGGCGAAAGAGCGAGACTCCGTTTCAAAAAAAAAAAACAAAACAAAAAACAAATTTGCCTATTAGAAAAAGTGAGCTCAAACTCCATAAAGGAGTTACCTGCCTTCCAACATCATGGAGGTAAGAAAACTTGTCTTGTTGGACTCAAGTAAAACTCCAAAAAAAAAAAAAGAGGAGTTGTACAGCAAAATAAACTTTAGATCTTGACCAAATTTTTGGAGATGAGGGATTCTCTGGAGGGGGTGCTCTCAGAACTCAGCAAATTGTCCTATTGGTTTGGGTCATAAAGTGAGCTCACGCTGGTCCCAAGCACTGACAGGAGATTTGCCAAAGGTCAGGGGCATCTCCACTCAGAATCCCCCGTGGTTACCAAAAGGTGAACCCAGAAAATCTGAAACAGGTCTCAGTTAATTTAGAAAGTTTATTTTGCCAAGGTTGAGGACACACTCATGACAAAGCCTCAGAAAGTCATGACAACATGTTCCCGAGGTGGTCAGGGCACAGCTTGGTTTTATACATTTTAGGGAGACATGAGACATCAATCAACACATGTTAAGTAGTACATAGGTTCGTTCTGGAAAGGCTGAACAACTTTAAGCAAAGGCAGGAAAACTGGAGGCAGGGAGGGAGCTTCAAGGCCACGGATAAGTGATACACAAATAATTACATTATTTAGAGTTTTTGGTTAGCTTCTCCAAAGGAGGCAATCAGATATGCATCTATCTCAGTGAGCACAGGGGTGACTTTAAATAGAATAGGAGGCAGGTTGGCCCTAAGCAGTTTCCAGCCTGAGTTTTCCTTAATGATTTTGGGGGACCAAGATATTTTCCTTTCACAACATAAGAGTAAGCACATGTTTGAAAAGAACCACAAAAGTCACCCTGGGAAGGGAGAGTCTGTCCAATACAGTGTTCGGGAAACTGGATAGATATCCCTAGGCAAAATAACATAGGGTCCTTATTGTGCGAAATTCATAACAATTCCTTGAAAATGAATGAAAGACCTAAATGCAGAACTTGATAAAGTCACTCTGTAAGAAGAAAGCATATAGTGTGCAGATACCAGGGTCAACTTGGTTCTATGCTCATGGTTTGCAAAAAGGAAAACAGAAAAAATAAAGAAGACAGAAAAGAATACAAACAAGCAACAACCAAAACTCACTGGCAACAGACTGATATGCTAGTGAATTTCTTTAACTCCATCAGTCACCAACATAACAGAAAACCAGAACACTACACACACCTGAAACTGCATCAGACTACATGGCTTGTGGGCAAGAAGAATGAAAAATATGAATGAAAAGAAAGAAACATACAAAGGATGATAAGAAGCATTTGGAGAAAAACACAGCTGATGAGGCATTTTTTGGAAAAGGTGTAAGTAACTAACATTACTAACCAGCAAAAAACACCAGAAAACAGAAATTAATTACCAAACCGAAACTGGATAAAGAAACCAAAGGGGCTTTTCTGCAAAGAACACATAAAACTGAAAACAAGTATGCTTGTTAACACCTGGTTAACATCACTAATCATGGCAAAAATGAAAATCAGAACAAGACTCAGATACTGTGTCTCTCTCGGTGGAATGAGTATTACAAAGACCTTCATGTATCTTAAAAGAAGCTGCTGTGAATTTCCAGAGAGGTGAGCTTTCTTATCCACAACTGTTAACAGGTAAATTAGTATGCACACTACAGAGGCCACCTGGAGGTTCCTCAGAAAACTAAAATTACAACTACCATTTCACTGAGCTGTGCTGCTACTGGAATCATATGAACTCAGTACACAGAAGACATATCTGCCTTCCCACGCTGACTGTGGAACCAGTCGCAATAGCCAAGATAAGGAATCAACCTACCTGTCCACCCGCAGAGGATGAGATCCAGAAACTGCAGTATCCAGTCACAACCAGATACTCTTCAGCCAGACACGGGTACTGAAATCAGGTCATCCGTAGCAACACTGTGGAACCTGGAGGACATTATGGTAGATGAAACACACTAGGCAGGGAAAGACAACACTTGCATCACCTCCCTCATGAGGAATCTAGGAAACTTTATCTCACACAGACCCACAAAGCACCATCGTGCTTGCCAGGGTTGGAACAGAAGGCTGGGCATGGGTGGGCATAGGAAACAGGTACAAAGTGACACATTGCATAAGAGGAATGAAACCTGCTGTTCTATTCCTCAGCAGGATGATTACAGAAAACTTTACCAAAGGGTAGTTTTCAAGACAGCCAGAAAGGAGGTTTCTCACTCTCCTCACTCAAAGACGTGAAAACTCTACAAGGCAAAAAATGACGCTAAATACCCTGATTTCATCCCTATGCGACGCATGCATGGACCCAAATGTCCCACTCTACCCTCTAGCTGTACATCTTTAGGACAGGGCTAATTGTGTTTCTTGAAAGCAACATAGAGAAACAATGCTAAAATTCCCGTGGGACCACAAAATGCCCTGAAACTCCAAAGCCATGCTGAAACACCAAAGGTCAGATGGACAAAAGGCTCACTATGCAGTGAAGGGCACTAGGCTAGGTGGCTAGCCACATGCAGATACACAACACTGGAGCCTTAACTCTCATCAGATGCAAAACTAACCCAAAGTGAATGAAAGATTTCAGCAGAAGACCTCAAACTATAAAAGTCCTACAAGGAAACCTAGGACATATCTTTCTCAGTACGGGCTTTGGAAAGCATTTAAACAAAAAGCAACAGCAAGAAAAACCAAAAGGACAACCTGGGCCTAAGAAACTATAACACTGCCAGATAGCAAAATAAATCACCGGCACAGAAAACACACAGGCTACAGGATGGGAGAAAATGTTCCCAAACTATGCTTCTCACCAAGGTCTGATAGCCAGACTCTAACATGACCTTAAAAAAATCAAGAGGCAGAAACACAAACCATTCAAACAATGGGTAGAGAACACGAACAAACACCTCAACATCACTCATCATTAGAGAAATGCAATTCTCACGCACACTGAGACACCATCTCACAACGGTCAGAACGGCCATTTGTCCTAAGTCCAAATATTTACATGGCAGCAAGGTAGTAGAGGAAAGCAAACCCCGCTACATGCTTGGTGGGAATAAAAACTAGTTCTCACACTATGAGAAGTGGTTTGGAGATTCCTCAAAGAACTTAGAACTACCATCCAAATGAGCAATCGCATAACTGGGTATCTACACAAAGGAGAACAAATCATAAATCCTCCTTTCAAAATGACACAGGAATGTGTATGTTCTTGGAAGTGCTATTCACATGGAAATATAAAATAACATCGACCTATGTCCCCCCTTAACAGTTGATTACATGTTTTAAAAGTGCTGTACACAGATACCACAACATCCTACATAGCTTAAAAAAAATTAATGGCTTTGGCAGCAATAACGATGGACCTGCAGGTCACTATGCTAAGCAAACTAACACAATAACAGAAAACCAAATACCACATGCTCTCACTTACGGGGAAAATACCTATACACAATACAATGACTTTGTGATCTCATTTTTCCTCTCTTGATTGGACACAGAAATCCCTGCTGACAAAAGCAAATAAAAACCTGTGAGACCAACACTTTAGAGCTCCTGCATTGGGGAGAAAACAATGAACCCAAAGAGAAAGCCATCTTACACCTTGGCAGAAAGGATGATTGGGTTAAAATTGTGGAAAATCGTAATTTTGGAAGGGGTTGTTATCTAACATATTCAAGCACTAAAGCTACTAAGTGGAGAAAAGATTTTTAAAAAATACACAAGCTAAAAATATGCAAAGGACCTGCACAACCACTTCTGCAAAGGACATGAAACTGATTCACAGGTGAAACAAAAGTTTCTCAACATCACTACTCCAAACACGTAAGTCTGAATCATACTCCAATATCAGATACCATCAAACTCCACTGAGAATGAATATTACCAAAAACAGCAATAACATTTTTGGAAGGTAGCAGCCAACGTAGACTTACAGAAAGGGAAACTCTTATACGCTATTGATGCCAATGTGAATTAGTGAATATGCTGTGAAAAAGTTTGGATGTTCCTCACACTGCGTATGCATTTAAAGCAAAGGAAACCAGTACCTTAAGGAGTTACCTGCCTTCCCATGTTTCATGAAGCACTATTCACAATATAGAAGATATGGAATCAACCTACCTGTCCACCCACAGATGAAGGGATGAAGAAACTGCAGTATAACTGCACAACGCAATACTCTTCATCCATAACAAACTAACATAATTTTCATGTGGAGCCATATGGATGAACCTGGAAAATATGTTAAATAAAATAAGCCAGGCATAGAAAAACAAGCAGATTCATCTCACTTACATGGAATCCAGAAAACTTTGCCTTTGATAAGTAGAAGGCACAGTAGTGGTTTTCTGAGGAGAGGAGAAGAAGGGAATGGGAGGATCGGTTATGGAAACAAAGTTGCAGTTAGGACAAATACATTCTTGTGCTCTATACCACAGCTGGGTGATTCTGGTTAACTATTTTGTTATCTGGTTAACTACGTTTTTCAAAAAAGCTAGAAGGGAGCAATTCCAATGTTGTCACAAAAGAAGAATAATACCTGTATGAGAGAACAGATATGCCAAGTATCCTGATTTGATCATTACTAAAAATATACATGAATCAAAATGTCCCAGAGGAACAACAGTCCTGGCATACTCTTTAATTATATACTTTATCATGCACAGAAATTTAAGAAATGTGAATACACAATGCTGATGATCACATGGAACCACAAATGGCCCTGAATGTCTAAGGAATCCTGAGAAATAGAAACTAAGTTAGAGGACTCACAATCCCTGATATGCTGCTGTGCTCCAGCCTGGGTGAGAGAATGAGACTCTGTCTCAAAAAAATTGTTAGAAAATTTGAGGGAAACATAGAAGTGATAACTACAGAGACTCTGTCACTCAGGCTGGAGTGCAAGTGGCATGATCATGGCTCACTGCAGCCTTGACCTCTCCGGCACAAGTGATCCTCCCACCTCTGCCTCCTGAATAGCTGGAACTACAGGCACACACCACCACGCCTGGCTAATTTTTTTGTATTTTTTGTAGAGATGAAGTTTTGCCATGTTGCCTAGGCTGGTCTCAAATTCTTCGGCTCAAGTGATCTGTCCACCTCGGCCTTGCAAAGTGCTTGGATTACAGGCATGAGCCATCATGCCTGGCCATAAGAAAATATGCATGGCTACATCAAAGTGAAAAATTTTTGCAAGGAAAAGGAAACAATGAACCCAAAAAGGAAGGCTGGGAGAACGTTTTGAGGAATCATGTATGGGCTAAGGGGTTGTTATGGAAAATATGCAACACATTAACAGTACTAAGTAGCAACAAAAAAACCAATGATCCACCCAAAACTGAGCAGGGACCCTGAATAGACATTTCTGCAAAGAGGACAGTAAACCACACGCAAGGTCCCTTCCCCCAGTCAGGTAGCCATGACTAGAGGGACAGAGCTAGGCAGGCACTGCAGGAAGTGGAGAAATGTGACCCCCTACGTCCCGATGGCAGAGACACAGATTTAAAAATTCACCAGACCGGGTGCAGTAGTTAATGCCTGTAATCCCAGCACTTTGGGAAGTTGAGGCGCGAGGATTGCTTTGAGCTCAGAAGTTTGAGACAAGCCCAAGCAACATCGTGAAACCCTGTCGCTATCAAAAATACAAAAAAAAAAAAAAAATAGCTGGGCATGGTGGCACAGGCCCAGATACTGGAGAGGCTGAGGCTGGAGAATCCCTTAAGCCCAGAAAATGGAGGTTGCAGTGAGCTGAGATCCACCACTGCACTCCAGCCTGGGCAACAGGGCAAGACTGTATCTCCAAAAAAAATAAAAACAATTAAAAAAATTAGCAAACCCTGGAGGCTAAGTTGGATCCTTTCCTTCCATCTGAGGCTTGAAAGCAAGGCAGCCAAACTGCGGCCTGGCCCCTACACCCCACCTGGGCCAGGCTTCCCACAGCCAGAGCTTTCCTCTCTCTCCAACTATATGGGGAGTCTCCCTCAGAAACAGCCCTAAAGCCTCCCACACGTTCCAACCTCAAAAGCCCTCAGGGAGTAAGTACTACTGTAAAATTAATGGTAAAATAGCAAGAGAGAAGAGAAAAAGGAAAAGGAGTGAGAATCTAGCAGAAATACACAGAACATCCCAGAAAATGAAAGCTTCTGTACTCACCATGAAAGAAAAATGCCCCAAAGAAGCTGGGCCACGGAGAAGCCAGACCGAAGCGTTGTCCTCAGCAGTCAGTGCCACGGACAGGAGGTGTTTCTTCCCCAGGATGCGCCCTCAAGTTATCCCAAAGCTGCCGTGGCGTCTGGTGACTCCTGATAATTCTAAAATTCATATGGAATCAAAAAAGAGCCCACATAGCCAAAGCAAGACTAAGCAGAAAGAACAAATCTGGAGGCATTACATTACCTGACTTCAATCTATACTACAAGGCCATAGTCAGCAAAACAGCATAATGCTGGTATAAAAATAAGCACATAGACCAATGGAACAGAATAGAGAACCCAGAAATAAACCCAAATACTTTCAGCCAACTGGTCTTTGACAAAGCAAACAAAAACATAAAGTGGGGAAAGAACACCCTACTCAACATATGGTGCTTGGATAACTGGCAAGCCACATGCCAAGAAATGAAACTGGATCCCGATCTCTTAGCTTATACAAAAGTCAACTTAAATCTGAGACCTGAAACCATAAAAATTCTAGAAGATAACATTAGAAAACCCCTTATACACATTGGCTTAGGCAGAGACTTCATGACCAAGAACCCAAAAGCAAGTGTGAAAACAACAAAATGAAGATAAACAGGTGAGAATTAAACCAAAAAGTTTCTGCACAGCAAGAGAAACAATTAGCAGAGTAAACAGACAACCCACAGAATGGGAGAAAATCTTCACAATCTATACATCTGACAAAGGATTAATATCCAGAATCTACAAGGTACTCAAATTAGCAGGAAAAAAAACCAATCCCTTCAAATAATGGGCTAAGGACTTGAATAGACAATTCTCAAAAGGAGATATAAAAAATGGCCAACTAACATGAAAAAATGCTCATCATCACTAATGATCAGGGAAATATAAATCAAAACCACAATGTCAGGCCAGGAGCGGTGGCTCACACCTGACATCCCAGCACTTTGGGAGACTGAGGTGGGTGGATCACAAAGTCAAGAGATCGAGACCACCCTGGCCAACATGGTGAAAACCATACAAAAATTAGCCGGGCATAGTGGCAGGCACCTGTAGTCCCAGCTACTTGGGAGGCTGAGGCAGGAGAATCACTTGAACCCAGGAGGTGGAAGGTACAGTAAACCAAGGTTGCACCACTGCACTCCAGCCTGGCAACAGAGAGGACTCCATCTCAAAAAAAAAAAAAAAGAAAAAGAAAAAGAAAAAAAAAAAAAACCCCAATGCCATGCCACCTTACTTCTACAAGAATGGCCATAATCAAAACATCAAAAAATAAAAAATATTGGTGGGCATTTGGTGAAAAGGGAACACTTCTATACTGCTAGTGGTAATATAAACTAGTACAACCACTATGCTAAACATAGTTCTTAAAGAACTAAAAGTAGAACTACCATTTAATCCAGCAATTCCATTACTGGGTATCTACCCAGAGAGAAAAATAAGTCATTATATAAAAAAGATGCTTGCACACACAAGTTTATAACAGCACAATTCACAATAGCAAAAGTATGTAACCAGCCTAAATGCCCATCAACGAGTAGATTAAAAAATTGTGATATATATATATACACGTATACAAACATACATACATATATCTTATGGAATACTATTTAGTCATAAAAAGGAAAAAAATAATGGCATTCACAGCAACCTGGATGGGATCAGAGACTATTATTCTAAGTGAAGTAACGTAAGAATGGAAAAGCAAACATCGTATGCTCTCGCTAGTAAGAGGGCGCTAAGCTATGAGGATGCAAAGGCATTAGAATACTACAACGGACTTTGGGGACTTGGGAGAAAGGGTGGGAGGGGGTGAGGAATATAAGGCTACAAATTGTATACAGTGTATACTACACAGATGTTGGGTGCACCAAAATCTCGGGAATCACCTCTAAATAACTTACTCACATAATCAAACACCACCTTTTCCCCAAAACCCTATGGAAATAAAATAAAGAACTTTTTGTTTATGCATACCACATATTTTTTAACTTTTTTCACAGGTTCTTTGAGATATAATTTATATATTATTTAACTCACTCATTTATTGAATATAGTGTTTATCAGCTTTAATGGGTTTTTTGTGGAGTCTAAAACACAGACAATCTCACCCCTTCCTTTCCTATTTAGATGCCTTTCCTTTGTTTGCCTTGTATAATTACTCTGGCAGGTCAATCACATATAATGTTCTCAGCATTTGTAATTTGACATCAAATCCATCTGTTGTAATACACTGTTACTTTTCAACTTGAAAACATGGACATTTATCACTACTCTCCCTTTCTCTTGATCTAGTTCTTATAAAAAAAAAAACCTATCAATGTAAACCAGGATATTTTTCTACAAAACAATTTCAAACACACTAAAATTTTTAATCTAATGATTTTTAAACTTTGTCAATGACTTTGTGGTCTCTCAGAACAAATCCAACACCTTTAGTAGGAAAAATTATGTTAATTCCTACATTACCATTGGGTCTAGCCAAGAGTTGACCAAAGGTGATATTAACAGATATGCTTATTTATTACCTTGTTCTCACAGTTCTAGCATAAGTCTTGAAAAATCTAGTAAAAATTTGAAAAGACTATATAATTGCACAAACTCCCTCTCTCATGAGTCACACCGTTAATCCAGAATATTATTTTTAAGTTATTGTAAAGCCAACAATATGATGTAGTGTATAAAAATAATCCTAACTTTATTAGTATGTTCTATAAGTGAAACATGTAATTGATACTATTTACTAAATATCTCATATTTATTTACATAGAAACAAAGGAATCAAAAGCATGTCTATTATCTAACATTTAAATGACTAAAAATACTTGAGATAGCATTGCTACATAAATGCTATGTAAATGCTGACAAAAGTAAAAACGTCATCCCCTACATTTGCTAAATATATTGTAACACGTTATAAGCATTTTTAAAATATATCACTAATGGTTGGGTCAAGTCAGCAAAAATGATTCTAAGTATTTAACTGTGGAAAAATTTAGTACAGGGGATAGTATTCATGTGATGGAAGGATTGTAAATGGAACCCAGAGATTAGCAGCAGCAGTAAGTTTTAATTGCATACCAGGCGCAGAGTCTAGAATACAAGACAGAACTGCAGATAAAATCTGACTCTTTCCAGCATAGCTAGGAGACATGGCTAACTTCACCTGTCTGGAGACCTTACCTAGAAATCTAACGGCTCCAAACCAAGTAAACGAAACTATTTTCCCAAGTCAAAGAATCAATTTATGACATTAAAGCACTTCTAAAACTTAACCTCTGACTTCAATTAGACCAAATGGATAAATTTTGAAGATATTTTTATTTTACCACTGATTTTAACACCATCTTTATTTCCCAAAGATTACTGAAGTCACATGAAATAAAAGGTATTAGAGCTTCTATTTTTCTGACAAAATATTTAAGAGCTTTCATTTTCTTTTAAGCCCAGTCATTATATATACATCACATACACAACACTTCTAGACAAGAAAAGATCTAGCAGTTGTTAAGTTTTTCTTTCCCATTTTATGAACCATAACACAATTTCCACAGACCATCTACAACATGATTAAATTTATCTGACCTGTCCTGTATTTCCCTCTTTTGTAATTAGTCATTCTACTTTAGGATAACAATTTGCCATATAAGATCCTCTCTCATATAACATTTCTTTCCTTCATAACATTTCTTAAAATAAATACATCTTCATAACCACAATTTTCTTTAGATCTCTCTCCCCTACTAATTTCTGATGCCCACCCAAACCAAAAAGGTCAGACAATGCAAGGCAAAACAGAGGAGAGCCTGAGATTTTTGAAAGGGAACTGTCTGCTTAAAGTTATTGGGGTTCCATGGGGAAAACAGAGGTTTCTCCTAAAATGGGGTTTGTGGAACCTTGTTTTTCCTTAAGGAGTCCCAGGTGTCAGAAATTATCTTAGATCCTCTCATGTGGGCATCAAGAGTGGCAACAAGACAGACTAGTGTAATAATTCAGACAACTGAGCAGAAAAAAATAACTTACTACTGTCCCCACTGTAATGATGGATAAAGTGAGGCACCATGCAGTTGAAAAATTCATGTTCACATAACTAGGATCCACAGCTCACTCTTTAACATAATTTTGCCAACTCTATGCCCAGTCACTGATGTACCTGTATGGCAGCTCATAGCCCCCTTGGAACTTAGAACTTGGGTTTCATTCCTGCTCTACAGCTATATAATTTAACAATTTTCCTTTGAATTTGTTGGATTCTAACCCTGTATATCTCAAATTTTATTAGTATTACTGAATCTTAAAGGGAGCTGTGATGTCTTTAGAAATATTAAACCTATAAACAAGGTCTATATGAGGTTAAACAGTATTCAAATTTCTATACGCTTTAAAACATGGACACAATGTATTGAGAAACACACTTACGAAACTGCACCCAATCAACTGTGGACAAAAATTTAGATATTATCTCTTCCATATAAGCTATCTAGTGGTATTTATACATATTCTTCCATGTATCAACAGTATCTTACATGCTCATAACCTTAAAAATAACAAGTGTCTAAATTATAGGCCTTACACATTTCTACGGGCTTGAAAAATGATACAATATAGATTGTCTTTAAAGCAGTCAAGAAAATGCATAAACTTCTAGAGGAATCAGTAAAATAAAAATAAAAAGTTCACACCGATAGTAGTAATACTAGGAATAAAAGACGGCTCAACACCACAGGTTCTTAGAGACAAAAGTTAATAAAGCCTTGTTTTTGGTTGTGACTCTCTGCCTTAAAACATACACGGCCGGGCGCGGTGGCTCATGCCTGTAATCCAAACACTTTGGGAGGCCATGGTGGGTGGATCACCTGAGGTCAGGTGTTCTAGGCTAGCCTGGCCAACATGGTGAAACCCCATCTCTACTAAAACTACAAAAATTAGCCAGGCGTGGTGGCAGGCACCTATAATCCCAGCTACTCAGGGGGCCAAGACAGAAGAACTGCTTTCACCCAGGAGGCGGAGGTTGCAGTGAGCCGAGATCGGGCCATCGTACTCCAGCCTGGGGGACAAGAGGGAGACTTCATTTCAAAAAAAAAAAAAAAAATTACACACGATTCTCCCCACTTCCTTTTTCTCTTGCAAAGAGGTGGTGATGAACCAGGTTTGCTCAGGCAGATGACAATACTCTTGAAAATGGTGGCAGAGAGCCAGGTGCGGTGGCTCACACCTCCAATCCCAGCACTTTGGGAAGCTGAGGCGGGTGGATCACTTGAGGTCGGGAGTTCAAGACCATGCTGACCAACATAGAGAAAACCCCATCTCTACTAAAAACACAAAGTTAGCTGGGCATGGTGGCGCATGCCTGCAATCCCAGTTACTCGGGAGACTTGCTTGAACCCGGGAGGCGGAGGTTGCAGTGAGCCGAGATCACCCCATTGCACTCCAGCCTGGGCAACAAGAGCTAAACTCCATCTCAAAAAAGAAAGAAAGGAAATGGTGGCAGAGAAAGAAAATGAAGGCAATACGGTTCACTTAGTAATCTCATTAATGAGAACTTACCCCGTGACTCTTGCATAGCTCCAAATATGTGAGAGACATGAAATGGCTGTTTGCTACCAATATTTTATGTGATGCTTCATTTTTTGATTCTCTGAATAACTACTTATAACACATTAGCCCATTTATGCCAGACGCTGTAATTTTTTCAATTTTTGCATGAGTGAAAAATCAGACCTTGTCAATAACCTTGAGCAGTAGGATGTAACTCCCTCATCCTTAGCGTTCCAATAATGGAACTCTAAGCATAAGTGGGTTAACACGATCATGAAAGCATAGCTATTCAAGTAACTAATTATACAACTGATTTTTTTTCCTCATCCCTCAAACATAGTAAGGAACCAGTTATTTTAAAAATACAACACAGTGACAATTTTGGCTTGTTGTTTGTTAAGGCCATTGCTTGGCATAAAGAAAACAAGAAAAGGAGAAACAAAAATAGAAACATGAAATAGAAGCAGCAGCAAAAGAAAATGAAGAGGAATAAGAAGATAAGAAGAATATACAGACTAGAAAAAGCAAAAAGAACAAGTGCAGGAATTAGAAGGCCTATTATGACACCTTTTATCCCCTCCTCAATTCACAAAATTTGAAAAAGTCCAAGACTATCACAACAAAAAAGAAGGAAAAAATGGCCAGGTGTGGTAGCTCACGCCTATAATCCTAGCACTTTGGGAGGCCAAGGTGGGCGGATCATGAGGTCAAGAGATCTAGACCACCCTGGCTAACACTGTGAAACCCCATCTCTACTAAAAATACAAAAATAAAATTAGCTGGGAGTGGTGGCGGGCGCCTGTAGTCCCAGCTACTAGGGAGGCTGAGGCAGGAGGATGGTGTGAACCCAGAAAGCGGAGCTTGCAGTGAGCCGAGATCGTGCCACTGCACTCCAGCCAGGGCAAAAGAGCGAGACTCTGTCTCAAAAACACACACGCACACACAGTCACCCCCCAAATTTTGTTAAGAATGAGACAATGCTGCCACTCACGCCTGGCTCAGAAGGAGGGCACCCTCCAGAGATTGCAAAAGAAGGGGGAGGACTCCTTTCCCTAAGTGCGCACCCACCACTGCCACCGAGGCCCACGGTACAGCACCCGCAGGTTCCTCCCCACCCCAGATCGGGCCGGGCCCTGCAGCGCTCCTACTCCCCCTTTCCGGCCCCCAGACTTGCTGCCACTACCACCACCAGCACCAATGCCAACACAACTGCTGTCGCCGTCAATGCAGCAGCCCACCCTACAAGATTCCCACCACCTTGCCCCCACGGGCACCCTCTACCACTCCTGCCGAGCTGCAGTCTCCGTGGCTGCCACCAATCACATGAGGCAAGCTGCAGAGTCACACCATATGCAGGCTCCAGCGTACCACAGGTGATTCCTTCTCCTCCTCCTCCAGCCTGGCTTGGAGCAGCTAGACGGGCAAAGCCAGAAAAGCCTAGAATGGGATGCAGGGAGTGGTAGTGTTAGAGCCCCACCTTGTGACGCTGGCCACTGGGTGGCAGGGACCAGCTTCAGCTAAGGCACTCACACCCACCCTCCAAAGTCCAGCCTCCCTTTCTGGCAAAAGCTGGCCAGGAACTGGGGCCTGGGGTGGGTGTGAGTGCCTTCGCTGAAACCATCCCCATCCGGGTGCAGCTGGCCAGAAATTGCTGGGCCCACCGGGGCTGCACTCCTTGGGGAGCAGAAGTAGGAGAAACTCAGACCCAGCCAGCCCTCCCTACTCAACTGCTGGTTCCCGTTCCTGACACCTCCACCCACAGTGCCCTGTTCCCACAGTCCCCCGTGATGCCCACCAATCCCCACCCGGTAGTCCCAGGTGGTCTCCCCAACACAGAGCATGGGGTGTGGGCAGGAGGTACAGGCCGGAGAACCACAGTGGGTGTGGGGGCCCTGCTGTACTCAAGATTGCACTAGCAGGAAGAGATCACTTTCTAGAGTCTGGAGTCCGGAAAGGAGAAGAGTCACCCGAAGGAGCAAGGAGACCATGGCTGTTGCTGTCGCTACCACCTCGGCAGCCGACCAACACCACTGGCAGTATAGCCCCCATAGCACCCCTAACCTGACCCCTGCCACCGGCAGTGTATCCCCCGGACAGCACACCCAACACACCCTGTGCCAGTTGCAGGCAGTGTAACCCCAATACCCCCCCAACCACCCCCTCCACAGGCAGTGTAGCACCCGATAGTGCCCACAACCTGACCCAGCCACAGGTGTTGCTGCACAAGACAGCACCCCAAAATCGCCGCCCCCACCCTGCCACGGGTAGCGCAGCTCCTAATAGTGCACCCTGAGTTAGGGCACCCGACAACACTCCTAAACCACCCCCCACTGCCAGCATTGCAGCTCCGAATAACCACCCAACCCACTCCTTGCCCCGGGCAGTGCAGCAGAAAATAGCGCCCCTAACCTAACCCATCCCCCGCCACTGGCAGTACACGTTAGTGCACACAACCTGCCTCCCCCCCACCACCCTCGCCACCGCAAGCAGTGTAGCCCCCGATAGCCAGCCAACACCCCCCCACTGCCAGCAAAGCAATCTCGGAGAGTGCCCCCAACCAGCCCCCTGACACAGGCAGTGCAGTCTCGTGCAGTGAGCCCCAATAGGACACCCAACCCCTGCCCCCACAGGCGGGCAGTGCATCCCCGGATAACTTACCTACACCGGAACATTTCTACCACTCTGGCCGAGCTGCAGTGTCCGAAGTCACCACCAACCGCACCGAGGCGAGCCGGGGTGGCTCAGGCTCCAGCCTCCAGCATGCGTCTGTGCCGCTCCCTTCTACTCGTCTTCCTGCCCAGCAGGAGAAGCTCCCGCTGCCGGCCGCCCTCCTACTGCTCTGTTGACACCACCAACTGCAGTGAGCCAGTGTCCGGGGCTCCAGCCAGAAACAGGTGGCAGCCAGGCCGGATTCCACACGCAAAGCTGAAGAACCTGAAATGACCTGACGCCGCCTCAGCATGCTTTACGTACTCAGGTTGCGCACATGCAGTTCCCGGACTACATGTTCTGATTGGATGAGAGAAAAACCTCTACTCTGATTGGACTTTATTTTCATGCTGTGATTGGTTGTCTTTAGACTTGCTCTCATCCAATCAGAACATGATAATAAAGTCCAATCCGAGTAACCCTGGAGGGTTTTTCTCATCCAATCAGAACATGCAGTCAGGAATCCTCCTCTATATAACTTCGGTATATGACTGTTGCTGAAGGGAAGTCAGGCTCTTCCAGGTTCCCGTATTTTCCTATGGAGCTGCTCAGTGCCTGGCTTAGAGGACCGGGAATGGGTAATCACCAGCCGTACGCTGGAGGCTGGAGCCGCTCCACCGTGGCTCGCCTCGCTGCGATTGGTGGTAACCGCGACCGAGACGGCAGTGTGGCGGGAGCTGTAAGAGGAGGAAAATAGTTTTGGGATAGATGGAGGGGGTAAAGAGGGTGGTTAGTGCCAAAGGGAAAAGAGAATAGCGAGCAGGAGAACGCGTTGCAAAAAGACGGTGGGGAAAAGATGGTGGGAAAAAAACTTTTTGGGTAGATGGAGGGGGGAAAACAGGGTGGGGAGCGGGAGGGAGGGAAGGTTTTGCAGAAAGATGGTGGGTAAAAAGTTTATGGGTAGATGGAGGAGGAAAGAGAGGGTGGTGGAGGGGAGAAACAGCGTTGAGCAGTAGGGAGAGAAGGTTTTGTGAAAAGACAGTGGGGAGAAAAGGTTTTGGGTAGATAGAGGGGGAAAAGAGGGTAATGGGTGGGGGAAGGGAAAAGAGGGTAACGGGTGGGGGAAGGGAAAAGGGTAGCCAGGGGGAGGAAGACAAGGTTTTGCAAAAAGATAGTGGGCAGAAAAGAAAGACGGTGGAGAAAGAAAAGACAGTGGGTAAAAAGTGTTTGGGTAGATGGAGGGGGGAAAGAGGGTAACGAGAAGGAGGAAAGAGGGTGACGAGAGGGAGCAGGGAAAGAGAGTTGGGAAAAAAAATGGGAAAATAGTTTGGGGTAGATGGAAGGCAAAAAAGAGAGTGGCAAGCAGGATAGGGCAAAGAAGAGGACAAGTGGGAAGGGGGGAAGACTGAAAAGACAGTGGGGAATATTCTAGGGGGTAGATGGAGGGGGAAAAGAGGGAGGTGAGCAGGAGTTGGGAGAAGGCTTTGCGAAAAGACTGGGATTACAAAGTGCTGGGATTACAGACATGAGCCACCGTGCCCGGCCATGATTTCAGTTTTTAAAAATGCGTTGTAACTTGTTTTTTGGCCTAACACATAGTCTGTTGTGGAGAATAATCCATATGCTATTCAGTGGAATGTGCATTATGCAGTTGCGGAGTGGAAAGCTGTGTAAATGTTAGGTCTATTTGGTATAGAGTACAGTTTAACTGATGATGTTTTGTTGTCTGGATGATCTGTCCATTGACAATAGTGGGGTGTTCATTATAGCAGAGCGTTGAGATATTCTGTTACTGTATTGCAGTCTATCCTTTAAGGTCTGTTAATATTTGCTTCTGTATTTAGTTGCTTGAGTGCTGGTTGTATATGCACTTATAATTGTTATGCTGCTGTTTACTTTTTTCTCATTATATAATTATCTTCATTTTTTTCTTTTTTTGACTGAAAGTCTGTATAATCTAAGTAGAGCTACTCCTGCTTTTTTTGGTTTCCACTGGTATGGGATATCATTTATCATGTCTTCACTTTCAGTCTATGTATGTCTATAGGTGAACTGAGTTTCTTGTAGGCAGTATATAATTGGGTCTTGTATTTTAATCCATTCAGCCACTCTGTCTTAATTGGAGAATTTAATTCATTTATATTCAAGGTTATTATTAACGGGTAAAAACATACTACTGCCATTTTTTACTTGTTTTCTGGTTGTTTTGCTACTCTCTCTTTTTTCTTTTCTTCTGTATCCCTTCTTTCCTCTTTCTCTTCTCTCTGATCTCTCTCTTTCTTTCTTTTCTTTCTTCCTTCCCTTCCTTCCTGTCTTTATTTGTAGTGAGGTAATTTTTTCTGGTAGTGTGTTTTAATTGCTTGCTTTCATTTTCAGAGTGTCTATTATTGATTTTTGTTTTCTGGTTACCATGAGGCAAACAACGTAATTATAACAAGTTATTTTAAACTGAAGAAGACTTAACTTTGATTTGTCCCAGCTACTCCAGAGGCTCAGGTGGGAGGATTGCTTGACCCTGGGAGGCCAAGGTTACAGTGAGTTGAGATCGCGCCACTGCAAATATAAATAAATAAATAAACAAACAATAGCTTATAATGAATTCTGATTGTAAATTTTGAGATGATGATTGATAAGGTATAAAGAAGAAAGTGAAAATCAGTCATAATCTCATTACCCAAATATAACTACTACTAATGTTTTGGTACATATGCTTCCTAATTCATAACTCTCTCTCTCTCTCTCTCACACACACACACACACACACAAACACACACACACACACACACACACACACACACGCTCGTACACATAAAATAGATACATTTTACACACAGATACAATTTTATTGTAACATTTTAAGAAAAACAGCTTTGTAATTTTTTATTTAAAAATATTGGCAGGGCGCGGTGACTCATGCCTGTAATCCTAGCACTATGGGAGGCCCAGGCAGGCGGATCACAAGGTCAGGAGATCGAGACCATCCTGGCTAACACGGTGAAACCCCGTCTCTACTAAAAATACAAAAAAAAAAATTAGCTGGGCATGGTGGCGGGCGCCTGTAGTCCCAGCTGCTCGGGAGGCTGAGGTAGGAGAATGGCAAGAACCCAGGAGGTGGAGCTTGCAGTGAGCCGAGATGGCGCCACTGCACTCCAGCCTGGGTGACAGAGTGAGACTCCGTCTCAAAAAAAAAAAAAACTCAAGAATGACATGGCAGTGGTGAGTGGGATCCTGGGCATCCCTGGGGGAATTGGGGCTCCCCCAAGAGCTCCTGGGAGCACCGCTGGGAGGGGCCTTCAAGGTTAGGGTGGCTGGGTAGGGGCTGGGCCTGACCTGAGACCCTGCCCACCAGGCCTCTTCCAGGCCAGGTTTGCTGTACTGGGTGGGAACGTGGGAGAAGTCACTCTCTGTCTGCGGTCCCCATCGGTGCCTCTGCCACCCAGCCCAGAGGGGACAGGGACTCTGGGGAGGACAAGGCTGTGGGGATGGGGGATTATACCCAGGATCGGCCAACATTATCTGCACAAGGGTGGAGGCTGAGAGAGAGGCCTCGGGAATCTGGCTGTGAGGACGGGCCTGGGGTGGGAAAGCCCCCTACATGGGGAACCCTCGGGTTCCGGGCTGCTGACCATGCCCATCCTGCCTCCAGCCCACTCCCCCACTGCCCCCGGTGCCACTGACCAAACAGCAGTACCCATGCCAGCAGCTCCTGGATGCTGTCCTGGCCAACATCCGCTCACCCTCTTCAACCATTCCCTGTACCGCACATTCATTCCAACCATGACTGCCATCCACAGCCCGCCCATCACATACATCCAGCTGGGCTGGGCTTCGCGGAGGATGGCTGCCTGGCCCTGGGCCATGTGTGCCCACTGTGGTCACCATCCTGCCTCCCCAAGGCCCCGGTGGTATGCACCCGGAAGCACAGGCTTGAGGATGATGAGCAGCAGAACATCCCCAGCATGCTCCAGGGCTTGGTGGCCAGGCTGGACCCCAAGTGCATGATAAACCTGGACCCTTCTCACTGCAGCAACAATGGCACCATCCGCCTGATCTGCAAGCTGGGTAAGTGTCCAGGAGGGCCAGCCTGGTGCAGGAGAGCAACCCCCGACCGCAGCCCCAGGCCTAGCAGCGGTCCAAGCCGGAGGGCACAGTGTCCGGACCCCACCCTGTGTTCATGTCCCGGCAGGCTGTCTGCTCTGTCTTCACATACACCGGGCCCAGGACAGACTGGCCATGCCTCTGCCCCGACCCCCGGAGCCCACACACCCTCACCTCCCCAACACAGATGTGGCTCTGCTTGCTTGGGGCCCTAGAGAGGTGGCAGGCAGGACCTGTGGGCACCCATCGATGCAGGGCACTCTGGGCTTCAGGTTTGGAAGTCCGAGAGTCAGAGAGACATCCAGGCTTTGCCACAAGCCTCATCAGAATCTCCCGGGGTGTGAAGAGTCCTGTTCGGGAGCAGGGCTGTGAGGCAGGGCAGGCCAGGACTTGTCTGGGTCACCGGTACAGCCTTGTGTGTTGCAAATGACAAGGACCTCCCAAGTGTGCCACCATGTGCCCACCGACTCCCCTACCCAGAGTCCACTGTGGATGGACTGGCAGTGGCTGTATGGTGGGCAGACCCAGAGGGAGCTGTCTGGGGGCCCAGGGCAGGCAGCGGTCATTCTGGAAAACCAGGCTTCCAGTGCTGCAGGGACAGCCTCTGTGCACTCCAGCCCCTCCCAGCTCAGGCCCCTCCCTCCCCTCTTCTGACTCCCCCTGCGCAGGCAGGAGCGGGTTTTCCAGTGGTCAACTGAGAGATAGGGGTCTCTGCTCTTCCTCTGTGTCCCTTTGCCCCTTCATCTTCTGTCAGGTCAGCTGTCCAGGGTGCCTGTGTTCAGTGGCTGAGGGGTGAGAAAGCCTATGGCTCAAGGACAGACCCTGCTTTTCCCAGAGGCCACCAGGGAGCTCAGCGGGGCTGACAGGTCCTACCAGTAGCTTGGGCACACAAGGCCCCATCTGGGTGATGTGGCTCCAGAGAGAGTCATGTTGACAGGGGTCAGTCTCCCTGAGCCCAGAGCTGGCACACAGCAGAGCCAGGGCTGGGTCCCCAAGGTTGTCAGAGGCAAAGCCCTGGGCTCCAAATCCCGTTCAGATTCAGTTCTTCACTGACGAGGCTCTGGGAGGAGAGCCCGATGGCCAGGCAGGCAGCATGCAGGGCTCCTCCTGGTGCTTCAGCCAGTCCTGGGGCTGCCACTTCCCAGAGCACTGCCGGGTGTGCAGGGCGTGGGTGCAGCGCCGGCTGCCTCAGGCTCATGCCCACTGTTCTGTTGCAGGCACCAACCCCTTCCTCAGGTCAATGCACCACTGCGTGACCTCCAAGCAGCTGCAGCTCCCAGACAAGCACTTGGTTACCACCTTGCTCAACAGCTGTGCCGGGAGCATCCACAAGGCCTGCCTCTCGGCTGCCTAGCCAGGACTGCAGGGATGGCCCAAAGCCTCATCAGGGCCAAGGACGCATGCCTCCTGTCAGACACTTCTAGGTGTTGGCGTCCATGGAGAGCCTGGAGTTAGGTTAGCTTTCCTCCTTTTCTCTCCTGCCTTGGGGATCTGCCAAATGAAATCCCACAGGCGCGGTGGAGCGGGCTGCTCGCCGTGGCCTGTCCAGGGTCCGGGTCCGTCTCAGCAGCATGAGGGTGCGCACTCAGGGTGTTGTTAGAGCTTCTTGTGTGTGCTCGACACACCCCTGCTCCTTTCTATAGGAGAACACAGAGGACATAGGAAACCCTTCAAACACACATCGGATTCTCTGCTCACAGTTTTGGGTTCAGGCTGCGCTGCTTTGGGCAGGTGGGGCTCCCCCTAGGGAAGCCCCTAAGTCCAGGGCACAGGCTGCCTGTCGGAGGGAGGGCTGGCCCATGGCTGCTGCCAGCTCCCCACCACCAGCTGGGCCTCAGCCCTCACGGCATTCCTGCTGAGCACTGTGGGGCCCCCAGGGAGCAGGGGCAGGAGGGATCCTGCTGCTGGCACCCCTGTGTCACTCGTGTGAGGGCCGTGTCCCCATTGTGAAGGATGAAGAGTGAGGCCCTCTGGACCCGCGTCCTCAGAACACTATGCGCTGCGCCACCCAGAGAGAGCGGGCCTGGCGGTGGGTGGGGCCGTGCAGTGAGCGCCTCCCTATGTTTCCCACTACCCTGGGCACCGGCCAGCAGCCCTTTGGTGACAAGAGTCCCCCCTTTTAATGCATACCACCCCATCATCTGTGATTGTTATAATCTTGTTATTCCTGTGTTTGTCAGGACTTGTCACTGTGTCCCCCGCTCCATGAAACTGGGCCTGCTGTCCTGTTAGGATACTGTAAGCCCCCGGGCCTCGGCTGTCCTTTCTGACACACTGTCCCATTCCTTGGCCTGGTTCATCCCCCAGCTTCCTGGCAAAGTTCCTGCTCCCTGAAGCAGGAAGAGGCTCAGATTAATGCCAAGGAAGTGGGGCCGTGGGCCTGGGAAGACTGTGTGGCTGGCTGAGGGTGGGCACTAAGCTGGCCACCCCACCCCCAACAGTGGACATGGCTGTGCTGTGGCAGAAGGGGTGGTGCGGGCATGGCCACGGCACTCAAGACAGCCCTCCGAGGAGGAGGGCGAGCCTGGCTGGACCCCCTGTCTGCGGTGCTGTGTCAGGGCAGGAGAGGACAGCGTCTTGCCCCCAGGAGTGTGCAGTCTGGGCAAGAGATAGAGTGATCATATGTTTGGAACACAGCTCCAGCCCAGCCAGGGGACCAGAAAAGCCCTCCTGCTTCCAGGGAGGATGTGCAGGGCTCTGCCAATGCCTCTCTCCCAGGGCCGCTGGCAGGTCCCAGGATGAGCAAGACTGGGCTGCCCAGGCAGGTCCCTGCAGACAGCGGCGGCTGGGAAGGGACGCAATGCCTGATAGCCAGTGAGGAACCAGGCACACAACTTGGAAATAAACAAGCTTTATTTTCAGTTTCAACAGGTAAGGCGATACCAACTTTATCATGTGCTTTTATGTAAATGCCAAATAGCAAAATAACAGCTAGAAAATAAACAGTTTGTCAGTTTGGAGATCAAGTACTTTATCTATCTTGAGTGTCATCTATCTTGGAATTTAGCCAGGCCTAAAAGTAGTGGAAGTATCAGGAAATGCTATAGAGAGCCCGTCTCCAGCTGCAGGTTGGTGGGCCTGGCACTGACCAGATGCGGGTGGCTCAAAGCACTGAGCGATGCAGGCGCCGTTTCTGCATTGCCTGCAGCCTCTTCTGCCTCTCTGCAAAGTTGTTCTTCGGGGTCTGCTTTAGTGCAGGCAGGATGGCACGCTCTGCCACAGGTGGGCTCAGAAGCAGGCTGGAGGCGGGTAGAGGGACTGTCACCGTGAGCATCCCCGGGAGTGGAGTGTTCAGGGAGTGGGGCCTGCATGGCCCTCACGGGGGCCCAGAGAGGCCTCAGCGAGCTCCGCTTCTTCGCCGCCACCCTCCCTTCCCGACTCCCTCCCTGGGGCCCAGGCTTCAGGGCTGCCCCGCTGTCCCCATGCTTGTGGGACTTACCATTTCTTGGAGAGGCCCTTGGTGGAGACCTTGGGGAAATGCATGGCTTCTTGGTCCCTGGGTGAAGGAAGAGTCAGCAATGAGCTGTGGATAGGCCCCCAGGGATGGGGCAGGGGTGTACCAGGCACTCACCTGGGAAAGCTAGCTTCCTCTGGGGCCGCCTGGGGCCTCTGGCTCCCTTCCAGGAGGGACTTGAGGTGCTGCAGCTGAAAGGCAGGGGCAGGGGCATGGTGGGGCCTATGGCGGCACCAGACTACCCAGGGCCACCCCCACCACCCAGGGCCACCCCCACCACCCAGGGCCTCACCTCTTGGGTCTGCAGGAGGTTGGTATTCCACAGCTCGCGGATGAGCACTTCGCACTGCTTAAGTGTGGTGGGCTTTCGCAGGGGAAGGGGCAGGATCATTGGGGGGTGTGCCCCCGCCCCCATCTGCCTGCCCTGGTGCTGGCTGCTCCCCATACAGGCAGCTCCTGCATTAGAGGCTTCTGCTTTCTCCTTTCTGAAACAGTCATTGCAGCAGCCAGAGGTGACCTGCCCAGGTGCATCTAACCACCCACCCAGCATACCTTCCCAGGCAGCGCCCAGGCCAATGTGGGGAAGAGGGCCTGGTTCCCCTCTCCCACTGAGCAGGGTGCTCGGGGCACCAGGTGGGGGTCTCTGGGACTGGGGCCTGTCCCTCTCTCCCCTCTGAAGGTGCCCTAAGGGTCAGATGGGCTTCAGTGGGTGACCAGCTAGCTGCCAGGCTGCTCTCAGTCGTGACCCCACACCCAGTGGGGCATCTTACTCCATGCCTGGTCTCGGGATGTGCAGACGCAGAAGCCTGTCCTGCTGGTTGTGCTGCTGAAAGTGTGCACTCTGTAGCATCCCAGGGCAGTCCCAGAAACTCAGGGATCACCAGAACCTGGTCCTGCTCTGACCTGCTGGCCTAGTGCCCTCCAAAGGCAGGCTGTGGCCAGGGGCAGCAGGCATGCAACTCACTTTTCTTGGTAAGAATATTACTTTACTTTTCTCTGAGGAAGTGGTTTAGGGGCTGCTACTGGCCCCCCTTGTGGGCTCAGGTCAGCACAGGTACTCTGCAGGACCCCCAGGGGAGGGGAGGAAGACAGCACCCACCGATGGGTAGAGCGTGGCCGTTATCTGCTATCATGAGGCCTGGAGACAGGCCCCTGGAGCTAGGGGCAGAGCAGTTGGCTGACTGCAGGGCGTGAGCCTAGTAAATGTAGTCATGGGGCCCTTAGGGTGCAGGCAAGCCTTACCTGGCCTGCCCTTGCACCCCAGGAACACCCAAGCCTTACCTGGCCTGCCCTTGCACCCCAGGAACACCCAAGCCTTACCTGGCCTGCCCTTGTACCCCAGGAACCTTGTCCAGCTTGCTGTTGTGAAGTAGGGGCTCCTCTTCCAGGTCCGCCTTCTGGGGGACGTCAGCTTTCGAATCTTGCTTGTTGAAGGAGCCGGGCTGGGGCCTGGCCTTGCCTTGAGAGTTGGCTGCAAGTCAGACCCTACAAGGCCGGTCACTGCAGGCACCAACAGTCACTGCCCAAGTTTTCCAGGATCAGCTGTGTGTACCTAAGAAGCCCCTGCCCCTGCCTCAGTTTCCTCCTCTGTAAAGGGAAGCCTGCCTTGGAGGGTTCTGGGGGGAATCAATGAGGTTCTGAGGGTGAAGCCCATGGGTGGTGTCTGTGAACACTCTAGAACAATCAAGATGGTGGAAGCTGGCCCCATTTTGGGTAAAATGAAACTGCATGAGAGGCTTGGGACCCAGCCTGCATGGGTTTCCTCGGCAAGGACAAGGCCCATCTAGCGCCTGGGCCCATCACAGGAATGGTGGGGGTTAGGGCTGGGCTGAGGAAAATGCCCGGCCTCTCAGAGTGGGGAAAAGAAGCTCTCTGCTCCCGGCTCACTCTGCAGAAGGTGCCATGAGCCCAGGGCTCCGTGGGCAGTGCCATCCCTCCTGTGTCCTGCCTGCTTGTGGCAGGGACACGGCCAAGCAGGGCTTCTGCTGGGTAGCCAGGGTACATCCTCCCTAGAAGGCCACCCGGGGAGGCCCCTCCTGCCTGCTTGCTGCCCCGCCCTGGGGTGCCTGCTGTGAGGCCTTACTGCCCTGTGACTGGTCCCTGGTCCTGCCCACCCCCCCTTAATCCTCTCCCGGTGGCTTCAGCTTGCAGGGCTCTTTTCAGCTGCACCTTCACCCCCAAATCCTGGAGCTTGGCCCAGCAGAGGGTGCCTGGTCAGCACCCCTAAAGGCCATCCAGGCTGGAGTCCCCGTGGGGCACTCACCCCTGTGAGCACATGGACGCCAGCCTGCTCACCTGAATTAGAGATGGACTTGACAGACTGGAAGCTTGACGTGGAGAGGCTGTCTGCAGGAGAGCGCACAGTGTCGGCGCTACCGCCCGCAAGATGCCCACGCTTGCCTCCTGGCCTGTGTGTCTGTGAGGAGCCCTCCTTCAGCCTGGCAGGGCTGGGTCTTCCCGACTCTACCCACACTCCGTTGACGCAGACCCAGCGAGCGCCCAAGGGAGCAGAGGCCCCGGAAAGGTGGTTTCCTGAGGGGCCATCTGGAAAGCAGGAGGGCTTGGGACACATGAAACAGCAGGTCCCAAGGGAGAGCATGGCCTCTTCCCGTGTCCTGTCAGGGTCCCCGGCACTGCAGGGCTGGGGCTGCTGACTTGGGCCACACTTTGCCCAGAACAGCTCACTGGAGTTGCCACAGCGACTAGGGAAGGGCCCTCCCTCGACCCCATTCTCCATGTCTCCCTGGGAAGGGAGAGCCCTAGGCACTGCCCCAGCTGCAATGTTCCCAGGCTGGCTCCATCCACCAGTCAGATGTCCTCCTGATGTCAGCCCTGGCCCCAAAGATAACGGAAAGTGAGCTCGAGACCACAACCCAGAATCCTGGGCTGGGTGGGGGCCACTGTCAGAATGGGGAAGTGCCTTGGACAAGCGGCAAGGAAACAGGACTGTGCTTCCTCCCTTTGTCCCCATGGTTGCTGCCCAGATGGCAGGAAGGGATCCCCGGATGGAGTGTGTCCAGAGCCCCTGGGCCCCCAGCATGTCAGGACTCAGAGCCATGGGGCTGGAAATCCTGGGCCTGGCCACAGCAGCAATCTGAGGCAAAGACCTAGCAGGGCAGGGGCTGTCCCAGGGGTTCCTTCCCATTTCAGCTCTACTTGGAGGAGGGAGGGTCTGGGAAGCACCCTGTACCGACCTCCCCACTGCAATGACCTCAGGCCCTGGGCTTACTGAGAGCAGCACGTGCTGTGCTTGGCTGCATAACATTGTCCAGCCACGGCTAGAGGTAGCGGCATCTGGCCGGGTCCCCCAGAACCTGTCCCCACTGGGTTGGCATACAGGGGCCAGTACAGCCAGGTGGGCAAGGACAGTTTGGAGGGGCTCCCCCGGGTGGCAAGAGCATCCCATCAGGCACTGAAGGGCCCAGTTCTCACCTTTCTTCTGTGATGTCTGATTCATTATGAGCTTGTAATGGAGATCTGAAAGCAAGCACACGCTCTCCTCAGCACTTGTGAAACTACAGCCATTCTGAGAGAAGAAGCCTGGCCTGTCCTCTCCCCGCTGCTGAGCTCGAGAGTCCTGGCTCCCTACTGGCTGATTGGGCCCTGCCCCATGGATCCCGCTCTCCACCACGCCTTTACCGTGGGCGGCAGGCCAGGAATGGCCCTGCCTGTTCCCTAGGCAGAGCCCACCCGGCATATCGGCCTCATCCATCTGAGATGACTGGAGGGCGTCCACACTGCCAGGCAGGACGTGGGCTTTAGGGGTACAGAGGTGAACTCCGGAACCCCTGGCTATGGCGGTGTCATGATCCCGTGGGCATCAGGGACTGGGTGGGGGCTCAAGAAGACATGAGGAACGGGGTGTCCTGAGGCTCAGGAAGACATGAGGAAGGGAGGTCCTGACAAAACAGACGCCTGGTGATGGGATACGCGGCACTCAGGTAAGGCAGCACCAGGGAACGGGGCGGGAGAGGAGGCCGCGGGCACTGGTGCCCTTGCTTGGAGCCCTCCTGAAGCAGGAGCGAGGAGTGGAGCCACATCCCACATCCTGGCGGGCCCTACTTCTGCTCGGGGCAGGAGGGATGGGGGAGGAGGGAGGGAGAAGGAGGGGCGTGGGGGTGAGGAGCAGCTAAGGGTGCAGGTGGCAAGGCCCCGCCGGAGGACAGCATGGGCACAGGCGAAGCGGGGACGGGGTGGGGGGCGGGGGGATGCCTGCTCCTGATCCGGTGTGTTTAGCTGGAAGAAATTCACTGAGCTGCGCACTCGCACTTGGGCACATTTCCTTGTATAAAGTTTTTGTTTGTTTGTTTTTGTTTTTTTGAGACGGAGTCTCGCTCTGTCACCCCGGCTGGAGTGCAGTGGCGCGATCTCGGCTCACTGCAAGCTCCGCCTCCCGGGTTCACGTCATTCTCCTGCCTCAGCCTCCGGAGTAGCTGGGACTACAGGCGCCCGCCACCACGCCCAGCTAATTTTTTTGTATTTTTAGTAGAGACGGGATTTCACCGTGTTAGCCAGGATGGTCTTGGTCTCCTGACCTCGTGATCCGCCCGCCTCGGCCCCCCAAAGTGCTGGAATTACAGGAGTGAGCTGCCGCGCCCGGCCCCCTCTATAAAGTTTTTAACAGAGGTGTGTCTGACCCTGCCTGGAGAGGAGAGGACTGGCGGAGTCAGCATCTGAAATGATGCTGCCCCACCAGACAGGCAGACAGGGTCGGCACTGCCCGGGGGCCACGCGGGTCTCCCTCTGGGAGGAGGGGACAGCTCAGCGTGGCAGGACCCAGGGCGGGCTTGCTGTCCTGTGTTCCCCCTGAGCCCAGGCGTGTGCTGGAGTTCGTGGCTGTGTTTCTGGGCTGCGCGAGCCGCAGTGTTGAGTGTGCCTGGGGAGGCAGGGCCGGCCTAGGGCCCCGCGCCGGCTCACCCTTGTTCTCCCGCTTCAGGTGCTCGATCTCCTCATGGAGCTTGGCCAGCATCTCCGAGTGCTGCTGCTGCAGGAACTGCAGGCTCTTCTCCAGGTCCAGGTTCCGTTTCTGCGGGTCGCTCTGCCTGAGCTGCGGGCTCTGCGGCCTAAAAGACTGGACGCCCACAGAGGGGCGCTGGCGCCGGCGGCGGGAGCCCGGGGTCGGCGAGCTGGGGGGCCGCGTCCCAGCTGCCACCCCCGCACAGCTCATATCGCCATCGCCAGGTACCCTCCCGCTGCCACTGCACCCCGGCTCTGTGGCCAGGCCGCCCTAGCCTGGCGCCCCGTCACCATGGAAACCGGGCGACGGAGGGCGCGAGGCGGTTGGCGGGGGCGGGGCCTGTCGCTGGCTCTTCCTGGGTGAGTAGTGATTTACAAGGCATCCAGGGCTGGGCACAGGGGCTCACGCCTGTAATCCCCGAACGTTGGGAGGCCGAGGCGGACGGATCACTTGAGGTCAGGAGTTCGTGACCATCCTGACCAACATGGGGAAACCCCGACTCTACTGAAAATACAAAATTTAACCGGGCGTAGTGGCAGGAGCCAGTATTCCCAGCTACTCGGGAGGCTGAGGCAGGAGAATAGCTTGAACCGGGAGGCAGAGGTTGCAGTGAGCCGAGATCGCACCGCTGCACTCCAACCTGGGCAACAGAGACTCTGTCTAAAAAATAATAATAATAATAATAATAAATGGTATCCAGGCATCCTTTCCAGCTTGGATGGAAAGTGAGACCCCATCTCTATAAAAAATAAAAGAAAAAAAACCCGGGCATGGTGGCTTGTGCCTGTAGTCCCAACTACTCGGGAGGCTGAGGCAGGAGGATTGCTGGAACCCCAGAGGTCAAGGCTGGAGTGAGCTATGATGGCACCACTGAACTCCAGCCTAAGTGACACAGTGAGATGCTGCCTAAAAATAAGAGGCCGGGCGCAGTGGCTCACGCCTGTAATCCCAGCTACTCTGGAGGCTGAGGCAGGAGAATCACTTGAACCCAGGAGGTGGAGGTTGCAGTGAGCCAAGATCGCGCCATTGCACTCCAGCCTGGGCGACAGGGTGAGACTCCATCTCAAAAAAAAAAAAATTAATTAATTAATTAATTAATTTAAAAATAATAAAAATAAAAAGAAGTAAGTCTTTTTTTTTTTTTTTTACAAGGCCTGCCCTCAAAAAAAAAAAAATCACAGCCAGGCCAATCGTAATTTTGCCAGATACCAACAAACCTGGAGGAAGGGAACATAGCTAACCCCAGACTGCTCTGACTCCCCTTCCCCACATCTTACTGCCACATCAACGGGGCTCCTGTATAATAACAGGGGATACAAGTGAAAGAACTGCTCATCTCAGAGCTTATTCAAGAAATCTCTAGGAAACCATAAAGACAACAGGGAGGCAAAAACTAAGACACTAGAGGAGGTTTAAGCCTCTGACACCTCCAGTTAACAAACCGCACACATGGCGCAACCCCTAACCAGACCAACATAAAACTTCACACAGAAAGTCCATTTACCTCTCACTGGTTGAGCATGACCAGCCCTCAACAAAAACTTGCAAGGCATAATAAAAAAAACACAGTTTGAAGACACAGCAAACATCAGAGCCAGACTTAAATATGGCAGAGATGTTGGAATTATCAGACCAAGAAATGAAATACAACTATGATTAATATGCTAAGGGCTCTAATGGAAAAAGTGGACAACATGAGATTACAGACTGATAATGGGAACAGAGAGGTACACATTCTAAGAAATAATCTAAAGAAAATGTGAAGGCCAGTCAGGATGGCTCATGTCTGTAACCCCAGCACTTTGGAAGGCCGAGTTGGGCAGATCATTTGAGGTCAGGAGCTCAAGACCAGCCTGGCCAATGTGGTGATACCCCATCTCTACTAAAAAATACAAAAATTAGCTAGTGTGGTGGCATGCACCTGTAATTCCAGCTACTTGGAAAGTTAAGGTGGGAGGATTGCTTGAATCCAGGAGGCGGAGGTTGCAGTGAGCCGAGATCATGCCACTGCCCTCAAGCCTGGGCAACAGAGTAAGACTCCATGTCAAAAAAAAAAAGAAGAAGAAGAAAAAAGAAAGAAAATGCGAGAAGTTGGCCGGGCACAGTGGCTCACACCTCTAATCCCAACACTTTGGGAGGCCAAGGTGGGCGAATCACTTGAGGTCAGGAGTTCAAGACCAGCCTGGGCAACATGGTGAAAACCCATCTCTACTAAAAATACAAAAATTATTGGGAGGCCGAGGCGGGCGGATCACGAGGTCAGGAGATCAAGACCATCCTGGCTAACACGTCTCTACTAAAAATACAAAAAATTAGCCGGGCATGGTGGCGGGCGCCTGTGGTCCCAGCTACTCGGGAAGCTGAGGCAGGAGAATGGCGTGAACCTGGGAGGCGGAGCTTGCAGTGAGCCAAGATCGTGCCACTGCACTCCAGCCTGGGCGACAGAACAAGACTCCATCTCAGAAAAAAAAAGAAAAAAAATGGCAGGCGTGGTGGTGCATGTCTGTAATCCCAGCTACTCAGGAGGCCGAGGCCAAAGAATTGCTTGAAGTCAGGAGGTGAAGTTTCCAGCAAGCTGAGATCCTGCCACTGCACTCCATCCTGAGCAACAGAGTGAGACTCTGTCTCAAAAAACAAAAAGAAAATGTAAGAAGTCAAAAACATAACAGAAATGAAAAGTCAGGTGCATGGCTGATGCCTGTAATCCCAGCACTTTGAGAGGCCAAAGCAAGAGCATCTCTTGAGCCCAGGAGTTGGAGACCAGCCTGGGCAATATAGCCAGACCCTGTCTCCACAAAAAACCAAAAAATTTGCCTGCATGGTGGTGCACACCTGCAGTCCCAGCTACTGAGAAGGCTGAGATGCAGTGAGCCGTGACTGCACCACTGCACTCCAGCTTGGGCAACAGAGACCTTGTTTCAAAAAAAGAAGGAAAATGATATAGGAAATTTGGATCTAAAAAAAGGGAAGTGCATTAGAGAAGGAATAAATTAAGATAAAATATAATCTTGTATTATTTTTAACAGATGACAGGTTGTTCAAAAAAATCATGGCAACATGTTTTCAGTAATTATGGTTTATGGATAGCTGGAATGAATGGCAGCAATATTATTGCTGGGAGGGAGGATGTCCTGAGTGGAGAGAAATTCATCCAGGCAGGAGTGCAGTGGCGCGATTATAGCTCACTTGCAGCCTGGAACTCCTGGGCTCAAGCCATCCTCCTGCCTCAGCTTCCCTAGTAACTGGGATTACAGGTACACACCACCATGCCTGGCTAATTTTTTTTTTCTTTTGTCTTGCTATGTTGCCTAGACTGGTCTCAAACTCCTGGGCTGAGGCAGTCTTCCTGCCTCAGCCTCCAGAAGTATTGAAATTACAGATATGAGCCACTGTGCCTGGTATATGGTTGCTTTTGAATGTCCTAGTCCTAAACATCTGATTCCCAAGAAGGAGAAAAGAAAAATGAAGGCAGGAGGAGGTGCTGATCCATAAAAACCTCCTGGAAGGTGTGTCCCCAGGGAGGCGGTGAGGGTTGAGGAGGGAGGTTGCAAACATAGCAGTGGAGATAGCAGCAGTGGCTGCCTGCCTCTTTGTCTGCATTTTCACAATCAACAGCAGCCATCATCAATCAGAGCACAGATCCCCAGTATTTGAAGGATGGGGCTCTTATTGCCCGCTCTGGTTCCTGCAAGCTATAGGGAAGCTACTCCAGAAATGCATGCATGGCTGCTTGCACCACCAATTTAAATGCCACTTTCTTCTGAAAACACCCTTACAGACCTGCCAGGAAATAATGCGTAGCCAGATATGAGTGCATCCAGTGGCCCAGACAAGTTGACATATAGAATTAACCATCACAAGTCCACCCCTTGTCAACCTGGCACCCATACACATCTCCTTAAACCATACTTACTCTCCAAATACAATAACCAAGTGTTATTGTGTTAGCAGTGGAAGGTGTCTGAGTTAATAGTGTTAGCAGTGGAAGGTGTCCAAGTCACTGGCAGTGAATCCGAATGGGTCTTCAGCAACTACAATTCTTGGCTCCTCAGAAGAAGGAATTCGACTGAGGGGCATAAGGCAGAAAAAGAGACCGAAGCAAGTTTCAGAGCGGGAGTGGAAGTGTATTTTAAAAGGCTTTAAAACAGGAAAGAAAGGAAAATACGCTTGGAAGAGACCTAAGTGGGCACATGAAAGTCAAGTGTGGTGTTTAACCTTGATCCTAGGACTTTCTAGACTGGCCCCTTTCCCATGATCCTTCCCTTAGGGTGGGCTGCCCCTTAGGGCAGCCTCAGTACCCTCCTTACCCTTGGGAGCTGAGCACATGCAGTGTGTTTAGGAAACTGTATGCATGCCCATCTGAGGTTTTCGGGTGGGGTGCCCCCCGAAGGTCATACTCCACCGCTTTGTCTCTTAATGCACATGCCTGGGCAGTTGCTTCTCCCTGGAATCTGCATTCAATTAACACTTTAGTGAAATAGGTGTGGCCCATCAGGAAATGGCCTCTCCCTGGCGCCAGCTGCCAATTTATCACTTTCATTTTGTATTTATTTATTTTTTGAGGAGGAGTCTCTGTCACTCAGGCTGGAGTACAGTGGTGCGATCTTGGCTTACTGCAACCTCTACATCCCAGGTTCAAGTGATTTTCCTGCCTCAGCCTCCCAAGTAGCTGAGATTAGAGGCATGCGCCACCACACTAGCTAATTTTTGTATTTTTAGTAGAGATGGGATTTCAGCATGTTGGCCAGGCTGGTCTCAAACTCCTGACATCAAGTGCTCTTCCTGCCTCAGCCTCCTACAGTGCTGGGATTACAGGCGTGAGCCACTGTGCCTGGCCAAAAGTAGGAATTCTTGACTGGGAAATAATTTGATATATTTTGGCACCTTGTGACTTGAGAAAATTATGCTAGGAATTCTGGTTTTGGGAGTCCAGGGAAGCCAGCTTAATTTTTACCGTGAAGGCTACATTAAGAGTCCTCTCTCCAGCGTGGCGGCTCACACCTGTAACCCTAGCACTTCAGGATGCGGAGGCGGTGGCATCACTCGAGCCCAGGAGTTCAAGACCAGCCTGGCAACACAGTGAGACCCCATCTCTACAAAAAAAATTAAAAATTAGCAGGGTGCGGTGGCGCATGCCTGTAGTCCTGGCTACTTGGGATGCTGAGGCGGAAGGATTGCTTAAGCCCAGGAGTTAGAGGCTGCAGTGAGCCGTGATGGTGCAATGCACTCCAGCCTGGGCAATATAGCAAGACCTTGTCTCAAAAAAAAGAGAGTTCTCTCTCATTTATATTAGAAATGTCAGGGTTATTGGTGAGAGCTGGCCTTTAGGGGATCTAACTTGCTCTTGGATGTCCAAGGGGAAAGGTATAGATTTCTCCTGACCGCACAGGGCCTCTGCTTGAGAGTTGCTTGCACAAGATGATCAGAATCTGACTTACCTCAGGCGCTGGTATATCCTAGCAGCAGAATGTGTTGGTCGTGGAAGGGAGTAGGCCACGAATGGGATCCAGGGAACAGGATTGTCTCGGGGCAAGGATGATGCAGAGGTGCAGGGGGCAGGGGTGGTGTCAGGACAGCCTGAAGCTGCGCTGCCAGAGGCTCTGGGCCACGTGGTCAGAAAAGCATCTGGATTTGGCCTGTTAGCAGGGGAGTATGGCCCAATGGCAAAAAGTCAAGGGCATCCTAGGAGCTGAGGCGGCGGTGGCGGTGGCAGTTAGGGCAAACCACTCTGGAAGCGTCCGGGGTGGAGACAAGAATGTGCAGGAGCTCCTGCTTCCAGCCTGGCCTCCCTCCTCCTTGTGCCCCAGACAGAACTGCTTCCCCTGAGTTGCTCCAACTCCAGTCTTTCCCCAGAAGTCCCTCACAAGTGCCTCCTGGCCGGGCCCCCCAACTGCATTTTGCTTCTGCTCTCGTCCCAGCAGTCCCATTTTCTCTACAGTGAGAGTTCTTGGCAAAATTTAAATCCCATTTTATTGGCGAGGTCCCTACCCCCCTACCTGGAAGTGGCTGGAACCTAGCTGCCCGCTGCTGCCCTCGCTCCTCAGGCAGAAGCCACTGAGCACCAGCTGGCCTTGTGGCCATCGCTGTCCAGGTCCCAGCCACCAAGACCCTGACCCCTCACTCAGCTTTGCTGTTCTTGGTTCTCAATGCGTTTTTGTCTGCCCTCCGCTCCTGGCCAGACATTTCAGCCCCCAGCAACTCCCGCAATCCTCGGAGCTTCTGGAAGCCGTAGACTTGGCGGCACATGTTCCCGGTGGTCAGCTTTTCTTTGAGAACAGGGTCTCACTCTGTCACCCAGGCTGGAGTATAGTGGCGTGATGAAGGCTCACTACAGCCTTGACCTCCTGGACCCTGACGATCCTCCAAACTCATCGTCCCAAGTAGCTGGGACCACACATGTGAACCACCATGCCTAACTTTTTGAATCTTTTGTAAAGACGGGGCAAAGTCTACTGTGCCTCTGAGAGAGGAAAGCATAGGAAGCCAGAGGCCCAGGCCTGTGGACACTGGGGGGAGGGGCCAACAGGGTGCCCAGTTGTTTCTGCAGCCCCCGTGTGCTCAGGGACTCTGTACAGGTGAACCTCCTAGAGACTGAGCCCAGGTGCCAGAAGACTCAGAAGCAAGGACAGGTTTATTCAGATCCATGGTCGAGTGACAAGCTTGATTTTTGGTCCCAGGCCCTAAAATGCCATTATTCTCAGTTTACATCAAAATACAAAGCCCAACATTTACAATTTTAAAAACATTAAAGCAAACCCCCAAAACCCCACACCGAAAACGAAGGCTTGGTTTGGAAATCACCACTGAGATGCTGTTCTCCCTCGCGTGTCGTCTGTGGGGTGAATGAAGGTGAAGACCCCGTGCTGGTTTCTGTCAGAGAATCTGTAGTTGTCTATTTTGAATACTTAAGTACCATTGAACGGTTGCCATGTCTTTGAGCACTTGATGTTAGTGAAGTGAGAATGCTTCTGACCATCTTTGGATGCAGAGCAGAAACTGGCAGAATCCGACCCCATCGATCCAGCAGTGTCCCCAACGCCTGAGGACCAGCACCCATCTGTGACAAGGCACAGGGGTCCGCGATGTTGGCCACTGCTTTGGGTGATGTGCTCAATGGCTGGGGGTCTGGCGGTGAAGCACCCGGGCTCTGGGAGGGTCTTAGGCTCCTGAAACATGGAATTCTACGGCCCAGTCTTGGAACAGCTGGGAGAACATGAAGAATGCCCCCCACAGCGAAGAATCAGGAGAGCCACTCTCTAGTTTTCTCACAACTCTAGAAACTTTGATTCTTTCCTGGAGTGGAGACTTGAGCCACCGTCCTGGTCCCACACAGGGAGAGGAGGCGCCACAACCCACTCTGCCCACCTCAAGGCCAGCCAGTGGGGAGGCCAGGCCCAGGGGGCTGTTGGCAGGCTGGCTCCCTAGCTTGGTGCAGCAGAGTACCCAAATGGGCACTGGAAAAAAGGCCCCGAGAGCTAGCTTGGCCATGACTCCTTGGCAGAGGGAGGGAAAAGCCGGCGCTGAGCTCTGCGCTGTCACAGAGCGTGGCTGTTGAGCCCTGGTAGCCACTCCTTTGCTGGGGCCCACCTGCCTTCCCTTCTTGGTTGCGTTTCCTCTAGATGCCTCTGCGGCTGCAGGAACCCCACTCCAGAAACCCGAGGATGACCGTGTTCCCTCCTGGAGGGGCTTCCCAGGTCCTCTCAGGCCCGAGGGTGGGGCTGTGTGGCAAATCCCTCCAGCCTACTCTGAAAGCAGCTGACACCTTCAGGGCTGGTGCAGCTTCCCCCGCTCGGTCAGCAGTGTCATGGCAGAGGCATAGAGGACGTAGCCCAGGGTGAGCAGCAGCGTGCATGGGAGGGGCCCGACGCAGAACAGAGAGGCCACGAAGAAGGCCAGCAGCAGTGAGACCAGCGTCCGGTAACTGCCCAGGAAGCGCAGGCTGAGCCTGGGGCCGCGGGTGTGGCTGGCCACCTGCCTCCTCCCCACAGGGCTCAGCAGGTGCCTGCTGGCCAGCCCAGGTTCTGTGAGGTGGTAGCGACAGAAGCTGCCGAGGAAGTCATCCCGGGAACACAGAGCCGCCATCTGTCCTGCAAACTGAAGCACAGACAGAGGCACGGGGGTGTGGGGTGGTGGCACCACAGGCCTCAGGACAGCAGTACCCCACCCTCACAGGCCACCCCGGGACTGCACCCCAGGCAGGAGCATCTAGAACCCTCTCCGAAGAGGCCAGGCCGGCCCTCCTGCCCACTCACTCTGTGGTTGATGGCAGACGACAGCCTGAAGAGCGTGCGGACCAAGCTGGCGATCTCATAGCTCCGGATGGGCTGCAGCTCCGGGTCCCCCTGGTACTCAATTTCAAACCTTCGCAGCCCATTGATGATCTAGAAAGCCAGGCCACAGGGATGGGTCAGAAAACACAGCCCCGCACACAACTCAGAGGAGCCTGATGGCCTCTGCTCACGAGGGAGGAGGGAGCTGTGGACGGGTCAGGGCCCAGCCCATGCGCCTCTGAGACACGGGCCTCTCACCTGGTACCGCCCCAGGGGCGTAAGGATGAGTCCGTCCTCACCCACGATGCAGTCGGGGAGCTGCTTTTTTCCATTCTCATCCTGGGTGGTGCCCAAGGCGAGTGTGAACTGCCTGAGCTGAGCTTCGCTGAGCTGCCAGAGAGAAGTGCCACTGCCCTCAGCATCAAGATGAAGGGAGGGGACCAGTCTTCACCCCACCAGCCTACAACAGTGGCAACAAGGGGACCCAGATATGACGCTCGGGGTGTGGGCCTGCCTCCCACAACACTGGGTCCATATGTGTGGGGCCTGGGACTGGTACGTGGCTGACCACAGGCTGGGTGGAGTGGATCCTTCAGGGAAGGGGACCCTGATGGCCGTGGGGCAGGCCCCATAGCTCGTACCCGGAATATCTGGCGCAGGTACTCCAGGGCCTTCTCCAGGTATTCATCTGTCTTCCGGACGCTGTCTTGCCCCATCTCGTCCAGGTCGTTGGCTGTGTAGGAGCCATTGGTGTCCATGGAGCTGAAGCCCAGCCACGAGAGGAAGGAGTGGCCAGCCGGGCTCTCCGCACACTGGTCAGAGATGGACTTGGCTGTGTGTTTGGCCTGTGTGATGAGCTGAGCGAGGCGCAGGACCTGCAAGGGAGGCGCGGGCAGGTCACCAGCAGGACAGGCCTGTGCTGCCACTCAGGCAGCCCCAAGAGCAATGCACAGCCAGACTGCTGAGCGTCAGGAGGAGTGGCTTCTGCCAGAGGACTTTTAAAGATTAAAGGATGATCTTCTACATTTGAAATTTCCCAACACTGCCTTCGTTATCAGGAAAAAATTAGACTTTACTAAAACGGGGGAAGGAGATACGGCGACAAATCTACACCCAGCCTCCCTCCTTCCTGCTGGATCACAGCACTTCCTGGGTTCTGCTCAGCCCCATGGCTCCAGGGGCCCTGAGGACAGACACCACCAACCCACTCACCAGGGTGCGGGCCTCGGGCCCAAACATCGGGGTGTACTTGCAGTCCTGGCCCTCCAGGCTATAGACGTGGCTCTTCACCTTGAAGGAGGCATCAGTGACCACTGGTGGCCAGGGTGACAGGAAGCTCCCAGTGAATGTGGGGGCTGTGAAGAGTCGGTGCTGGCGGTGGGGGATGACCAGCTCTGGCTCCAGGAATAGCTGCTCACCTAGAAGGCAGGAGACGAACCTGGCACCCACTTCCCGGGGGCAGAGTACCCGACTGCTGCCCTTAGGATTCTGGGGTGCCTCCGAGGTGTCTGGGGAGCCATGACCCAGGGGTGTCCTCCTGAGGCCCTGCCTAGCAGCATCTCCCACACAGTAGGTGGCTGACATGGGGAGGGCGGATGGGGGAGCTGGTGGCTCACAGAGCCCCTAGCAGTGTCTGCAGGAGGTAAACAACAGGAGGATCGACAGAAACCAACGCGCAACCCAGCCAGGATGAATGCACGGCAGAGACCAGGCTCACCTCCTGAAGCGGCCACCACGAGTTGCCAGGGAGAAACAGCGGGGTCACGGGGACGCGGCTTGGACCGTGCAGCCCCGCTCTGTGGACACACCTGCGATCCCCCACCCAGTGCCTGGTGGCTGCAGGGCAGGCAGGATCCAGCCGGTTTCAGACTTCACCGCACAGATGTGTCCCAGGAGTCTCCACAGCACCCTGTGCCGGGGCCCACTCTGGGCATGTGGGTCCCTCTTAAAGACCAGCCACCGCCAGCTAAGGGCCTGGCCCTGGTCTGGCTGGGTCAACATCTACCCGGCTGGCCCAGGCTGAGGACTTACCTTTCTGAATCATCTCAGCTAGGTTGGGCTGGGCAAAGACTTTGGCCACTCGGAACACCATGAGCGCATGCTTGGGGCTGACCAGGTCTGTGCGGAGCGCACGGTTCAGGAAGCCCACAAACAACTTGGTGTACATCAGCAGGTTCTCCTGGACAAAGGGCGCCCTGGGGACCGAGGTGGCAGGTTGGGGCCAGCCTTCCAACTGGAGGCGGGGTCTGTGCCGGTCCATGCCCCTAATGCCCTTGCTCACCCTTGGGCTTTCAGACTCTCCCTGGCCAAGGTGACAAGCTGTCACAGATGACAGCTCAGGGGGCCACGGGCAGCAGGCAGGGAGGGCAGGACAGAGGCAGGTAAGACCCAGGCCCTCTGAGGACACCACATCCTTAGCAAGGCTGAGGCCCCTTTCCAAGTGGATGGAGGCCACCATGGCAGAGGCCAGCCCAGAGCCTGGGGGGGCTGAGGGAGGATCCCCCAGAGGGTCCAAAGGGGAATGCCCTGGGCAAGGAGGGGAGGGGTCAGTGGCCATGCCAGGTGCCACGGAAGCCTGGGGGTCTGCTGTGAGGATCGAGCAGGGGATGAGGGGAAGACGGCCTCCCTCATCCCCTGCTTGATCACTGCTGCTCTGCTCTGTGCTGATGAAGGTCAAGGGATAGTTTGGGGGTGGCTGAACACTCATCTGGGACAGAAGGGAGAGGGGACAGGGCAGGATGGGTCACCCACAGCTTCCATGAGAAACCAATTCTAGGGCCTGGCAAAGTTGAGCCTAGAAAGGGCTAGTCTGTGTTCCACTCAGCAGGGATTGGGAGAGGACTTCAGGAGGCCACGGGGGCCAGGGCCAGGCTGACCCCAGCACAGGCTGCTGGCTTGGCCTCCACCCACTGGAGCAATATCCACCTGGGGCAGCCAGTGGCATGTCTGTGAGAGGGGCTGAGGCTCACCATTTCTCCGACACACACCGGGGCTGGGAGTCGCTGCCCGGAGCCTGCTTGTCAGGCGCGTACCGCCACGGCTGCAGGTAGCTCAGCCACATCTCCAGGACCTGTGGGGGAGGTGTGTGCTAAGGGCTCAGTGGCTGGGGGCCAAATCCTCCGGGGGCCTGGAGCCCGGGTACCAGGCGGCAGCTGGGTGGGACTGACTCTTCCCACTTCCCCCAGAGGGCACAGGAGAGACGCGCACAGCCCTGTGAGGTTTGGCTCTCTTGCTGGCCCTCCAGAAGCCAAGGTGGGCTTTTCCCAGCCCAGGGGGCAGAATGCTCCCTGGTCAGGAAAGGGCGGGAACCTGCCCTGCACCAGACAGGTGGGACAGGGCAGGGCTTTCCTGAGGGTTGGCTTTGGAAACTCAAACAGAAAAAACAATGTGGCCCTCCAAGACCCCCTCCTTGCCAAGGCCTCTGTGATAACACTTGCTCTCCTCCTTTATCTGCCCCAGAGGACCTCCCACCTCAAGGCACACAGAGGACACAGGCACACGTGTGACGGGGCCAACACTCACAGCTCTGAACGATGCGTCCAGGGGCCAGTGGCCAAAGCAATGCTGCAAGAAGAGGTAGAGTTTCTGCTGGACGAACCTCGGGACAGCGGCCCTGCAGGGGATGGGGAGGGTCACCTGCTGCTTGCCCAGTAAGGAGGCCCTGCTCACAGATGACCCCAGGGCTCCCATCAGTGAGGGTCGACTCTGCCGGGGAAGAGCACTGGGCACCTCCGGGAGGTTCAGCCCCATTCTTCAGAGGAAGAAACCACGGTTCAGAGAGGTTAGGGAACATCCCAAGGACACACAGCACGCAGGCAGCCGAGTCAGTGCAGCTCCTGCACACACCTCATCTCAGTCCCATACAAACAGCCCACTCTGCTGGCCCTGGTGGGCCTGGCAGTCAGGGCCACCCCAGCTCTTCTGACAGGGTTGAAGAATATGAGATGCAAGAGATGGCAGCACAATGGGGCCTCTCTGGCCAGTCTGGAGAGGCCTCACGTGCTCTGTGAGCAGAAAGGGACTCCCCTCACCCTGCCCTCCATACCCTGGGGAGAGGTCACTGTGGGCAACACCTTAGGAGGGAAAGTGGGGGAGACGGCAGCGGTGGGAAGCCGCAAGGGCCACCCACCGTTTGAACTCCTCCAGGGGGCTGGTGGCGTGGGAGTGGGCGGAGGGTGAGGCCTGCTCTGGCTTCAGGCTGTTGGCAAAGGCGTGCAGGTGCTTCAGCAGCAGGCGCACCACCAACACATGCTCCTCAGTAGGCGTGAACGACTCCTAGGTGGAGAAGGAGGGGTGAGGGCCTGGGAAGGAACGCGGCACCCATAGCACTCGGCCTCCAGGTCTGACCACATCCCTCTCCGAGCCAGTTGCTCTGCTTCCCCACAGGAGGCACGAGCCAGGCCGGGAGTGGGGCCACCCCCTGGGGCACCACTGTGCCTGGCACCCTGCGGACATGCCTTGCACTGCTTGGTCTGAACTGTGATCAGCTTGTGGTAGGGAAGTGCTTGGCCCAGCGCCCACACAGCCCACTCTGGGGAGGCCTCACTAAGACAGACACATCTGCAGAGGGCCTCCCAGCCCCGCTTCTGCACCCGCAGCGGGTGGCACAGGCTGTGCCCTTGGGCACTGGTGCCTGGGGCAGGAGAAAGCCAGCATCACCCACAAGCTCTGGATCCAGGGTCTCCCACCTGCCTCCCAAGTGTGTGCAGAAAGCACATGGAACCCAGGTGTGGTGCCTCAGACCTGTAATTCCAGCACTTTGGGAGGCCGAGGCGGAAAGATCGCTAAGAAGAAGTTCGAGATTAGCCTAGACAACATAGGCACACCCTGTCTCTACAAAAAATTTTTAAAAGCTAGCTGGGTGTGGTGGTGCACACCTATAGTCCTAATGACTCAGGAAGCTAGGGTGGGAGGATCACTTGCTCCCAGGAGTTTGAGGCTGCAGTGAGCTAGGATCGTGCCACTGCACTCCAGCCTGGGTGAGAGTAAGACCTTGTTCAAAAATAAGAAACCCATGTCTTCACTTTCCTCCCCAATTCCTTCCACCTGCTCCTCATCCTGGACACAGCCAGATGAGAACTCGGCCCAGTAGAAGCCCCGGGCGTCACTTCCTCTGTTGCCCAGGGACCTGTGGCCAGGAAAACCCCAAGACAAAAGCACAGTCAAGCATATTAGGCCAAACTTTTTTTTTTTCTTGAGACAAGGTCTCCCTCTGTCGCCCAGGCTGGAGCACAGTGGCGTGATCTCAGCTCACTGCAACCTCCACATCCAGGTTCAAGTGATTCTCCTGACTCAGCCTCCTGAGTAGCTGGGACAACAAGTGTGTACCACCATGCCCAGCTAATTTTTATTTTTCATAGAGATGGGGTTTCACCATGTTGGCCAGACCTCAGGTCTCCCAAAGTGCTGGGAATACAGGCATGAGCCACTGCGTCCAGCCTAGGCCAAACTTTTGATTTGTAACATACAAGCAGGATCCTGGAGATCTAGCCGGAGAGGAAAGCCTTTTTGGTGGCCATGGGCTTCCTCTGGTTGCTTAGCATTGGGAGGGCAGGTGGGAGCATCGAGATTAGACGAGCGCAGGGAAGTGGGGGCGCTAAGGGCAGGACCCTGAGTCTGAGTGGACATGCTCGCCTCTCCACACTTGTCCCCTAGCCCTTTGGGCCTTAACACATCTGTGCTGCTGAGGCTGGTGCAGGGCCCAGCCTCCGGGTATATCCTGGGATGCTGTAGACTCCGCACGGGCCACTGCCCATATCCCTACCCACTCAAGTCTCCCCGTCAGGAAACTGTCCCCACAGGTCCAAGTGACACACCCCAGAGATCAGTGGCTGAGTCTGAAGATGCAGCTATGGGGTGGGAGGCATTTTCTTTTTTTTGAGACAGGGTCTCACTCTGTCACCCTTGCTGGAGTGCAGTGTCGTGGTCTCAGCTCACTGTAGCCTCTGCCTCCAGGGCTTAAGGGATCCTCCCACCTCAGCCTCCCGGGTAGCTGGGAACACAGGCACACACACCACCACACCAGGCTAATGTTTGTATTTCTTTGTAGAGACAGGGGTCTTGCCATGTTGCCCAGGCTGGTCTCAAACTCCTGAGCTCAAGCAATCCGCCTGCCTCAACCTCCCAAAATGCTGGGATTACAAGCGTGAGCCATCGCGGCTGGCTGTTTTTCTCTATCTGTATCGTTAAGTCTTTGGACAATGAATTTGCATTCTTTTGGAAGAAAGGGCTGGGTGCAGTAGCTCACGCCTGTAATCCCAACACTTTGGGAGGCCAAGGCAGGCGGATCACTTGAGGTCAGGAGTTTGAGACCAGCCTAGCCAACATGGTGAAACTACGTCTCTACTAAAAATACAAAAATTAGCCGGGTGGGTGGCACATGCCTGTAATCGCAGCTACTCAAGAGGCTGAGGCAGAATCACTTGAATCTGGGAGGTGGAGATTGCAGTGAGCCAAGACCATGTCACTGCATTCCAGCCTGGGCAATGGAGTGAGACTCCATCTCAAAAAAACAAAAAAAGACAGAAGGAGAAAAGTATGAGACATAATACCTGTACCTATACTGCCCAACTAGAAGGGCACCAGTGGGGTGGGAAGTTAGACCAGGGTCTTTCTCCTCCTCCAGTCTCAGCCCAGGCCCTCCCTCCAATCCTGGCCTGGGATCCTGAGCCGTAACATCCTCCCTGCAGCTCAGGGGAGGGGATGACCTCCACATGGGAACTGGAAAACTGCCTTCCCCTGCTGGCGCACTTGCCCCACCTCACCTGGTCCTTCCGAAGAGTCTGGAGGGCCCACTGTCCGCCCCTGCCCCCGGCAGTCACATGGAACCCTCTCAGGCTATTTTCCCACAGGTTTGCTGAGCCAAACTTCTCCCTCAGCTCTGCACCCTTCCTGGGCCATGTTCCCATATGGAGTCCCTGGCCACAGTCACACCTGCTTGCTTCTTAAGGATGTGTCCCCAAAGCCGCACATTTCCCACTGGGCTGAGACTCACAGCACCTCAGCTCACCCCACCTGGGTCTCGCTGGTCACCCATCCCACCATGGGGTTTGCCAGATGCTTTCTGGACACTGTCCTCCCTCCCTGGCACAAACCCTCAGGTCCCTCCTCTCCTCTGCAGTGGCTCCTGTGGAATGAGGTGCCCCCGTGTGCTGTGGCCGCCATCCAGCCTACCAGTGCTCAGGGGCCAACACATTTTCTCATCTTATGCTTAAATTCCTGTTCAATCATGTGTGCTCCTTCCCAGGTGAATGGGACAGATCACTGGCTGTGAGCACAACCCGTCTCCCCCGGCTCTCACAGATTCCTCTGTCATCCCTGAAGTCCCCTACAGGTCTGAACTCTGCTTCACTGACCTCAAATCTATCCACACACTTGTCATTTCTGCCTAGGCAGCCACAACCTCTGTGAGGTCACCACCCACTCTAATCCGCCTCTGGAGGTGTATATGAGTGGCCAGGGCTCCCCGAGTGAAGGCCCAGGTCCTGGCTGGGCTGTCAAGGACTGACAGCTTCTGCGGGCTATAGGGTCAAGCCCCAGGTCCTTCCCACCCCCCTGCCTCACACGCAGGCTCTGGGTCACAGCACCTCCAGGCTGGGTGACAGTTCTGAACAAGGCAGAACCCACACTACCCGTAAGTCCCAGGCCTCTGCGTCTTCAGCTCCTTCCTGAGCGCCAGACCCTGCAGAGTGCAGTGAACCCAGCCACTGCTGAGGCCTGAAGACTCCAGCTCTTCAAACCAGGGCCAAGCACAGGGCCTCCAACACTGGAGAGCTTGTGACACCTCCACTGGCTGGGAGCCTGGACAGCCAGGGCCACATGCCCACATGCCTCATTCTGCCACACAGCCACCACCCCCACCCCCAACCAAGCTAGTCTACAAAGCCAGGGGCCAAGCCAGGCTGGAGGCTGACCCCTGCCTCCCCCCGACACAGGGGCTTCGCTCTGCTTGGAACTAGCCTCTGAGTCACCAGCGGCTGGCCCCGGCGGCCCCTTGCTTTGCCAGGCATGGACATGCACTCTGGGCAGGGGGAAGGGAACGAATGAGCCAGTACTTGGTAGGCGTGGAGGGCCTGGAGGCTGGGTTGGGCGGGGCTGTAGAGGGCGCTGGAGACACTGAGTCGGTAGTGCAGAACCTCCAGCTGAGACAAGGAACAGAGAGATGCCGGAAGAGGCAGAAGAGCAGAGGACAAGAGGATGGGGTGGGGAAGGGGAGAGATAGGACCAGACACGGGAGGGGGAAGCGGAGAGAAAAAGAAAGCAATGAGAAGGAGCCCAGGAGTGAGGAGAAAAAAACAAAAACAAAGCACAGTCAGTGACAATCCAAACAACTGCAGTCCCAGCAGCCGCGGACCAGCGCAGCACCCCCCTCCGCAGCCAGGCCAGGGCTGTGGCCACACTCTCCTCGCTTTGGAGGCCCGGGCAGAGGGACCCTCCAGGTCACCTGGGTGGCCCCTCAGTATTGCTGGGGCCTAAAGGCCTCTCTAGCTCCTTGGAAGGGCCCAACTCACTGCCCTTCAAGATGGAACCCACTCTCCCCAGTGACTCTGAGGTCACACTATGTGTGGCACATGCAAACCAGAGCCCTCCAAGAGCCCAGGGCCCTCGCTGGGACACGCTGCCAGCCACCAAGACCTCAAGATCCTGAGGCTCAGAAAAGAAACCAGTGGAGCACGTTCCAGGAGGACTCTGCCCAGAAAAGACACATGTGGAATTGACTGGATTTCCCTGGGTTGCCTTAAGAAATGTACCAAATTGGTATAAGATATGATCAATTCCTATGTGTCTAAAACTCAATCAATGTCCCCTCCATGACTGGCTCTCTGAGAACAGAGGACGAGGACAGGTCCCCAAGGGTAGCACAGACACAAGGAGCACAGGCTCAGGCCACCAGGCCCTGCCCTCCACCTTCACAGTCCGGACGTCAGCTAAGGTGGTGTGCACATCAGCTCTGACTCCTGGAGGCAGCCTCTCCTACCACACCAGAAACTCCCACCCTCCAGATAGAGTGGGTTCCCAAGGGCGGGAGCCCCCGAGGATCTGGCCACAGCCACACACACCCAGAGGCAGCAGGAACCTGAGGCTGAGCTGGCTCCTAGCCAGGACCCTCCAACCTACTGCCCTGCAGCACCACGGCCTGCCGAAGCACCCCTTCAGCCCAGTGCAGCCAGAGCCGGCCTGGCGCACATCCTGCCCCGCCAGCAGCATGCCTCCTGCCCAAGCAGCACACCCACTGGGCTCCACACAGGAGAAATCAGAACACAAGCCAGTCGCCACGACACGCAGAGCAGGGAGTGAAGGAGCAGGGCAGGGAGGTGTTGCCCCCCACAGCATTCCTCTGTGCCAGACCTGGGGCTCAGGGAGGAATCAGACACATAGTTCCCCAGCGTGGCTCTGCCCTTGCTTGCAGGAACACAGTGGCCTACAGCTCCATGGCCATCCTTACTGCCCACAGGGCCACTGGGGAGCAAGCACGCATCCTGGACTCAAGCAGGGTGAGGAGGATGACCCCAGGAGCCTCACTTCCTGCATCTGAAAATAAGGGCTAGTGGGGATGGGCAGGGATTTCTGCATGGCAGTACGTGTAGCACAGGCCTGGACGAGCGGCAAGAAGCCTTGGGAGACACAGACCTCCACAGCTGCCTTTTCTCGCTCCCACCCACCAAGTTTTCTTGCATTTTGTGTTTTGCCTGAACTGGAAGAGGCGAAGAGTGGAGCATCTCTGGGTACTTGGTCCGGCCACTGCAAGGCATTCTGAGCAGGGTCCACCCACCCCAAGGTCTGGCCAAGAGGAAGCGAATGTGGGGAAGAAGGGAACTGCACCTCCTGCCAGCCACAGGGACAGCCCCCTGCCCTTCCTCTGGCCCGTGAGGACACAGAATCCTCACAGGTGACAGCCCCAAAGAGCCTTTCTGGCTGACTCTTGAAAGTAGGTGTGTTTCCACTCCCTCAGAAGGCAAAAGGAGCAATAGGAACACAATGCAGTACAGTGGTCCCTGCCCCTGCCAGGCCATGCCACGCCACATGCATGAGTGCTGAGTGAGTGTCCCAGAGCCCCACGGGAGGAGCGGGCCTGGGGAATAACCAGGCCCCCAGGCACCAGCCAGAGACATGCAGCAAGTCTGCTCTGGAAGCAGGAAGGGCACTGCGGGCTCTTTGTGACTCAGGAGGCGCAAGATGGGGTCCTCAGCTTTTCCCCATTCTCCGCCCATGTGATTCTGAGGGTTAGGATTTGGGGGACCCTATGCTCTGAGAAAGCCTCCACATGGCAAAGCATGGGGCCATGGAACTGGCCGCAGAGACTGTGGCAGAAACAGACCCACAGCTCTTCGCCAGAACCAGAGGAAAAATGACTGGATGCTCTTCTGAAGTTTAACTCCATCACCCACATTCTGGAGGAAGCCCTCAATAAATCTGTCAGTGACAAAGCCAAAGTTTCCCAAGCATACTGATGCACAGACACCACAGGCACCAGACTACGTGGCTGATGCCACTTCAGTCAGGGGCCCGGATGGGCATGAGTCAAGCTGCTCCAATGGAGGATGACTGACTGGAGATCTAAGGTTCACCTAGCTGCTTTCTCACTCTGACCAGTCCAGGGGTGGTGCTAGCTCCAGGAACAGCAACAGCAGGAACGACCCAGGGCCTCCGCCACCTCCATGCATCTGAAAGCAGCGTGCTGCCCAGAGAGAGAGAGCGGGGACAGGCGAGGCGGAGGGAGAAGAGGCAAGCCAGGCTGCATGCAGGGGGGCACCAGGTGCCACTCGCCACTAGAAGGGCTGCTTGCTCATGCTCTGGAGGAGGTGGGGGGGTAGGGGGAGCAGGCAAAGGAGGCTCCAGGCCACCCCTTCGTGGGAAAGCACAAAGGCACTGCTGATGGTCGAGGAGACAGACGAGAAAGTGGCTCCCAGAGGCATGGCAGCTCCCCCACCCCCAGAGCAAGAGCACCACAACCTCATCTGTTCCCGCTGCCAGGGAGGGGGCTCAGGAAGCTGCACAGGGAAGGCCCCAGAGAGGCCAGACTTCCAGGCCACAAGTGTCCACACGTCAGGGTGCAACACCCGCTTCCTCCCACCGGAAACTAGAGAACAATGCCCACTTATTATTCGGCTTCTGAGTGACAGGTGGGTGGTGGGTTTCTGCTTCCCACCATCTAGCCTGTGAAAACTCACTCAGAGGCAGGATAAGAAGCAGCAGGCTGAGCAGGGTCAGAAGCAGAAGGTGGGAAGAAAAACTGTGGAAACATACCTTGGCGTGAGGGGACTGCATTTTTTGATACATCTCCAAGGAATAGTGATGAAGCCACATTTCAACAAAAACCTGCAAAAAAGCATTAGCTAGTCAAACCATTCTCGACAATGGTGCCAGACCATCCAGTGGGGAAAGGACAGTGTCTCCAACAAGCAGAGCTGGGAACACAGAATACCCATGTGCAGAACAGTGAAGCTGGGCCCTTCCTTCACACCATCGCCAAAAAATAACTCAAAATGGGTAAGCGACCTGAGGATAAGCACTAAAACCATACACTCTCAGAAGAAAACATGGGAGAAAACTTCATAACACTAGATTTGGCAATGATTAATTAGATATGACGCCCAAAGCACAGGCAACAAAAGGAAAAAAAAATAGACAACTAGACTTCATCAAAATCAACACTCTTGAGCATGAAAAAAATACTATTGATAGAGTAAAAAGGCAACCAACGGGCATGGTGGCTCAACCCTGTCATCCCAGCACTTTGGGAGGCCGAGGCAGGTGGATTACCTGAGGCCTGGAGTTCCAGACCAGCCTGGCCAACATAGTGAAAATCTGTCTCTACAAAAAATACAAAAATTAGCTGGGTGTGGTGGGGCATCACACCTATAATCCCAGCTACTTGGGAGTCTGAGGTGGGAGGATTGCTTGTGCCCAGGAGTTTGAGGCTGCAGTGAGCCAAGACTGCACCACTGCACTCTAGCCTGGCAACAAAGACTCTGATTTAAAAAAAAAAAAAAAAAAAAAAAAAGGCGGGGGCTGGGCACAGTGGCTCATGCCTGTAATCCCAACACTTTGGGAGGCCAAGGCAGGTGGATCACCTCAGCTCAGGAGTTCGAGACCAGCCTGACCCAACATGGAAAAACCGTGTCTCTACTAAAAATACAAAATTAGCCAGGCATGGTGGTGCACGCCTGTAATTCCAGCTCAGCTACTCAGGAGGCTGAGGCAGAATAATCACTTGAACCCAGGAGGCAGAGGTTGTGGTAAGCCAAAATCGCGCCACTCCACTCCAGCCTGGGCAACAAGAACAAAACTCAGTCTCAAAAAAAAAAAAAAAAAAAAAAAAGCAGCAACTCAAGTGTCTACTGAGAGATGAATGAATAAACACAATGTGGTACATCCACACAATGGAACACTATTCAGCCTTAAAAAGCAAGAAAATTCTGACACATGCTGTAACATGGATTAATCTTTAGTCCATTACGCTAAGTGAAGCATGCTAGTCACACACAAATAAGTACTATGTGCTACAAATACTCTGGGTATGAGATCTAGGAGTCAAATCCATAGAAACAGAAAGCAGAATAGTGGTTGCCAGGTGCTGGGTGGGGAACTGTTTAATGGTTTGATTTCTTTGTTTTTTATTAAAAGAGATGTGGTCTCACTATGTTGGCCAGGCTGGTCTTGAACTCCCAGCCTTGAGCAATCCTTTCCTGCTTGGCCTCCCAAAGCGCTAAGATTAGAGGTGTGAGGCCCCTGCGCCCGGGCTGGTCCAGTTTCAGTTTTGCAAGATGAAAAGCATTCTGGAGACTGGATACACAACAACATGACTGTATTTAACACTACTGACTGTACACTTAGAAATGGTTAAGACAATAAATTTTATGTTATGTATATCTTATAATTAAATTTTTTTTGTTAATTAAAAAAACAAAAAGGGCCGGGCACTGTGGCTCACGCCTGTAATCCCAACACTTTGGGAGGCCGAGGCAAATGGATCACTTGAGGTCAGGAGTGTGAGACACGGTGAAACCCCATCTCTACTAAAAATGCAAAAATTAGCTGAGCGTGGCAGTGGACACCTGTAATCCTAGCTACTCGGGAGGCTGAGGCAGGAGAATCACTTGAACCTGAGAGGTGGAGGTTGCACGGAGCTAAGATTGTGCCACTGCACTCCAGCCTGGACAACACAGGGAGACTCCATCTCAAAAAAAAAAAAAAAACCTTTGGTCCAGGGAACAGCAGAACCTTCCAGTTCTGCCCTATAAGCCCTGTGTCATGATCTTGTGCCCTCTTCATGGCCAGCACAGCCCACAGTCCACACAGCCAAGAGCCATCTGGGCATCATGGTCCCCTCTGTGAACAGGCGCAACGGTTCTTACCATTCCACCCTGCGAGGATGCTGTGAAATGGTATGGAGGCTTCAAAAAGTGCAGCACCCCAAATACTAGGAGTTATATACAAGATGGGAGATAGAAACCTATCTTATCTACATGCCAGGCTGTCAAAAGCAAGGCTGTGGCTACCAAGTCAGCCCCAGGATCCAGTGTCAGAAGCAGCACCTGCTGAATCTCTCTGATGTGTGCCTAGAAGACACAGCCAGGATCTGCGAGTTGGCCAGCACTCAGGAAGTGAGCCAGCCCATACCATCCTGACAGGCTGCAGCCCCTCTGGGCAGACAAGGAAATCTGCCACCTACTACTTGGATCCCCTGAATCAATGGAAGGCCTGTGGAGGCTGCACAGACCCCTCACCATTCAGTGTCATGGAAACCAAAAGACTCTGCAACAATTATATCACCACAGGCAAAACGGAACAACTTCCATGGACAGGCGATCCTGGGATGAAAAACACCATCAATGACATATAAGTTAGAAGGGTGGGCAGATTTATTTTCATGTTTTCTAAATGTCATAGCAGGAAAATACCAACAATTTAGAATCAGCCCCTGGCTGAGGGGCCGCCTCTGGGACTCTGTCCCACATAGTGGATGGAAGATGGCAACAGTTTCTTTTCTTTTTCTTTTTTTTTTTTTGAGATGGAGTCTAGTTCTGTCACCCAGGCTGGAGTGCAATGGCACGATCTCAGCTTACTGCAGCCTCTACCTCCTGGGTTCAAGCCATTCTCCTGCCTCAGCCTCCCGAGTAGCTGGGATTACAGGTGCCTGCCACCATGCCCGGCTAATTTTTATATTTTTAGTAGAGAGGTGGTTTCACCATGTTGGCCACGTTGGTCCCAAACTCCTGACCTCAGGTGATCTGCCCACTTCAGCCTCGCAAAGTGCTGAGGATTATAGGCATGAGCCATCGTGCCTGGCTGGCTGAATGGTTTCTTTTGACCAGCTCAACTCTCACCTGGAGCAGAGTTTCTGACCTCCAGATCTCGTGGGAGGCGGGGTCTGCATTCACAGACGTCTGATGAGAGATGTGTCGCTTCAGGAGGCTAGTGTGGTGGAGGCCATAGGAAGCAAAGGGCATGGCTGGTGTCCTGAGGGAGACACAGAAACAGGCCCGAGTTACAGGCTCCCGCTGGCCTAGCCAGGGGCAATCTGGATATCAAAATCAACGAGAGCAGGGACAGATTACAAGTTGTTCAACAGCACAAGGCACACCTCCCCCCAGCCCCCTGATCCACACTGATATACCTGAATAAATAAATAGCAAAGAGAGAAGTCTTCCTTACCACAGAGTGACCACTGACCCACTAATCAATGAAGGAGGGATGAAGTTAGAGAACCACCATTTGGTAACCGCCCTATTAATAGCTGATTTGGTCAACAATCAACAGTGAGGTTGGGCATGGGGGCTCACACCTGTAATCCCAGCACCTTGGGAGACCAAGGCAGGAGGATTTCTTGAGGCCAGGCATTTGAGATCAGCCTGGGCAACAAAGTGAGAACCCATCTCCACAAAAACATTGAAACATAAAACAGCTGGGCCTGGTGGCATGTGCCTGTAGTCCTAGCTACTTAGAAGGCTGAGGAGGGAGAATGGCCTGGGCCCACGAGTTGAGGCTATAGTGACAAATGATCGTACCAACTTCACTCCATCCTGGGGTGACAGAGCAAGACCCTGTTTCTAAAAAATTAAGAAATTCCCAGCCTGGGCAACATGGCAAAACCCTGTCTCCACAAAAAAATACAAAAATTAGCCAGGTGTGGTGATGCCTGCCTGTAGTCCCAGATACTTCGGGGGTTGAGACAGGAGGATCACTTGAGCCCAGGAGGTTGAGGTTGCTGTGAGCAGAGATCGTACCACTGCACTCCAGCCTGGGGTAAGAGAACAAGACCCGTCTGCAAATAAAATCAATTTGAAAAAAGGGGAGAATCAAAAGTGGATGGTAACACTACTGATAATTGCATAGTCTCCATACATCTTCCCGGTAAATTCTCGTTATCATTTTTTTTTTTTGAGACAGGATCGTACCCTGTTGCCTAGCCTGGAGTGCACTGATGCAATCACAGCTCACTGCAACCTCAACCTCCTAGACTTAGGCCTCCCAAGTAGCTGCGACCAACACCACCATGCCTGGCTGATGTTTTTCTTTTTAGTAGAAACAAGGTCGTGCTATGTTGCCCAGGCACTCACTATTAATTTTTTTTTTCTTTTTTGGTTGAGATACGGTCTCACTCTGTAGCCCAGGCTGGAGTATAGGGGCATGATCTTGGCTCACTGCCACCTCCGCCTCCTGGGTGCAAGCAATCCTCCAACCTCAGCCTCTCAAGTAGCTGGGATTATAGGCGCACACCACCATGCCTGGCTAATTTTTAAATTTTTGGTAGAGATGGGATTTTGCTATGTTGCCTGGGCTGGTCTCACACTCCTGAGCTCCAGTGATCCGCCCACCTCAGCCTCTCAAAGTGCTGGGATTACAGGCATGAGCCACCGCGCCCAGCCTCATTACTATTTAATCTGGGCACAAAGTAATTATTTTACAATGGAAAAACCTGACCGACACCTTTTTTACCCAGTGATAAAAGGGCACCTGGCAAGGACCAGGTGTCCCACTACGGTGCTCCTCCCAACAAAGCCCACACTGGGCCTAGTCACCAGCAAATACCAGACAGCCTAAGGGGCGGCCGCATGCTCTGGAGGGGTCGAGGTCAGGAAAGACAGAAAGGCAAGGGACCATTCCTGACTGAAGGGGACTAGAAATATCACTGCATACACTGGGTGAGCCTGTGAAACATCACTGCACACAGCGTGAGGCCTGGTGGCAATACTAACTTCCTGGTGTGGTTACAGGCACTGTGACTATATAGGATAATGCATTCACTTCTAGGAAATACACTGAAATATTAAGAGGTCAAGGGGTGTCATATCCTGTAGCTTACTCATATTGGCTTAGAGGAAAAAAAAAAAAACCACATACAATAGAGGTGGAAAACAACAGATGCAGCAAAGTGTTAACAATTTGGAAATCTGGGTGAAGGGTCTATGAAAGTTCCTTTTTTTTTTCCCCGAGACAGGATCTTGTTCTGTTACGCCAGGCTAGAGTGCAGTGGCACACTCACAGCTCACAGCTCATTGCTCCTGGGCACAAGTGATTCTCCCACCTCAGTCTCCTGAGTAGCTGGGACCATAGCTGCATATTACCACACTTGGCTTTTTTTTTTTTTTGTAGAAATGAGGTCTCCCAACGTTGCCCACGCTGATCTCGAATTCCTGGCCTCAAGCCATCCTCCCGCCTTGGCCTCCCAAAGTGTTGGGATTACAGGCGTGAGCCACTGTGCTCAGCCTGCAAGTTATTTTTATTATGCGTGGAAACTTATCTGTAAGTCTGAAGTTATTTCAAAATAAAAAGTTAGGTGTGGTGACTTGCACCTGTAATTCCAGCTACTTGGGAAGCTGAGGCAGAAGACTGCTGAGGCCAGGAGTTCAAGACCAGCCTGGGCAACACAGCAAGGCATCCCCATATCTCTGCAAAAAAAAAAATATGTTAAATTAGCTGGCTGTGGTGATGCATGCCTATAGTCACTGAGGTGACAGGCTGGCTTGAGTGATGATTGTGCCACCAAGTGATGATTCTGACACCGCACTCCAGCCTGTGTGACAGAGTAAGACCGTCTTTAAAAATACATAATGGCTAGGCCGGGAGTGGTGGCTCACACCTGTAATCCCAGCACTTTAGGGGGTCGAGGCAGGCAGATCACTTGTGGTCAGGAGTTCAAGACCAGCCTGCCCAACATGGTGAAACCCTGTCTCTACTAAAGATACAAAAATTAGCTGGGCGTGGCAACAGGCACTTGTAGTCCTAGCTACTTGGGAGGCTGAGCCAGGAGAATCACTTGAAGCAGAGACAGCGCCACTACACTCCAGCCTGGGTGACAGAGTAAGACCCTGTCAAAAAAACAAAAAACAAAAAACAAAAAAAGCCCACAATGGACCAGTGTGGTGGTTCATGCCTGTAATCTCTGAACTTTGGGAGGCTAAGGCAGGAGGATTGCTCGAGCCCAGGAGTTCTAGAGCAGCCTGGGCAATAGAGCAAGACCCACCTTACAAAAAAATAAAATAAAAGCTAGGTGTGGGGGTGCATGCTTATAGTACTAGCTACTTGGGAGGCTGAAGTGGGAGGATCACTTGAGCTCAGGAGGTCAATGTTGCAGTGAGTTGTGATCACAACACTGCACTCCAGGCTGAGCAACCAAGCCAGGCCCTGTCTCAAAAAAAAAAAGAAAAAAAAAAAAATGCTGGGCGCAGTAGCTCACACCTGTAATCCCAGTACTTTGTCTGAGGCCGAGGTGGACAGATTGCCTGAGGTCAGGAGTTTGAGGCCAGCCTGGCCAACATGGTGAAACCCCATTTCTACTAACAATACAAAAATTAGCCGGGCATGCTGACCTGTGCCTATAATCCCAGCTACTTGCGAGGCTGAGGCAGGAGAATCGCTTGAACCTAGGAGGCAGAGGTTGCAGTGAGCCAAGATCATGCCACTGCACCACTCCAGCATGGGCGACAGAGCGAGACTCCATCTCCAAAAATAAAATAAAATAAAATAAAATAAATAAATAAATAAACCCAAACCATACATAATTTCTTTTCTTTTCTTTTTTTTTGTGTGTGTGTGTGCAGTGGTGCGATCTCAGCTCACCACAACCTCCGTCTCCTGGGTTCAAGCGATTCTCCCGCCTCAGCCTCCCGAGTAACAGGAGGCTACCACCACACCCAGCTAATTTTTGTATTTTTAGTAGAGACAAGGTTTCACCATGTTGGCCAGGCTGGTCTCGAATTCCTGACCTCAGGTGATCTCTCCACCTCGGCCTCCCTAAGTGCTGGGATTACAGGCGTGAGCCACCACTCCCAGCCTACATATATAATTTCTAATAGAAAAAATTAAAAAACCCAAAAAGTTAAAATAAGCAAAAAAACCAGGCATCAAAAACTGCTTGGCAGCTGAATTCTGCATCTAAGGGGATGTGAATCCGCCTCACCTCCAAGTCCTCCACAGGATCAGCAACATTTCAGGGTCACTGATCACTGCCACCACCTGGGCAGCGTCTCCTCCCTGCCGCTCCCTTTCTCCCCTCCACCCTCTGGGGAATCTGTGCACACGTGAATTGTAGGTAAAGGCCTGGCCTGCCTTACACATGCCAGCAGATTTGGGGTGGGCCAGCATCTGCAGGAAGGGGCCTGCATGCAGCTTCCTGGGGAAGGCGATAGGCCAGTGAGATTAAGGAGGGTCAGAGGTGCACAGGCAGCTGCTGCTGGGGCAAAAGGGTTTCCTGGGAAGTCGGCCAAGAGGCCCTGCGTTAGTGTCCACTGAGGACCCAGGATAGCCAGGCATGAAAGCCCCTGGCTCACACTCCCGACCTGTGCAGGCATGCATCAGGCTTAGCCTGTTTGGACTGGCAAAACAGGCTCTTTGGACAAGGGCCTCCCCTTCAATACCTGCTCCTGGGGCCCATAGAGATTTCCATTTTTTTTGCTCATAGGACCTTTCCACCCTGCTCACTGCCTCAGACACCGCCTATGGGGAGAGCTGCTCCACGCACAACACGGCCCATTCCCATGCAGGCCATGGAGGCCTCCAGGGACCTGATAGCTTCAGTGATGGCCAAAGACACCGAACACTAACGACAGATTGCCCTCCACACCTCCACCCTCCAGTCTGTGCTAAGACAGCTGGGGGTGGGGAATGAGGCATAAGAAAAATTTGGGAACCCTGGACAAAGGGTAGCAACATTGTCCCTGTGGGCGATGCAAGTGACCACGCCACTCCCTTATGGAAGGGCCAGGTCTTAACAAAGGGCAGCCTTACCTGGGAGGTGGTGAGGGGCTGGTCCCCCCTGGGCTGGAGGAGAGTGGCGGGGGCACACTGCCTTCAGTGGGCAGGAACCATGACAGGTACCTGTCCACCAAGATGAAATAGGCACAGTCTGAAGTACGGACGTGGAGGGACACAGGGAGTGGCTGGAAAACCAAGCTAGTTGTTAGCGTGGGCTCTGGACACTGCCAGGCCACCAAGCACCAACAAGGGCAGGAAAGCCCTGGGCCGTGGCCCCACCTCTCCCAGCAAAAGGCATCCCTTCCCTACCTTCTGAGTGATGAGGCTCAAGGCAAAGAAGAATATGTAATACTCGAACGGATCTGAGAGCAGTGTCAGGGGCAAACACGCAGGGTTGATGAGCCACCCCCTACCCAGTGTCAAGTGCTGGGCCACCCACAGCCTCCCTACTTCAGGGCCACCAAAGGATACTCAGGGCCAGGTTCAGACCAAGGCCCCCAGTGGGGGTGAACTGGACCTTGTTGTGGTACAGAGGACTGTCAGGGAGGATGCACTCCTGGATGGACGCCTTCACAGGACCCTGCAGAGAGAGGCAGTGAGGCTTACGGGCAGGTGCTGGTGCGTGGTGCCCGATACGCAGTGCCCCACATGCACAGCAGCACTTTGGGAAGGCTGCTGGGGAAGAGACCTACACACAGAACCCACCTGTGGGGACAGTACCCTAACTCTGAGCAGTGCCCGAACAAGTGTCTTTGCTTAGAACTTCTCCTACCATCTCATAAAAAGCTGCAGACAGCAAGGGTAGCAGCCATGCAATACCCATTTCCTTTGCCTCTTATACCCCTGGAACGAATCGCTCCTCAATTTGCCCTCAGAGGACTGGAGGAGATTGCCCATCATCACAGGGCTGTGCAAGGCCCACTGCCCCAAGCACCACTCTCGCCACTGTGGTTTACTTACAGGCAGATAGGAGACAGGAAAGTCAAACTTATAGTCTTCAGCTTGAAGCTTATAAACCAACTTCATCATTGGGCCACTGAATATGAAATTGAACAAACAAAAACAGGGCAAATGAACTGCAAATTATCTTGCTTTGATTGTTTCTTAATCTTGAGAAATTCAGAGAGTGGTTAAAGGTGGAATCACCATGAGGAATCACCCAGCCTCTCTCCGGTGACCAACCTACCTACCCAGGGTCGAGAAATTCCATCACGATGCTGTACTCCACGGGATTCACGCGCCCCTGTAAGCAGCGGAGGTTCCAGCCAGCGAGGACACCATCTAGGCTGCCGAAAATGCTCTCTACCAGCCATGGGAAGATGGTGTGCAGCTCCTGAAACAATGTGTGGTGAAGCCGCGGGCAGGACCAGCACCCACTCCTGCCCCGGCTCTAGTCCTGCACCACCTGCCGCCCAGCTCCCTCTGAGGAGGCCACGCCCTGGCTGAGACCTACGGGATCAGCCCTGCACCCAAAGGAAGCCTGGTGCCATGGTGCCAACGACAAGAGTAGCTTTGGGTTCTTCCAATGGGGTACGTGGCATACCAAGCAGTGTTGCTTTAGACTCGGGCCAGTTAAGTAAGTCAGCTGCCAATCAAAATACATTTTTTGTGTGTGATAGAAGACTAAATTAAGAAAAATAAATAAATTTAAAAAAAACCAGAAACAATGAAGAAAATAAAAAAATATAAAATAAAAAAATAAACAAAATACATATTTTTTGAGACAGGGTCTCAGTCTGTTGCCCTGGCTGGAGTGCAGTGGCACAATTATGGCTCACTGCAGCCTTGACTTCCTGGGCTCGAGCAATCCTCCCACCTCAGCCTCCTGAGTAGCTGGGACTATGGGCACACACCACTATACTCAGCTAACTTTTAAATTTCTTGTAGAGATAGGTTCTCAGTATGTTGCTTAGACTGGTTTTGAGCTCCTGGGCTTAAGTAATCTTCCCACCTCGGCCTCCCAAAGTGTTGAGATTACAGGCATGAGCCACCACAAAAAAGCTCCAAAGAGAGACGTTAGCAGAGCTATACCTTTGCTGGAAAATCCTCAATGACTTTAACCAAGTCTTGGCACTGCTGTGCAAAGGGCTTATTTATAGAGTCAGCTTTCAGGCTAGCCTAGAAGACAGAACAAAGCGAAAAAATCACGAGGACATTCACTCTGCAGCTTTTAGTGATACTGACTGGAGTCAAACAGAAATCCAAGTAATAGGTTATGAGTCAGACCCATAACCACTGGCCTGGTTCCCCAGCCCCTCATGTGTGTCAGTGGCCCAAAGAGTACTACTAGGAGAGGCCGTAGTTCTATGCTCTCTGGACCAGGAACTATCAGCCTTGTTTCCCAGTACCCCCTCAGAGTGCTGCACATGATCAGAACAGGATTGACTTCTACCAATCCATAAGTAGGGGTTGGTCCCAGAGTCAGCCCCAAAGCCAGAAGAGGATCTTGATTGTGTAAGGGCACCCCTCACAAACCACAAAGTACCACTGAGTTTGTACCCATCAACTGGAAATTTCCAGCCTGATGGACCACCATGAATACACCGTTGTGATCATCAGTAAGAACGCCTAACAACATCATGGCTATGGCAGAAGCTCTCTTAAATGAGCTGTCCTTTATTCAGGAGACACTGAACCACTAAACCAATGATCTTAAAACACAGGGCAGACAAACATTATAGATGGCTTCAGCCAAGTAGACACTAATCATGAAAGTAATGGAGAAGCCAGAAAAGACTCAGGACAAGGACTAATGAAATCTACCTATCGTGGGATGTGAGGAAAGCACCCTGACTACAAGGAGAAAAAGGGCGTCTGTGCGAATGGATTAAGATCAGGAGAAACGGCTAGAATTTCAACCTAGACAGCTTTGCCAAAGGATATCTAAGGCCTTGTCCACCTCCAAACGAGGGTGGATTTCACAGTGCTTGAGACAGAGATGGAGACCTGAGCTGTCTGGCCATGGGCCAGACTTGTTGACTCTAGTGGGGTGCACTGAGGAAGAATGTCCTTCCACATAAATGTTTACAAAAACACCTCCTAAGAACTAAAATTAGGAACTTTCATCACCAATACTTGCCTCATATCTAACTTCTCACTTCTCAGTATCATTTTTTTTTTTTTTCTTTTTGAGTCTTTACTATGTTGCCCAGGCTGGTCTCAAACTCTTGGGCTCAAGTAATCCTCCTGCCTCAGTCTCCTCAGTAGCTGGAACTCCAGGCATGAGCCACTGCACCCAATTCTCAGCATCATGTTTAATACTTAAAGTGCAACCTAGCAGCCCCCAGCACAACAGTGTCTCCATTTTTCACTGATGACAGTTAGGACTGATTATTAGAATGCTTCGTATCTATTCAAGAATTTACAAGTCATGAACATTCTAATATACATCCTTCTCACTTGCTCTTCCTCCTCCTCATATCCTTGGGAAGTAGAGAAAATAGAATTTGAATGAACTCGTATGAGAAAACCCAGAGCCCAGAGGTCGAGTAACCCCAAGGTCCTGTAGTAATAAGGAGGCACAGTCAAGTTAAGGAGTCTGCCATTGTTTCCATCACATGCCCCTAAAAAACAACCACTACAGAGTTCTTCAAGTCAATGGGAAGGACACTCAAGTCCCACAGCTACAGAACTATGGCCACGCTGACACTCATGCAAGCAGTTGATATTTACCAGTAGAAAGCTGGGCTGCTGCAGGTGAGGGAACGCCATAGCAGCCTCCAGTGGAGAGTTGAAAATGGCCTTCTTAGCAAACCACTGTGGAAAAACAAAGACAAAATCTCAACATCTGTAACACAGCAGAATCTTTTTGTATTATTTTTTTAGAGACAGGGTCTTGTTCTGTTGCCCAGGCTGGAATGTGGCAGCACGATCATAGCTCACTGCAACCTCAAACTCCTGGGTTCAAGCAATCCTCCCATGTCAGTCTCCTGAGTACAGGCACATGCCACTATGCCTGGCTAATTTTCTTCTTTTTTTTTTAGAGACAGGGTCTCGCTATGTTGCCCAGGCTAGTTTGTCAGGCTGTGATGCCCAGGATCCTGGCCTCCACTGATCCTCCTGCCTTGCCCTCCTAAGTGTTGGGGTTACAGGTGTGAGCCACTGCACCTGGCCCTAACAAAATATTACATAGTTTCACAATGCCCAGGAGAATATCACACATTACATTACCAATTCGCAACACACACTACATTACCAATTCTCATGTCTTATTTATTGATAAGAGACAGGGTCTTGCTTGGTCGCTCAGGCTGCAGTACAGTGGTGTGATCATAGCTCACTGCAACCTCAAACTCCTGAGCTCAAGTGATCTCCTGCGTCAGCCTCCCAAGTAGCGGGGACTACAGGCAAACATCACCAAGCCCAGCTAATTTTTGTACTTTTTGTAAAGATGGGGGTTTCATCATGTTGCTCAGACTGCTCTTGAACTCCCAGACACAAGCGAACTATCCGCCTCAGCCTCCCAAAGTGCTGGGATTACAGGCATGAGCCACCACGCCTGGCCAGCAATTCCCATCTTTTATAGAAACACTGTTCTCAGCCGGGCACGTGGCTTCTGCCTGTAATCCTAGTACTTTGGGAGGCTGAGGCGGGAGGATCACCTGAGGTCAGGAGTTCAAGACCAGCCTGGCCAACATGGTGAAACCCCCTCTCTACCAAAATACAAAAATTAGCCGGGCATGATCGCGGGTGCCTATAATCCCAGCTACTCAGAAGGCTGAGACCAGAGAATCACTTGAACCCAGGAGAAGGTGGTTGCAGTGAGCTGAGATCACACTACTGCAATCCAGCCTGGGAGGCTGAGCAAGACTCCATCTCAAAAAAAAAAAGAAATACTGTTCTCCTGCAGCCCACAGTGGCCAGCTTCAGAGCCAAGTTTGCAGTACTGAATCCTTGGTAATGCTTGTACAGCATTTGTTATATACCAGGACTTGCTCTAAATGCTTTCTATATATCTCCTCATTTAATCCTCAGTGGTAGGCAGAATTCTAAAGATAGCAGCCCAAGATTCCCGACCCCTGTTTGTTCAATCAAATACTCATCTAGGTACTGCTGTGATGGCATTTTGCACATCCAATTAGAGTCCTAAGTTAGTGGACCTTAAGTTACAGAGTAGTCCCCAGCTGACAGCCAGCAAAGAAACAAAGACCTTAGTTCTACAACTCCAAGGAACTGGATTCTGCCAGCAACCTAAATAAACCAGGAAGCAGCTTCTTCCCTAGAGTTTCCAGATAAGAGCAAAGCTGCCAACACCTTGATTTTAATCTTGTAATGCACAGCTGAGCCTGCCTGGACTTCTGCATACATAACTATGAGGTAATAAACAGGTGCTGGTTTAAGCTGCTAAGTTTGTCATACAAGAATAGAAAAACCAACCTCACAACAACCCGACGGGTACAGATGTACTATTACTGCAGGTCAGTACAGATGATGAAGGAGAGGCAGAAATGGGATAACTCACTTACCCCCACCAAGCTAGTAAGTGGCAGAACCAAGATTCCAATACAAAGACCACCTCACAAAACTCTGAGACAGGTGCAAATCCACTCCATATCACCTGTGCACTATGCAGTGAACGGAGGGGAAGAGCAAGCTCTGCCAAGGGAGCCTTTGAATAAGCCATCAGAAAACCAGGACCAAAGGCCGGGCGCCATGGCTCACACCTGTAATCCCAGCACTTTGGGAGGCCACGGTGGGCAGATCACTTGAGACCAGGAGCTCGACACCAGTCTGGCCAACATGGCAAAACCCCATCTCTACTAAAAATACAAAAATTAGCTGGGTGTGGTGGCGGGCACCTGTAGTCCCAGCGACTCGGGAGGCTGAGGCATGAGAAATGCTTGAGCCCAGGAGGCGGAGGTTGCAGTGAGCCAAGATCACACCATTGCACTCTAGCCGGGGTGACAGAGGGAAACTCTGTCTCAAAAAATGGAAAAAAAAGAAAAAAAAAAAGAAAACTAAGATCAGCTTTCCAGATTCCTACCTCTCAGCTCACCCAGGTCAGAAATGAAAAATGCTCAGACCTAGACTTCACAGACAGGAAGTCTGTCAAGTCCCCCTGGTGGGCTAGTTACAGTTTTCCTGGCCCAGCTCTGCCCACTGCACAAGTAAAGGCACTGGGGTGGCACCTGGCAGTCTGTGGAGGAAGACAGTCTGGGTGTAAAGAGGCCATGTAGGCAGTTGTAGAGTGAGAGGAGTCAGGAGTCTCTGCCACTTGGCAATAGGAACATCTCCCAAGTTTTTTCAATTATTTTTTCTTTTTTTTTGAGACGGAGTCTCACTCTGTCGCCCAGGCTAGAGTCCTCTGGCGCTATCTTGGCTCACTGCAAGCTCCGCTTGGGTTCACACCAGTCTCCTGCCTCAGCCTCCCGAGTAGCTGGGACCACAGGCGCTGGCCACCACACCCAGCTAATTTTTTGTCTTTCACCGCGTTAGCCAGGAGGGTCTCCATCTCCTGACCTCGTGATCCGCCTGCCTCGGCCTCCCAAAGTGATGGGATTACAGGCATGACCCACCGCACCCAGCCTCTTTTTTTTTTTTTTTTGACTGAGTCTCACTCCATCGTCTCATTGCAACCTCCACCTCCAAAGTTTAAATGGTTCTCGTGCCTCAGCCTCCCAAGTAGCTGGGATTACAGGGGCCTGCCAACATGGCTGGCTAATTTTTCTATTTTTAGTAGAGGCGGGTTTCCCTATGCTGGCCAAGCTGGTCTCAAATTCCTGGCCTCAAGTGATCCGCTGCCTTAGCCTCCCAAAGTGCAGGTTTTTTCAATTCTTTTTTGAGATGGAGTCTCACTCCATTGCCAAGCTGGAGTCCAATGGCATGATCTTGGCTCACTGCAACTTCCGACTCCCTGGTTCAAGCAATTCTCCTGCCTCAGCCTCCCAAGTAGCTGGGATTACAGGCACATGCCACCACATCCAGTTAATTTTTGTATTTTTAGTAGAGATGGGGTTTCACTATGTTGGCCAGACTGGTCTCGAACTCCTGACCTCGTGATCAGCCCGCCTTGGCCTCCCAAAGTGCTGGGATTACAGACGTGAGTCACCGTGCCCGGCCGCTTTTTTTTTTTTTTTTTTTTTTTTTTGAGATGGTCTCGCTCTGTCACCCAGGCTGGAGGGCAGTGGCGCGATCTCGGCTCACTGCAAGCTCCGCCTCCCGCGTAGCTGGGACTACAGGCGCCTGACACCACGCCCGGCTAATTGTTTTTTGTATTTTTAGTAGACGGGGTTTCACGTGTTAACCAGAATGGTCTGGATCTCCTGACCTCGTGATCCACCCGCCTCAGCCTCCCAAAGTGCTGGGATTACAGGCGTAAGCCACCGCGCCCGGCCAGCTTTCTCTTTTTCTTTTTTTTTTTTTTTTTTTTTTGAGACGAAGTCTCGCTCTGCGCTCTGTCGCACAGGCTGGAGTGCACTGGCGCGATCTCAGCTCACTGCAACCTCCGCCTCCTAGGTGCAAGCAATTCTCTGCCTCAGCCTCCCAAGTGGCTGGGATCACAGGCGCCCGCTACCACGCCCGGCTAATTTTTGTATTTTTTACTAGAGACGAGGTTTCACCATCTTGGCCAGGCTGGTCTTGAACTCCTGACCTCGTGATCCACCCGCCTCGGCCTCCCAAAGTGCTGGGATTACAGGCGTGAGCCACCGCGCCCGGCCTCAATTCTTAACCTAGCTATCAATTGCAGTGTTAAAGAAAAACGCCTCAGTCCTAAGGCACTTGGTCAAGAAAACACTGCACTACTGCAAAATGATCAAAGCAGCATTAAACTGTGTACTGCTGGATAAGTGCGGAGCTCTAGAGATGATGAAGTGGACAGCATCTCTGCTCAGAAGCAGCTTTCATGGGCAGCGACTGAAAGAATGAGGCCCAGAGGAATTTCTAGGAACTTTCCAAGAGAGGAAATTCAAACCCGAGAATTCCCAAGAGGTGTCTCCCACACCCCTGTTCTCTGATCCTGCCATGGCCACCCTCCCCCGTCACAGGTCTCTGCGTGCCATGCACCTAGAGTCCACTTCATCGCGACTCTCCAACACCTATTTTCTCCAGGAGCTGCTTCGGACCCCGTTTTTTTTTTTGTTTTGTTTTGTTTTGTTTTGTTTTTTCTGACAGCGACAGCCATTGGGCAAGGCCAATCATTCCAAGCAAATTCTGTCATGCCAAGACCTCCCTTAGCAGCACGCGCCCACTGGTTCCCAACTCTCCTGGCAACTGGGCTTCAGGAGCCTCCGAAACCAAGGCTCCGAGAAGTCGAGCACACAGGGGAAGGGTCGAGCTGGGACCCACACCCGGCTCTTCCTCCCACACCGCCTGTTAAGCCCAAGGCTCAACTTCAACACAAAGCTCTCCTTCCCTCAATTCCTTCAACGAAGGTTAACCTTCAACGAACACCTACCGGACCGGAACTGAATGTACGAGCCGCGCGGGAAGGTGGCACAAAGGCATGGCCCAGAGGAGTGGCAAGAAGACTCAACCGGGGCCCTCCAGTCCCCAGCCTGCCCGGCCTGGGCAGAGCCGCCGGGCCGGCCGGAGTCCTGGGGCTCGCGGAGGAACGGAGATGGCCTCCGCAGGGGCTCGGGGAAGCCCCCAGGGCGCCGGACCGTCTCACGAGCGCGTCCCGCGCCACTCACCTGTGGGACCCATAGCATCGCCCGCCTCAGAGGTGGAAGCCGCCATTCCGCCACGGCGCCGAAACGTCGTCATCAAGCTGCGCGCAGAGCCACGCCCCGCGGCCAGGCGGGAAAAGCGCCTCTACCTCTTTGGGCCGTTACCTCAAAAGGCGCGTGCGCAAAGCGAAGGCCGGCCGGGCGGGGAGGGGAAGTGGCTAGGCAGGAGTGCGGGAGGAGGCGGGGGTGGTCCGCAGCTGAATGCGCCTGCGTTGTGGCGGCCTCTGGCGCCCCAAGGTAGGGATCACGCACTTTCTCCCCAGCAAGGAATGCGCGTGCGCGTAAGCAGGGTTGTTGATTAATGCTCCCCTTTCCCCCCTTCCCGCCCCGAAAAGCGACCCCTAGTGGTGCACTGGGACGGACCAGAAAATTGCACGCTTTCTTGAAAGAGGCATTTACTGAGCGCCCAATGTATGCCTGGCACTGGGCTAGGTGCTGCCACCTAAGCGAGCACGACCAATGCAGTCTATCAGGGTGGCCCAGATCGCCAAGCAGCGGGCCCCTGCAGTCCGCCATGCCACTCCCGGCGCCTAGAACGCCGCTCAGCACACCGTGAACGCCCAATAACTGTTGGGCTCCAATGACGCCGCGGAGGCGGTCTCGTCCCGCCGGGCCTACCGCGCCCGCCGCGCCCGCCGCTCCCGCTAGTGCAGCCCGGGAGGCCAGACGCTGGCGCTGCAGGGAGACGGCGATGGGCGCAGCCGTTAGGGGGCGCGGCGGGGCGGGGCGCACCTTTCCGCGGGCCGCGCGGATGGCGGCGCAGGGCGTAGGGCTTGGGCCGGGGTCGGCGGCGCCCCCGGGGCTGGAGGCGGCCCGGCAGAAGCTGGCGCTGCGGCGGAAGAAGGTGCTGAGCACCGAGGAGATGGAGCTATACGAGCTGGCGCAGGCGGCGGGCGGTGCTATCGACCCCGACGTGTTCAAGTGAGCGGAGCGGGCGGGGGCCGCATGCTCGCCAGACACCCCCGACCTCTGCTCTCCGGGTACGCCCGGCCCGCTGGTCGGGAGGACCCCCCGCCCCCCGCCCCCCGCCCCCGTCCTTGTCGGGTCTTCAGGGAGGTGGCCGCGCCGGGCGGAGAGGGCTCACCGGCCCCGCGTCTGTCCCCGCCAGGATCCTGGTGGACCTGCTGAAGCTGAACGTGGCCCCCCTCGCCGTCTTCCAGATGCTCAAGTCCATGTGTGCCGGGCAGAGGCTAGCGAGCGAGCCCCAGGACCCTGCGGCCGTGTCTCTCCCCACGTCGAGCGTGCCCGAGACCCGAGGTCAGAGCTAGACCCGCTGTCCCTGCCCCAGTGGCGGGGGTGGGGGGCGGGGAGGGGGCAGGCGCGGCACAGCGGCGGCGTGACCCTGAGTGGCCGGGCCTGTCTGTAGGTCTAGGCCCAGCACCTGCAGGGCCCATCCGTGGGCTCTGCTCCCGGGCTTCGCTGCCAGCCTTAGGAGGCACGTCCAGGTCAGGTGGACGCAGAGTGCGTGCCCCAGGGTGGTCCAGGCTGGGTAGGGCTCCTCCGCTTAGCTCCTCCCCACCTCTTCACTCAGGCCTTCGTCCTATAAAGTCGGGAATCAGGACGGTTTGGGGCTGGGCGCCGTGGCTCACACCTATGATCTTTGGGACCCCACGGCGGGAGGATCGTTTGAGACCATGAGTTTGAGACCAGTCTGGGTGACAGGGTGAGATCCCGTCTCTAAATGTGTTTTTCAAAAGACAGTCTCGATCTCTGTCCTGTGGTATACAGCATCCAGGGAAGTGCCCAGGGAGCAGGGCAGGCAGAGGTCTTCCTGCCTTTACCCCACCTGGGCCCAGTTCCTGCCTCTGATGATTGCAGGAAGAGAGTCAGACGCAGAACTTCCAGGTGCAGAGGCCTGCGGGGTCTGAAGGGCCTCCTCCCTCTCCAGTGTGGTGACTGGGCTGAGGAGATGCTGGGACCGAGAGTGTCATGGTGGAGCCTCCGTCCCTGCTCATCCTCTCCGCATGTTGCTTCTGCTCCCAATGGCTCTCTCTGAAATGCAGCACAACCTCCCAGGCCAATGGAAGAAGGCCCAGAGCTGGCTCCCTGCCTGGAAGCACGAGGAGACCCGCACAGGCATCCGGAGAAGGCGTGGAGAGCAGGCTGCCTTCGTGGGGGGAGTGCCAGGGCCTGGGCACCCACGCCCCCTGACCCAAGAGGGCCCGGACACCTGTGTGCTGGCCTCTTCACTGACCCTCGCTCTGTCTGCTCTCTTTGTGTCTCTCTCTGACCTCCAGAGGCATCCTTTCTCTCTGCCAGAAACAGTAGCCCCCCTGCAAGGCCCTCCTTTTCCTCCAGCCCGCAGCCTGCGGCGTCTCCGGTTCTGCTCCACAGCCCGGCTGCCACACACTCGCCTCTCTCTCCAGGCCCCCCGGGTTCCCTCCGCCTCTCTTGCTGCCTGTTCTCTCCTTTTGCAGGTTGCGTTTATTGGCTTATCTCTGGGGGTTGGTGCTCTCCCTTGTTTCCATGGAAACTGCCTGGCCCCAGGAAGCCCAAGCAGCTTTGAGCTGCAAGGGCAGGACCATGTAGGCCACCGCTGCCCTGTCGCTTAGCAACAGGGCACGATTTCTGACTCGGTTTATTAGAGACATGGTGTGGCAGTCTCTAGACCCCATAGGCGGGCTGGCATCTGGGGACAGGACCAGCACCCCCACACCCCAGAGGCGAACTGTGGTGAGTGTAAAGAGCCCCACCCCAGGGGAAGACAGCCGGCCGGGGTGCGGTGTGCTCTGTTGGAGAGCACAGCCCCAGGCGTGACAAACACCTCGGCCTCTTAGAAGTTGTCCCCTATCTGGACAGGAAGTCTGGAGGCTGAAACAGAGACTCCCACCTTCCCAGAGTCTCCTGGGCAGTGCCACACAGATGCCATCTGCTGGTCCCATGGCCACACTCCAGCACTCAGCCCCCTTGCCCGCCTCACTCCTGAGTTGGGACACTTTCCAGGTGTCACCAGGTGTGATCAGGGGCCTGTGAGAGCCCAGGGGTGTTTGGTTGCACCTCCTGCATGAGCCTCCAGACAGCACCCACCTCACTGCCACCCAGAACTCAGGCCCAAGAGAGGGTGGAGAGGGGCTGAGGGACAGGCCTGAAGTGGGGGTGTATGCACTGCAGGCTGAGATGAGCAATTGAGGGGCAAGTGTCCAGCAGGAAGTAGAAGCTGGGAACAGAGTCCTTGTCATTCCAGGGGATGTTGCTGCTCACTCAGCACTCACTCAGGGCTCTGGGTGCCAGGCCCAGCTCTCAGGGCAGAGGGCGTGGCAGGGAAATGAGATGATCACACTCAGTCCAGTGAGAGGCAGTGAGGAAAACCACCAGCGAGACCAGTGTGGTGGCTCACACCTGTAATCCCAGCACTTTGGGAAGTCAAGGCAGGTGGATCCCTTGAGCTCAGGAGTTCAAGACCAGCCTGGGCAACATAGCAAGACCCCATCTCTACAAAAAATACAAAAACTAGCCAGGCAGGGCTGGGCGCAGTGGCTCACACCTGTAATCCCAGCACTTTGGGAGGCCGAGGCGGGCAGGTCTCGAGGTCAGGAGATCGAGACCATCCTGGCTAACACGGTGAAACCCTGTCTCTACTAAAAATACAAAAAAAAAATTAGCCGGGCATGGTGGCAGGTGCCTGTAGTCCCAGCCACTTGGGAGGCTGAGGCAGGAGAATGGCGTGAACCTGGGAGGTGGAGCTTACAATGAGCTGAGATCGCGCCACTGCACTCCAGCCTGGGGGACAGAGCGAGACTCTGTCTCAAAAAAAAAAACTAGCCAGGCGGGCGTGGTGGTGGCGCCCATCTGTAGTCCCAGCTACTTGGGAGGCTGAGGTGGGAGGATCGCCTGAGCCTGAGGGGGATGTTGCAGTGAGCCGAGAGCTTGTGACTGGACTCCAGCCTGGGCAACAGAGCAAGATCCTGTCTCAAAAAAAAAAAAAAAAAGAAAAACACCGCTAGCAATGGAGATGGGAGGAGGCTTCAGAGCCCAGAGAACAGCAAGGGTTACACAGAGCGGAGTGGGAGGGGGTCGGCAGAGCCCCACAGGTGTGAGCTGGGGCAGTGGGAGGGGGTGGGAGAGGCAGAGTGCTGTCCAGGTGCTGGTAGGCCCGGGGCGGGAGGAGGCAGGTGGGGGGCACAGTCAAGATGTACGTGGGGGTTGTGGCACTGGAAATGCAGGCATAGAGGAGCTGGGAGGATTAGGGGGTGCCGTGTGAGCAAATGGGGGCTCCGAGAAAATTTACCCGAGGACAGGAGTGGCCTGGAGTGCTGGGCCTCTCAGGGTCATTTGTTCCTTGAGGGCTCTGTCCTGGAAGCATAGCCCAGGTCCTGTAGGCTGGGTGGCAGAAAGCCAGGACATGAGGGCACAGAGGCCCTGTGGGGATAGAGTGGAACCTGAGGAGGAGGTGGAGGGGAATGGGGCAGACGTGGGGCCACACCAGGAGTGTGCTGCTGAGTGAGAGGCAGAGGCCACAGATGGAATGCTGAGAGCTCTCAGGCCCACATGTTACAGCATCTGACCACACAGAGCTCCGGCTGCCCTGGTAATGGCAGAATCTGGGGTGGAGGACATAAGGGGGGTTGTCAGAGTGATCCGGCTGGGGGGCATGGAGGCCATAGATTTCCCACAGGACTTGGGTGTGGAGTTCTCCAGGCTGTGGGCCAGGCCTTTTCGAGCTTGCCTCTGTGAGCTGCAGCAGGCACCCTGGGTCCTCTGGATGCCTGTCCCCCAGCCATCCAGACGGCCTGTGGGGACAACTACCACCAGATTTACTCATACCAACAGGGAAGGGGAAACAGAAAACCCCAGAAGCACAGAGGGGTGATGCTTGTCTTGGTGAGAGTCTGGAGTCATTGAGGGAAAAATAAATTCAGTCAAGCATTCTATTTAAGTTTAGGGAAACTATATGTTTTAAAAGTTGTCCAGAGCATGCATGTAAGATGACGTTTGGAGTGTGGAAGCCGTGAGTCTTACCTGAGCTGTGCTGCCTGATACAGGAACCTCGAGCCACACATGGCTGGCGTGGTCATTGCACTGCATTTGTTATGCACAGCAGATGCCAAAGGACCGGTGCAAAAGGGAATGCAAAAAACCCACCACACCTTGGGAGGCCGAGGCTGCTGGATCTCTTGAGCTCAGCAGTTCAGGACTAGCCAGGGCAACACAGGGAGACCCAATCTCTACAAAACATACAAAAATTAGCAGGGCATGGTGGCACACATCTGTAGTTCCAGCTACTTGGGAGGCTGAGGTTGGAGGATTGCTTGAGCCTGGGAGGTTGAGGTTGCAGTGAGCTGTGACTGCACCACTGCACTCCAGCCTGGGTGAGAGAGTGAGACCCTGTCTCAAAAATAAACAAAAAACCCCAAAGTGAATGAGGCTGGGCATTGGTTCACACCTGTAATCCCAACACTTTGGGAGGCTGAGGCAGGAGCATCACTTGAAGCTCGGAGTTTGAGACCAGCCTGGGCAACATAGCAAAACCCTACCCATCTCTACAAACAAACAAGAAAAAGAACAAAGGTGAATGCAACATCTTATGAATAACTTATGTAGTGATTACATATTGAAATAATACGTTGGATATTTTAGATGAATTAAAGTATTTGAGCTAATTCTGCATTTTCTTTTACTTTTTATGTATTTATTTATTTATTTTTGAGACAGTCTTGCTCTGTCACCCAGGCTGGAGTGCAGTGGCACACTCATAGTTCGCTGCAGCCTCAACCTCGCAGGCTCAGGCAGTCCTCCCACCTCCTCTTGAGTAGCTGGGACTGCAGGTGCACACTACCACACCTGGCTAATTTTTTAATTTTTTGTAGAGATGGAGGTCTCACTATGTTGTCCCAGCTGGTCTCTAGCTCCTGGCCTCAAAGGATCCTCCCGCCTTGGCCTCCCAAAGCACTGGAATTACAGGCATGAGCCACTGACCCCTGCTGAGCCAGGCTGTTTTTAACATTCAATGGTCATTGACTATCCTTGGCGCTTAGGAGGGCCCTCCAGGGACCAGGCGTAGGGGCATCAGTCACCCCGCCCTCACACCTCAACCTGCAGCCACACTTGGTTCAATCCCATTGTCTAGCCCGTCTGACTCTGTAGCTGCTCCCGAGGGAGCAGGGCAAAGCAAAGCTGGTCTTCCCACTGCAAGGCAATGCAGGCCATTCTATTCTGGGCCTTCTCATCCTTCATAAAGTGAGGAGGCCTGAACAGGGCTCCCCACTAACCCCAAGAGCACGCAATTCCTGAAGATTTCCAGGATTTTCTTAATATCAGTTATGGCTTAAAGTTATGTTGGTTTCACATTTCCAGGGTTTGTCAACTCTGTCAGATTTAAAGATAAGCATTATTAGCCAGGTGTGGCCCCACGCTTGTAGTCCCAGCTACATCGGAGGCTGAGGTAGGAAGATCCCTCGAGACCATGAGTTTGGGGCAGCAATGAACTGTGATTGCATCACTGCTCTAGCCCAGGAGACAAAGCAAGACTCAGTCTCTAAACCCCCCTCCCCCACCACTCTTAAAAAAAAAAAAAGCATTATTTGCTCTTTTCTGCTTCCCTCTCATCCTTGTTTCTAGAAGGGACTGGGTCATTACTGAGGAGAGGAGAGGAAGCTCAGATGGCGGCAAGCTGAAGGGAAGCCGGCTCTGAGTCAGGCCCAAGTCTGCGGTCTGCCATGCCGCGTGCTGTGGGGAGCTGAGAGCGCATGGGCACCTAAGCACCCAGATTAGGCCGCGGCTACAGAAGATCTGACTCTGTCTGGCCTGGCCTGCGGAGGGACTGTGGCCTCAGAGGAGGATGCTGGCCCAGTGTGGGAGCTGCTGCAGGGTGGCGGGGCCCGTCTGCTCATGGAAGACAGAATCCTGGCCCCTTGACCAGTCAGTGGGGACTAGAATAATGGCAGTTTGTACCACAAGAGATGTGTGGTGGCCATTGTCTGCTTTGTGCCTTTTTCACGAGTCACTGCTGGGCTGAGGTGGCCCACCTCACGTGTTCCTGACTGCGCTCCTTGGCTCAGGGCAACCCTGACTCCATCTTTGTTGAGTCAAGTGTGCCAAGCTGACAGAGTTCCAAGCATGACACTGCTGTAACCCTCACCACCACCAGGCAAGAATGAGCAAATATCTCATTCTCTGAGGAAGAACTCCCCGGAAACTCATAAGGAGGGCCATCCTATCGCTGCAGGGTATGGGGAGAATTTTGTGGTATTAGCATAGAAAGGGAACTGGAGGTACCTCTGGAAGAGCCAGGGTCCACGGCATCTCAGACACAGGAGTCTCTGCTTGTTCAAGGTGACAGATGGTGAAACAGAAATGACCTAATGGATCCCTAGACACCCGGTTGCATCTTTTCTCCAGGAATCCAGTTTCCCATTGCAGGGTATTTGACTACACTTGATAAGAGGCCAGGGAAGGACCAGGATTGAGGCTGGGTGTTCTATTGGCTGAACCCTTGTCTGGAGTCACCCTAAAAGTGGTGGCAGGGGAGTTCCCGCAAGGGACCGCCCCAAACCTTTCCAGGATGAGAGCCAGTTGGGATTCCAAAGGAAGAAACACTTAATGCCAGGGTGGTCAGTCCAAAGCATTTGTTAGGGAACTTACATACAGAGGGGGCTGCAGTGTGTCCTCAGGAGGGACAGCCAGGAAAGAGGTTGTGCCTAGGCACGCCGCACTGAGGGGGTGGGGTGTGGAGTTTCTATGAGGGTGCAAGGAATTGGGCTGGGGTGGGACCAGTTTCCACGTGCTTAGCAACATGTCACATCTTTCAGTGTTCCAGGCAACAACCTAAACGTGTATCAGTGTCTGGGAACATGCAAGCCCCAGCCAGGGTTTGAGCCTGCAGGGGGAACATGTAGCTGATTAGGTCAGAGTGGTCAAGGCACTCCCTCAGTCAGGACAAAGGAAACGCTGGGGGGACGAAATGGGGGACCCAACACTGAGTCAGGCAGGGGACACATGCCCTGTTTAGACACCATGGGCCAGACCCTGCCAGGCCAGAGCAGGGGAGAGCCCTGGCCAAGGCACTCCACATGGGGGGCTGTGATCCCACAGGCAAGCCTGCTACCCGGGCACATTTGTACCTTGGAGGGTCCTCTCAGTCTTGCTGATGCTGTCAACACCCTGAGCCCAGGGAAATCCATCCCATTAAAATAAAGCTCTGGCCCAAGTGTGGTTGCAGATTTTTCTTGGCTATCTTAAAGAGTAAAGTAAGCAAATTACAAATCAAAGAAACTCTGAACCAGTGATCTTCATCTGAGAGAGCCTCTGGTGGTCAGAAGGAAAGTCTCTTAGCATTCAGACCGTGGCAGGAACCCTATCATGGAATCCGGCAGCTAAACCCAAAAGCAAGAGGCTTGACCACTGCAGAACACTTGGGTAGGTAGAAAACAGTGAAAGAGCTTCCAAAATCAAAATCAGAAACCCAATTCCAGGACTTGGTGACTGCAGTACTTCCTGCCTGTCACCATCTGGGGCAGCTCAGATGTACAGTCCAGCGTGAACACACCTTGAGGATGAGGCAGCGCGTCCCTGCTGCTGCTGCTGCTAATGGCACCATCAGGGCAGACTAGGTTTGCTGACCAGGCTAGGTGTGGACCAGCCACACCTACCTTTCCCTAAGTGGGCCCGTGGCATGTGTCCTTTCAAAATGTTCCCTTGGCAGTGTGCTCCTTGCATGGCTTCGCTCCTAGGACACATCCTAAAGGGTCCCCTGCACACTGCCAAGGGCTTCTGGGGCGTGACCTGTCTTTAGTGGTTCTGAGTCTCAGGACTTGGGGCTGACGCAGGGCCTCTAGCTGAAGTGGCTTTGATGGAAATGTGTAGACACAAATGTTGCCCAAGAAGCACGAGTACAGCAGGTGCTGCAGTTACGGGGCGTGCCCGTTCCTAATCATTGTGCTTTGTGTCTCCTCAGGGAGAAACAAAGGCAGCGCTGCCCTCGGGGGAGCACTGGCCCTGGCGGAACGCAGCAGCCGCGAAGGATCCAGCCAGAGGATGCCACGCCAGCCCAGCGCTACCAGGCTGCCCAAGGGGGGCGGGCCTGGGAAGAGCCCTACGCGGGGCAGCACCTAGGATGGGGCAGACTTGTCACATCTTTGTCCCCAGCAAAGTCTACGTGTTATCTCCTTCAGTTGATAATAAACCTTTCTGAGATGCAGAGGGTCCAGGTCAGATGTTCTCTACCATTTTTTTTTTATATTAAGGCACACTTAGAATGAAGTTTCTGTGCCGGTCCTGGTTGTGCCACAGTGAACTAACCAGGTCCCTTCACCACGGGTCAACTTCCTGAACCTGATTTGGGTTCTGAGAAAAGGTATCTGGATTGCCAGGTCTTTTATAAATAGACATCAACAAGCTTCACTTGAGGTGAAATGTGGGAGGTTTTTTTTTTTGAAACGGAGTCTTGCTGTGTCACCCAAGCTGGAGTGCAGTGGTGTGATCTTGGCTCACTACAAGCTCCGCCTCCTGGGTTCACGCCATTCTCCTGCCTCAGCCTCCCAAGTAGCTGGGCCTACAGGTGCCCACCACCACGTCTGGCTAATTTTGTTGTATTTTTAGTAGAGACGGGGTTTCACCGTGTTAGCCAGGATGGTCTCTATCTCCCACCTCATGGGAGGTTTTCTACCAATACAGTTGAGAGTGCTGAGGGACAGGGTGGCTGTGTGTGCACACAGAGGGCAAACGCTGCCTTCCAGGTTACCGTGGGGCACTGGGGTCAGCATGGGTGTGTTGTGACCTTCTGTGGGTCACGAATGCTGTGCGGAACTCGGTTAATATTCTTTCCCCCTCTAAAATGTCCTGACCTTACGTATTTGACCCACAGCTTTAGAGACTTCATGGACAAGCCCCATCCACAGACCTCCAACACTTTTAGTCTCCCTTTTAGCCAGCATGACCCATCAATAAAGAAGCCCGAAAAATTGCAAATTCAGTTGAAAACCCTGACTCTGCTTTCCTAGAATTGAGGAAATCTATACATTGAATGCCTGGCTTTGAAGAAACACTGTTTTCCCCTGGTCAGGTTACTTCCGTGGCAGCTGCTTATGTACAGTCCTGCTGCACCCAACCCCAAGCCAGCAGGGCAGGCTGGCACCCCACCGCTGTCCACGCAGGCTCTGGGGTCCCACCGGCTCCTGTAGGCAGAGGTAAGCTGCACGACACACAGAGGTCTTGATTTTATACAGAACCTTTAATTGCAAACAACTTGAAAGCAGCCATCCTGGAGGTGGCAGGAGAGAACTCACCACACCCTCCCCTCAGTATTCTTCGCCTTCTTCAGCCTCAGCTTCCACTGAATCCACGCCCACCTCTTCATAATCCTTCTCTAGAGCTGCCAGGTCCTCGCGGGCCTCAGAGAACTCTCCCTCTTCCATGCCTTCACCCACGTACCAGTGCACAAAGGCCCGCTTGGCATACATGAGATCGAACTTATGGTCCAGGCGGGCCCAGGCCTCTGCGATGGCCGTGGTGTTGCTCAGCATGCACACGGCCCGCTGCACCTTCGCCAGGTCTCCCCCGGGGACCACTGTGGGGGGCTGGTAGTTAATGCCCACCTGCCGGAGAAGGGAAAGAAAGCAGTCTGTGAAGCTTATATCAAACCTAGAAATGGTAGCTACTTTTCCTCAAACAGAAGACACCCCGTAGGTGACAAGGAGAATGCTCAGTTCACCTCACAAACGTCACTAAGCCCTTCTCTGCGCCAGGCAGGGTGATAGTTCCAGACAAGGAATAGAGAAAGGAACCTTAGAGGTAGCTACCCTGGTGGGATCCCAAGCTACCTATAGGGCTGTGTCCTGGTACCTGTGACATGTGATAGGTGCCCAGGTGAAGACAGTCTTCCCCCTGAAAATGTATGCTGCTTGTCTTCTTTGTAGATTACAATTAAATTCTGTAGCTAAGCTTTTTCCACCCAGATAGATTCAGAGTACACAACTCTTCCCCATGCTATCACAAGGAACATCATACCCACTTCCGACCCACAAAACAAGCCACTGTGGATATGCAAAGATAGCAAATAATGGGTCAAGAGTCATATGAATGCTGCTACCACAGCAGCAGGAAGTGGTCGAAGTGGTCCATGTGCCTGCCTAAGTAGGGGGTGACATTCCAAGGTAGTAACCAAAGGGGAAGCATTCCAAGTTTCAGAACTCAGGAATAACATGACTTGAGGTCCTGGCAGCAGTGCACAGGGTCAACTAGAGCAGGGATCAGCAAACTTGTTCTATAAATGACAACATCAGGCAAGGTGTGGTGGCTCAAGCCTGTGACCCCAGCACTTTGGGAGACTGAGGCGGGCAGATCACGTGAGGCCAGGGGTTTGAGACCAGCCTGGCCAGCATGGCGAAACCCCATCTCTACTAGAAATACAAATATTAGCTGGGTGCAGTGGCTCATGCCTACACTTGGGATCCAATCCAGCACTCGGGAGGCTAAGGCGGATGGATCACCTGAAGCCAGGAGTTCAAGAACAGCCTGGCCAACAAGGCAAAATCCCATCTCTACTAAAAATACAAAAATTAGCCAGGCGTGGTGGCAGGTGCCTGTAATCCCAGCTACTTGGGAGGCTGAGGCAGAGAACTGCTTGAACCCAGGAGGTGGAGGTTGCAGTGAGTCAAGATCACGCCACTGCATTCCAACCTGGGTGACAGAGCAAAACTGTCTCAAAAAAAAAAAAAAAAAAATTACTCGGGCATGGTGGTGCATGTCTGTGGTCCCAGCTACTTGGGAGGCTGAGGTGAGAGAATTGCTGGAGCCTGGGAGGCAGAGGTTGCAGTGAGCCAAGATCACGCTACTACAGCCTGAGGGACAAAGCAAGACCCTGTTTCAAAAAATAAATAAATAAATAAAGCTCACCACAGATATATAGTGTGATGACTCACAAAGGGAGTTCAAAAGACATCACTGAGCTGGGTGCAGTGGCTCACAACTGTAATCCCAGCACTTTGGGAGGCTGAGGCAGGCAGATCACCTGAGGTCAGGAGTTCAAGACCAACCTGGCCAACATGGCGAAACCCCGTCTCTACTAAAAATACAAAAATTAGCCGGGCGTGGTGGCGGGTACCTGTAATCCCAGCTACTTGGGAGGGTGAGGCCGGAGAATTGCTTGAACTCGGGAGGCAGTGGTTGCAGTTAGCTGAGGTCGCACCACTGCACTCCAGCCTGGTCGACAGAGCAAGGCTGTCTCAAAAAAAAAAAAAATAACTGAATCAATTATCAACTCTGGTTCACTAATTGATGCCCACATGCCTAGCCCATGGAACAGGGATAGTCTCCCCAAAGGATGCGGGCCTTCAGGGCCAGTGTTATTTTGTGCGTCTGCTGCTTGCTGAAAGGCCTCCACATCACCCAGTCATACCTTAAATCCAGTCGGGCACCAATCCACAAACTGGATAGTGCGCTTGGTCTTGATGGTGGCAATGGCCGCGTTAACATCTTTGGGGACTACGTCTCCCCTGTACAACATGCAGCAGGCCATGTACTTGCCATGGCGAGGGTCACACTTGACCATCTGATTGGCTGGCTCGAAGCAGGCATTGGTGATCTCGGCCACAGACAGCTGCTCGTGGTAGGCCTTCTCGGCTGAGATGACTGGGGCGTAGGTGGCCAGGGGGAAGTGGATGCGGGGGTATGGCACTAGGTTGGTCTGGAATTCCGTCAAGTCCACATTCAGGGCCCCGTCGAATCGCAGGGAGGCTGTGATGGAGGACACGATCTGCCCAATCAGACGATTGAGGTTGGTGTACGTGGGACGTTCAATGTCCAGATTGCGCCGACATATGTCATAGATGGCTTCGTTGTCGACCATGAAGGCACAGTCAGAATGTTCCAGGGTCGTGTGGGTGGTCAGGATGGAGTTGTAGGGCTCCACCACGGCTGTGGAGACCTGGGGGGCTGGGTAAATGGCAAACTCTAGCTTGGACTTCTTGCCGTAATCCACTGAGAGCCGCTCCATGAGCAGAGATGCGAACCCAGAGCCAGTGCCACCCCCAAAGCTGTGGAAGATGAGGAAGCCCTGCAGTCCTGTGCACAGATCCGCCTGAAAGAAACCAGACAAAGTGAGCCAATGCCCGTGGAAGCCACACCACCAACCTCCAACAAGCCAGGGCCACTTCTCTTTGCCTCTAAAGAGTTGATATGGATTCAAATCATCCATAATAAACACGCAGTACACTTTGAAGCAAAGATAAGCAAAGATCTATGGACAAATCGCCATTGCAGACTCAGTAGGACTCAAGATGCTGGTCTAAGTTTTTGTTTGTTTGTTTGAGACGGAATCTTGCTCTGTTGCCCAGGCTAGAGTGCAGTGGTGCAATCTCAGCACACTGCAACCTCCGCCTTCCGGGTTCAAGCAATTCTCCTGCCTCAGCCTCTCAAGTAGCTGGGAGTACAGGTGTGTGCCACCATACCCAGCTAATTTTTGTATTTTTAGTAGACATAGAGTTTCACCATGTAGGCCAGGCTGGTCTCAAACTCCTGACCTCAGGTAATCCACCTACTTTAGCCTCCCAAAGTGCTGGGATTACACGTGTGAGCCACCGTGCCCGGCCAAGATGCTGGTCTAAGTGTTGATAAAATGACCTCCCTTTCACATTCCAAGAACTACCCTCCCATGCAAGACAATGGCCACATGAAACCTTCTCTTCTTACCAGTTTGCGGATCCGGTCCAGGACTAGGTCAACAATCTCCTTGCCGATGGTGTAATGGCCCCTGGCGTAATTATTGGCTGCATCTTCCTTCCCGGTGATCAGCTGCTCCGGGTGGAAGAGCTGCCTGTAGGTCCCTGTGCGCACTTCATCTACAAAAGAGACAGTGTGTGCTGTGAATTTTTAAGGCCTGTACTCACCAAGATGGACACATTCCAGGACTGTGCACTTCTACAGAGTACATGCTGTTCAAAGTACATGACCTACATGTCATAGGTCAACAGTGGCAGTGTCTGGTAGAAAATGTCTCTGTGTGATAACCAAACTGCATATGCAATTTATGACTCTACGAAGTTAAACTCAGCTTGTGGTATAAATGTCAGCACGACCAGTTCCCAGTGAAAGGAAATAAGCTCTTGCACTCCTACGCAGGTACATAATTCTTTCCTACGTGTAGCTACATCAAAGGCTATAAGTTAAAAACTCTTACAACCTGGGCAGTCACCAGGTCAGTGTGACTTCTGCAGGGCAGTCCCATCAGGGCACCATGGATGACCTGGGTCCCACAGGCTTTCAGGTGATGCTGTCATCTCCTGGGGGGCCGCTGAAAGGTGCTGCCTCTTTGTAGCTCTCCTTGGAAACTAACTCAGGCTGCTAATCTGAAGGAAGCAAATGACTGTTCTGTACTTACCTTCTATGCCTAAGATGGAGGTCAAGACTCTCGTGCACCAGCATAAGAGAGTACACAGCATTCGGGAGGGAACCAATGCCACTGCACCCTGCAGGCAGGGCCACCTGGCCAGGGCTGAGGCAGCCACAAGGGAATCTCTTCACAGCCCATCTTACTGCTGGCAAAGCAGCTTTTCCCTGTAGGTCAGGTTTTCCTAAATGAGGAGTCGAGTCTCACAGACACTTTCATCACGAACCTTTCAGTTTCTCTCCTAACAATGCCATGGGCGTATGCCTGTCTATCCCATCCTTTCAGCAGGATTCAAAGGAGCCCACACAGGGCTTTACCAATGCTCTCCCACCCTCTCAGGAAAGCTGCCATCCAGTGCCCAGGTACCTACCGACCACAGTGGGCTCCAGGTCCACAAACACTGCTCTGGGCACGTGCTTGCCAGCTCCAGTCTCACTGAAGAACGTGTTGAAGGAGTCATCCCCGCCACCAATGGTTTTATCACTTGGCATTTGACCATCGGGCTGAATTCCATGTTCAAGGCAGTAGAGTTCCCAGCAGGCATTGCCGATCTGGACACCCGCCTGCCCCACGTGGATAGAGATACACTCGCGCTGTGAACCGGAACATAAATGTGAACCCATTCATTTCAAGGCAACTTGAAACTATATGGCATGCAAAATATTCTAATTTAATATTTATATAGTGCTTCAGTATCTGGCGCTTTCACAATTGATATTTCCTAGGAGGGTTAGGTGACTGATCCCTTTATCCCTGTGAAAACTAACTTGCTGTAAACCATACTAGCTACTAAGTTCTAGAGGTAGCCCTAGAACCTGTTTGCCACTACACAAAAATTAGGTTATTTTAAAACTTGGAAGCCATGTAATGTCAATAATCAACCCCACATTATAGCCAGTCGCAGTAATTCTTTGAAGAATATATAGCAGTTTTTGATTATGTCCTGATCAAAGGATAAGGTAGTTGGGTTGGGTAAGGAAATACAGAGTAGGTCCCAGGTCACCATGGTCCAAGCCCAGGTGCTCAGTGTGTGTCCTCTCTCTGCCCCCCAGATCTACCCCCTCCATCATTCACCACCTGCTCTGTGCTCTAGAAGGCTGACCCTTGAGAACAGCATCAGAGGCCTTCCTCGCCCTCTGGCTTCTTGCTGGTTTGGTCAATGGCAGGCATCAGTGGGATACTGGGGAGCTGGAGGAAAGCAGCGCCAGGGTACTCCCTCCTTGGCCCCTTCCTGCTCAACTGCTGTGGGTGACCTGAATCCCTCTCAAGGCCACACTTTTGGCAGGTTGCCCTCTTCATAAAACTACCCTCTCAATTTCTTGTAACCACTCCCTCTCTCTACCCCTTGAAGCCTACGGGTGTAATGGCTCCCAGACGTCATCAGTGCTGGGACACTGCACTGCCCTTTGGTGATTTCTTTAAACCCTGCCAAGCCGGGTGTGGTGGCTCATTCCTGTAATCCCAGCACTTTGGAAGGCTGAGGCGAGAGGATCGCTTGGGACCAGTTTGAGACCAGCCTGGGTAACACAGTGAGTCCCTGTCCCTATGAAAAATTTACAAATTAGCCAGGTGTGGTGGCACACACCTGTAGTACCAGCTACTCAGAAGGCTAGGCCGGGAGGACTGCTGGAAGCCAGGGGTTCAAGGCTGCAGGGAGCCGTGATCCTGCAACTGTGTTCCAGCCTGGGCAACAGAGCATTTGTTGAGTGCTGTTTCAAAAAAAAAAAGAAAAGAAAAAGAAAGGAAAAAAGGATAACTGACAAACCACAGCTATTCAGACTTGGGACTTGGGAATCTGTTATGTTAATGGGTTGCTTTTCTTGTTTGGTTTTTTGAGGCAGGGTATCTGTGGCCCAGGCTGGAGTGCAGTGGCGCCATCACGACTCACTGCAGCCTCAAAGTTCCAGGCTTGGCTGATCCTCCCACCTCAGCCTCCCGAGTAGCTGGAACCACAGACCTGCATCACCATGCCCGGGTAATTTTTGTATTTTTTTGTAGAGACTGTGTTTCGCCATGTTGGTCGGGCTGATCTTGAACTCCAGACATCAGGTGATCCGCCCGCCTCCACCACCCCAAGGGCTGGGATTCCAGGCGTGAGCCGCCGCGCCTGGCCTAACGGTTGCCTTTAGGTGGACGAGGCAATGTTGCAGCAGCGTCTGAGCCTTAATTCCTCATCCGACCAATGTCCACAGCCCCAACCCCGTCAGCGAAGGCTCCTGGGGCTCCTCAGTCGTTTCCAGTAGCACAAAGACGTGTGAAGCAGGAGCAGCGCCCTCCCGTCGTCGGGAGGCGACACCACTATTTGCTCTCTGGGGGACGGGACACCGTCAATGGTCCCCGTCCACTAAAGGCCGGCAGCTTCATCTAAAACAAAAGCCGCCGTCCCTGCCCTGGGACCCGCAGATCCAGGAGACGATCCCGTGTCCTCCTGTCTCGCACTAGACCCTGCGTCCTTCTCTGGCCTCCTCTCAGCGCCCAGGCCCGCAACAACGTCCCTCTGTCCACCCGAGGCCAACTTCGTCTGCCTGGGCATCTGCGGGGCGGGAGTGACCCGGGCCTTACCATGGCGAACTCCGCTGCTTCAGCCCAACGCTACTTCCTGACCTCAACCGGCTGCCACAGCTGCTGAGCGCCCAACTGCAACCTCCTGCCCGCGCGCGCTGCACAGGGATTGGCCTGCCGGTGCGAGGCTGCTATTGGCTCAGAGTTCCTCGGAGGCGGGCCGGGGGCCGGGTCCCAGTTCTGATTGGCCGTTGCTCAACACGTGTAGTGGGGACGCTCTCTGATTGGATGCAGGATTGGCGGGAAGGCAGCGGGGTCATCAAAGGCTGCGCGGTTGCTGAGGCATTTCCGGGGTGTCTTCTGACCAGGGTTGGGACTGCTACTGCGCTGCCTCTGTGGGTTGCGGAACATTGCCTTGCTCCCAGTGTGCCACTGCCCCCTCCCTGATTGCCCCAGGCCTGCTCCTCTCCCTGCCTAATTCAGATCTTTGCAAACAAGGCCGCCTCTGAGAGGCCTTCCCGCCATCTACCCAAGTCACAGCAGCACCGCAATTATCCCCCTCTTCCCTGTTCCCACCCAGCACCCGGGAAGTGGCAGGATTCAATCACTTTTGTGACCCAAAAGGAGAAAACGGGCCGGGCGCGATGGCTAACGCCTGCAATCCCAGCACTTTGGGAGGCCGAGGCGGGTGGATCACCTGAAGTCAAGAGTTCCCGAGAGCAGCCTGGCCAATATGGTGAAAACCCGTCTCCACTAAAAATACAAAAATTACCCGGGCTGGTGGTAGGCACTTGTAATCCCAGCTACACGGGAGGCTGAGGTAGGAGAATCGTTTGAACCTGGGAGGCAGTTGTTGCAGTGAGCCGAGATTGGGCCACAGCACACTCCAGCCTGGGCAACAGAGCCAGACTCCGTCTCAAAAAAAAAAAAAAGAAGAAGAAGAAGAAAGGAGGCAAAATTAACGTAAGTGGAGAGGTTGGGCCAGGCACACCGGCTCATGCCTGTAATTCCAGTGCTTTGGGAGGCCACGGCAGGAGGATTGCTTCAGGTCAGGAGTGCGAGACCAGCCTGGGCAACGTGGTGAGTCCCACCTTGCCCGTTTCTACAAAAAATACAAAAAATAAAATTAGCAAGGCATGGTGGGGCGCGCCTGTAATCCCAGCTACTTAGGAGGCTGAGGCAGGAGAATCCCTTGAACTCGGGAGGCAGAGGTTGCAGTGAGCTGAGATCACGCCACTGCACTCAACCCTGGGCGACAAGAGCGAAACTCCATCTTGAAAAAAAAAAAGAGTTTATTTGGGCCAAGTTTGAGAATTGCAACCCTGGAGATGCAAGTTGTCTTAATATATTGGCAGCAGTTATAAGTGGGTTTTTAAAGGAAAAGAAGAGGCAGTTCCTAAGTTGTTTACCAAGAATTTTGAAATTAGAGAGGAAGTCTTGCTGTGTTGTCCAGGCTAGTCTTGAACTCCTGACCTGAAGGGATCCTCCCACCTCAGTTGGCCTAGCCTGAGGAATTTATATTAAAATAACGTAAGCTATTTATTGGGTCAGGCGTGGTGGCTCACGCCTGTAATCCCAGCACTTTGGGAGGCCAAGGTAGGTGGATCACTTGAGGTCAGGAGTTCGAGACCAGCCTGGCCAACATGATGAAACCTTGTCTCTACTAAACATACAAAAATTAGCCAGGCATGGTGGTGAGCACCTGTAGTCCCAGCAACTTGGGAGGCTGAGGTAGGATAATCACTTGAACTTGGGAGGCAGAGTTTGCAGTGAGCCGAGATCATGCCATTGCACTCCAGCCTGGGCAATAGAGTGAAACTCCATCTCAAAAAAAAAAAAAAAAAAAAAGAAGGCAGGGCATGGTGGCTCACGCCTGTAATCCCAGCACTTTGGGAGGCCAAGGCAGGCGGATCACGAGGTCAGGAGATCGAGACCATCCTGGCTAACACGGTGAAACCTCGTCTCTACTAAAAATACAAAAAATTAGCCGGGCGTGATGGTAGGTGCCTGTAGTCCCAGCTACTCTGGATGCTGAGGCAGGAGGATGGCATGAACCCGGGAGGTGGAGCTTGCAGTGAGCCAAGATAGCACACTGCACTCCAGCCTGGGCAACACAGCAAGACTCTGTCTCAAAAAAAAAAAAAAAAAAAAAGCTATTTATTGTCTCTACATTGTCTACATTGTCTTTCATATCACAAATTCCAGGAACAGGAAGATAATGGGTTGAGCTAGTCAGGAACAAAATGCCTTTAAACAGTCACCCCAGGGCATGAGTACAAGGCGTGTGACTGAAGTCCATATTCCTGTCTCTCTGGGCCTGATAAATTCTGCACACCTCACATAACTCACAGTGCTGTGAACACTTTTTCTTTTCTTATTTCTTTAGTGAGAGGGAGTGGGTTTATGGCCAACAGGAAAGGGGAAGGCACACCCCTGTCCCGGGAAGAGCAGAGTCGGGACCCAATACCCATTTTGGAGGAGTTTGGAACAGTCACCTGATTCTTCCTTTTAATTTATTTATTTTTTTGACATCGGTTCTCACTATGTTGACCAGGCTGGACTCAAATTCCTGGGCTCAAGTGATCCCCAAGCCTCAGCCTTCCTTGTAGGCTGGGACTACAGGTGTGTGATTCTTCCCAGTTTGATTCTTCCATCCCTAAAGATCATCTTAGTGTGTATTCAGTTCTGGGAAAAGCCCTGGAGGAGACGTGCTGGCTTACCCCCAGCTCATCACCAGGATGCAGCATCCCATCATGGCATCTCCCTGGAGGGTGGCCAGCAGGCCCTTAACTTTCCCTCCTGAGCGGAGAGCAGAGAAGAGAGAGGGAGCTCCCCCGGTGGGATAGGACTCACGAGGTCCAGGAGTTGAGACTTTTCTGTGGCCTTTGGGGACCTCTGAACAGTGCAATCAGGTCTTCCTTTAGAAAGATGCTTTGGCAAAAGGCGGAGGGGCAGGGACAGAGTTCTGCGGACAGCCGGGAAAATCAGAGGCGGCCACTGGCCCCCTGCCTCTTCTCCCCAGGAGGCAGGTAATCCTTCTGTATTAGCCCCAGGCACCCTAAAAAAATACCACTGACTGAGTGGCTTAAACAACAGGGTTTTATTTTCTCACAGTTCTGGAGGCTAAAAGCCCCAGAGGCCTCTCTTCCTGGTTTGCACGCAGCCACCTTCTCACCATGTCCTCCCACAGGGAGGTAGCACCCAAGCTCTCTGGTCTCTTAAAAGGACACGAATCCTGTTGGATCAGGGCCCACCCTTATGACCTCACTTAACCTTCATCATCTCCTTATAGGCCCTGTCCCCAACTACAGTCACATTGGGGATTAGAGCTTCAGCGTCTAATATTGGCAGTGGGGGTACACCATTCAGTCCATAGCCCCCCCTTCCTCAGGGCTCCAACCACATCATGCACAGAACTCAGCTGTAGCCCACATCACACGGTGCTCTTCAGTCCAGCCATGCATCCTTCAGCGGCTGGGATACGTTCTCGACAATGCAGGTAATTTCATTGATGTGAGAACATCACAGAGTGTTCTTAGACCAACCAAGGTGGTGCAGCCTACTGCACACCTAGGCCACATGGTATAGCATATTGCCCCTTGGCTACAGACCTGTGCAGCAAGGATTTATGTATCTAAACACAGAAAAGCTATGGGAAAAATACGGTATTATAACTTTATGGAACCACTGTTATATATATGCTGTCCGTTGTTGACCGAAACATCATTATATGCTACATGACTGCAATATTTATTTTTCTGAATATAAAAGTAACACATATTCCCAGTAGAGAGTGTAGAAAATTAGCAACAAACTGTTTATTCTACTGTAAATGACAAAAGAAAAATTGAGCCTTGGACATGCCCATTTTTACTGTAAGTTATGGTTCCATAACTGACTTGTAGTAAACAGTGTTTCTGGCCCCTAAGTATTGCTGCCTTGTGTATTTTATTTAGTATACAGCACTAAAAAAAGAGTCCTGTGAATTATTAAGTCATTTCAATAAGTCAGCTAACAACGTTAACGTATAGTTGCTACACAGAAAGGAACACAAATTATTTCCTCTTTTGCTCATATTCAAACAGGCTTGAGTGACAACTTGAGGACAAGGCGGCACCTTGACAAGATTTCACACAGCAGCTACGGGGGCCAGAGAAGCAGCACTGCATGGTGTGGCAGGAGGAGGACCTGCACAAGGTAGGCAGCTCGGTTCTGGGTGAGAAAGGCTTAAGAGGCTTTGCAGAGTTTTGTAAGGTTCAGTTCATACAGATGTTTAAACACCTCCTTGGGACTCCCGCTCATGGACTGTCCCTGCTGCATGCAGGACACCAGGGCCAAGCCTGGTTCTAGGGCCCCTGCTGTGCCCAGTTGCTACACAGCCCATGTCAGCTAGCTGGGCTTGGCTCCCTGCCATGGGTGCCTTTCAGCGTGCTGCCTGCAGCAGGCACCCATTTCACAGTCATCATCTGCCATCTCCAGTTCAACCCCGCAAAGTAAGCAACAACTCCCCCACCCCGCCCATTCTGAATGAGGAACGATGTCCAGAGGGCACTGTGTTATCTGCAGTGACACGCTGCGCCTGACACCAGTGACCTTGCCCTTCTCTCTACACCATGCCCCCTGCTCTTAGAAGGGGCATCTTAGTAATGACAGGGAACTGCAAAAGAGGACATATGTTAAAATGTGGCCATAACTCCTTTTAAATTTGGTTTTTAGTAAGATGCATGAACTTTATATTCAAATGTCGTTAAGTATAGTAATAACACAATTAGGTTCTTTTTTCTTTTCCTTTTTTCTTTTTTTTTTTTGAGACAGAGTCTCTCTGTGTCACCAGGCTGCAGTCATGCAATCTCAGTTCACTGCATAGGCTCTGTTTTCTAAAATACATTCATTTATACACTGAAGTCCTTGGACCTGTAGTTTGTGATCTGTCCTCTAAAATGGGGCATATTTTAAACCCAAATTGCTTCTTAAGATCATCTGTGGTATCATCTTCTTGCATGACTTGTCTGGGAGTGCAGTGTGGGCTGGGCGGCGTCTCATTGCTTAACACAGTCACAGTGACTCTGAGCTGGACCCAGAGAGGCCTGGGGAGGCCTTTCCTCCCCCTGTGGGAGCTGCCCTGCCAGCTTGCTCCAGGTCTCGTCACTTCCAGTCTTAGTCCAGCAAGTGTGACAGTGACTAAACAGCCAGATTGTTGGCCAGATCAGCTGCAGGGAGGTCAGGGTCATCAGTGCAGCAAGTGGTAAGGTTGGGTTGTCAGTGCAGCTGAACTTGTGGTAAGTCCTACTTGTGGCCCTCCACCCAGGGAGTCTTTGATTTAAATCTCTTTCTTCTTAATTTTCTTTTCTTTCTTTTTTAGTTTTTTAAGAGATGAGGTCTCACTATTTTGCCCAGGCGCTGGTCTTGGACTCCTGGGCTCAAGTGATCCTCCCACCTCAGCTCCCCAAAGTGCTGGGATGACAGGCATGAGTGCCTGGCCTGATTTAAATCTTCAGCACTTTGCCTATGTATTTTTTTCTGCTTCTGCTTGTGTTTAAGTAACTAGATTGAGTGCCCAAATGCTTTATTCACCTTTGCAATTGTGTAGAAGACCTCGGGCAGAGGTTGGCGTTACAGAGCCAGCTGTCCTGCTGTAAGCTACTCCATGCAGTTGCAGGGTCTTTCTTGGTGTGGGGTTGTTGCTCAGCACCTGAGCCCAGGTGGTCTTCCCATTGAATGTTTGGCTGGGGTGAGGTGAGCACAGGGTTTTTTCCAAGCAGGGGATTTCTCCCATCTGTGGCTTTAATCCGTAACCAGCATTGGCTATCACTTGTAACTCTTTAATATAGTGTAAGACTAAATGTCCAGCCTTCCAGACCTTTGTTAAGCAAACATAAAACATCCATTTTTTTTTCAGCAACTGGTTGAAGGTTCAGAGATATTGAAATCCCAAGCCAAAGAACTGAACGATGCCCATCAGCAGCAAAAGCTGGCCCTGCAGGAGTTCTTGGAGCTCAATGAGCTCATGGCAGAGCACTACTCCCAGAAGCAGAAGGTGTGGGACAAGGAGGAGGAGATGGAAGTAGCCATGCAGAAAGTTGACACAATGAGGCAGGAGATCTGAAGATCCAAGAAGCTCAGAAAGAGGATGCTGTTTAGCCAGGCGTGGTGGCTCACGCCTGTAATCCCAGAACTTTGGGAGGTCGAGGTGGGTGGATGGCCTGAGGTCAGCAGTTTGAGACCAGCCTGGCCAACATGGTGAAACCCCGTCTCTACTAAAAATACAAAAATTAACCAGGCATGGTGGTGGGAGGCTGAGACAGGAGAATTGCTTGAACCTGGGAGGCGGAGGTTGCAGTGAGCCAAGATCGTGCCACTGCACTCCAGCATGAGCAACAAGAGCAAAACTCTGTCTCAAAAAAAAAAAAAAAAAGGGGAGGAAGCTGTTTAGATATTTCAGAGATAGCATTGATTGGACTTTTGTATGACCTTAATAAAACATCTTTGAAAACTTAGGCTGCATTATATAAATTACTTTAAAATCATCTTAAGTTTTATGTGAACCCAAGTAAGTTGATCTGCCAAGCATTTATTTCGTGTTCATCCCTCAATATCTATTTGTGAAATTATTAAAAGAGGTTCCTATTCCTAAGTTTTTAAAATTCCCTTTTAAGTAAGTAGAGGGTATTTATGCTGAGCTGTGATATGGCCCAGCTTAATTGAATAAGAGCACCTGCAGTCCATAAAGGGCCAGTGGCAGTAGAAAGGCAAATCATAGTCTAGGATGCTTCAAGCCACTTGCTTTAGACCAGTGCTTCTGAAGCGTCTTGGCCTAAGCACTCCTTTATACTCTTACAAATTATTGGGGATCCCAAAGAACTTCTACTTATGTAGATTACAGCTCTCAATATGCACCATGGCAGAAATCAAAACTGAGAATTCTTTCAATACAACAAAAATCCATTACATGTTAACGTAACATTTGTAATGAAAAGTAACTATTTCTTTAAAAATCTAGTGAGAAGAATGGCATGTTTACATTTTTTTTTATTTTAAGATGGAGTCTTGCTCTGTCACCCAGGCTAGAGTGCAGTGGCGCAATCTCCGCTCACTGCAGCCTCTACCTCCCAGATTCAAGCGATTCTCGTGCCTCAGCCTCTTGAGTAGCTGGGATTACAGACATGCACCACCATATGCGGCTAATTTTTGTATTTTTAGTGAGATGGGGTTTCACCATGTTGGCCAGGCTGGTCTCGAACTCCCGACCTCAGGTGATCTGCCCTCCTCAGCCTCCCAAAGTGCTGGGATTACAGGCGTGAGCCACCGCACCCAGCCGCATTTTTATATTTTTTAATGTTTCTTTAATATCTGGCTTAATAGAATGTGCTCGGGTTCTCATGTCTGTTTCTGCACTCAATCTGTTTTGATACACTGTTCCGGATGAAGTACATGAAGAACTCCTGGTTCCCACAGATGGCTAATTAATTATTAAAAGAGGTTCCTGTGGTACTAAGTTTTAAAAATTCCCTTTTCAGTAAGTAGAGGGTATTCATTCTCTGACAATGTCTCAGGATCCCAAGGTTCTCAGCCCACAATTTGAGAACTGCTGCCCTAGGTATTCTGAATGTTCTGCTGTCGATAAGTGACATGTTTTAAGCAATGCTTACTTTAAAATTTGATTAAAGGCCAGGGGCAGTGGCTCACACCTCTAATCCTAGCTCTTTGGGAGGCCGAGGTGGGCCGATCAATTGAGCTCAGGAGTTCAAGACCAGTCTGGGCAACATAGTGAAACCCCATCTCTACCAAAAATACAAAAAATTAGCTGGGTGTGGTGGCATGCACATCTAGTATGAAGTACTCAGGAGGCTTAGTGGGAGGATCACTTGAGCCTGGGAGGTGGAGGTTGCAGTGAGCCGAGATTGTGCCAGCCTGGGCGACAGAGTGAGAATCTGTCTCAAAAAAATTCTATTAAAATTTACTTAATGAATCCCACAAATGAGAAGGTCTGAAAGCACATGCTCAAGTTCAGGGCTCTTTGCTGTTTAGCCACAAGATATCTGTTTGTTTTCTTCTTAGTTTATTTTGCAACCTAAATATATTTGTAGTTGCAACCAGTTACAACTCAAGTTAATGAAACCCCTAACTAAAGATTCATTCCACATCGGATGCAGTGATACGTTGCCTGGAATTTGCTCTCAAATGGTTTGTGCGTAGGCAGAGATGAAGCGAGCTCAGCTCAAGTTGCTCGCTGTCAGCCGACTACAGTGGCTTGCCTGTAATCCCAGCACTTTGGGAGGCTGAGGTGGGTGGATCACCTGAGGTGGAGTTTGAGATTAGCCTGGCCAAAATGGTGAAACCCCATCTCTACTAAAAAAATTACAAAAACTATCTGGGCGAGGTGGTGTGTGCCTGTAATCCCAGCTAAACTGGAGGCTGAGGCATAAGATTCGCTTGAATCCAGGAGGTGGAGGTTGCAGTGAGCTGAGATTACACCACTGCATCATTCCAGCCTGGGCGACAGAGCAAGACTCTTGTCTAAAAAAAAAAAAGGGTCCTCTCCTCACTGTCAAAGCTGGGTGCCAGGCACAGGAGGTTCATTACTCTCTCTTCTTCTGTTCTTCTGTGTGTGTCTGAAATTGTCCATTTAAAAAATGAATCAGTGTTCTACAGAAATCAGAAGTACTTGTTTTCACAAATCAGTACCCTTTCTTGAAATCTCATCTCAAAATATCAGCTTAAATTCGAATTTAAACTTGTTTTATTACTAACCAACCACTTCAGCTGAGCCCTGCGTGTATTTCTGAAACTTTAATTTGTGATAAGATTTGATAAAGGGTGAAAAAATACAAAGGTCCTTTAAGGTCTTGTTCTCTTACAAGTCCTTTGGGGAAGATCTAACTGGTAAGGCCGTGCTTACTTTGTGTTAATGACAAGTGCATCTTCATTTTGTAGCTGGAAGCTCAGCTCAAGGACACTGTTGCTGAGGCCTCAAAGGAGTGCAGACTTCGTGAGTACATCGCGGACTTCAAGCAAACAGAAAGTGAGCCTGAAGCCCTCGAGGTGGTGCTGGGTTAGAGTCTTTACTCTTACCCCTGAGACAGAAAGCTCATCCTTGCTGATCCCAGCACGTGGACATTGCCTTGTATAATGTGCTGGTCCTGGCTGAGCATTACCCAAGGCAGTTCCAGACAAGACAGGGATGTGGAGAGGTGGGGAGGGACCCTGCCTTAGTGATTGTTTTCATTTTGATAGCCAAGTGTATTGGTCCATTCTCGCACTACTATAAAGAACTACCTGAGGCCGGGCGCGGTGGCCGACGCCTGTAATCTTAGCAGTTTGGGAGACCAAGGCAGGTGGATCACCTGAGGTCAGGAGTTTGAGACCAGCCTGGCCAACATGGTGAAACCCCGTCTCTATTAAAAATACAAAAATTAACCAGGTGTGGTGGTGGGCGCCTGTAATCCCAGCTACTCAGGAGGCTGAAGCAGAAGAATTGCTTGAACCTGGGAGATGGAGGTTGCGGTGAGCCGAGATTGCGCTACTGCACTCCAGCCTGGGTGACAGAGCAAGACTCCATTTAAAAAAAAAAAAAAAAAAAGAACTACATGAGACTGGGTAATTTATTTAAAAAAAAAAACAGGTTTAATTGGCTCACAGTTCTGCAGGCTATACAGGCTTCTGTTTCTGGGGAGGCCTCAGGAAACTTAACAATCATAGTGGAAGGGGAAGCAGGCACATCTTACGTGGCCAGAGATGTGCCTGTAATCCCAGCACTTTCGGAGGCTGAGGCAGGAGGATCACGAGGTCAGGAGATCGAGACCATTCTGGCTAACACGGTGAAACCCCGTCTCTATTAAAAATACAAAAAAATTAGCCGAGCATGGTGGCACGTGCCTGTGGTCCTAGCTACTCAGGAAGCTGAGGAAGGAAAATCACTTGAACCTGGGAGGTAGAGTGAGCCAAGATAGCGCCTCTGCACTCCAGCCTGGGATTACAGAGAAGAGAGAGAGCGGGGAGATGCTACATACCTTTAAACAACCAGATCTCATGAGAACTCCTGACCTCAGGTGATCCACCTGGCTCGGCCTCCCAAAGTGCTGGGATTACAGGCGTCAGCCACCATGCCCAACCCTATATTTTAATTTTCAAATGAAGTAATATATTTGGTCTTTTAAATAGGATGTTTTTATTCAGTTAAAAGATGCTAATTAGGCCAGCCCGGTGGCTCACCCCTGTAATCCCAGCACTCTGGGAGGCCAAGGCAGGTGGATCACCTGAGGTTAGGAGTTTGAGACCAGCCTGGCCAACATGGTGAAAACTTGTCTCTACTAAAAATACAAAAATTAGCCAGGCTTGGTGGTGGGTGTCTGTAGTCCTAGCTACTTGGGAGGCTGAGGCAGGAGAATCACTTGAACCTGGGAGGCAGAGGTTGCAGTGAGCCAAGATTGCGCCACTGTACTCCAGCCTGGGCGACAAAGCGAGACTCCATCTTGAACAAAACAAAACAAAAACAAAAACAAAAAAGAATTAATTACCTGAAATCACTAGGTCTATCAGTTTTAGATTTAGATTTGAATTGAAATGTCACTTAAATTAGATACAATTTAAAAATCCATATCATGAACTTAGTTTGGAAAAATCTCATGACAATTAAACTTTCAAAATCTTCAAAAGAACTTCCAGTGTTAATAATGCCAGCATACCACAGGATGCCACATGAATAAGTTACGTAGTGAAATTGTCTCATCTCAGCTTTGTTCCTTGTGGATAAACTCACATGCCAGAGGGTGTGTGGTCAAGGCTGTGAATTACAGGTGAGGCCAAGTGACCTCCCACTGCTGGTGGTCACTGTGACTTGTCAGACTCCACCTGCCCATGCAGTCACCACTTTAGCCAGGGATGCCAAGGGCAGTGGTGCTTGGGTAGGCGGCCAGCTGGGAGTGGAGTGGGGGTCTGTGTACAGACAGGAGGGGTGATAGGATCCAGGAGTAAGAACCACGGGAACCTCTGGGCCAGACCGAGTGCACTTTTTTTTTTCTTTTGAGACAGAGTCTCACTCTGTTGCCCAGGCAGGAGTGCAGAGGCGCTATCTTGGCTCACTCTGCCTCCCAGGTTCAAGTGATTTTCCTTCCTCAGCTTCCCGAGTAGCTAGGACCACAGGCACGTGCCACCATGCTCGGCTAATTTTTTGTATTTTTAATAGAGACGGGGTTTCACCGTGTTAGCCAGAATGGTCTCGAGCTCCTGACCTCATGATCCTCCTGCCTCAGCCTCCGAAAGTGCTCGGATTACAGGCATGAGCCACCACGCCTGGCCCAGAGTGCACTTCTTAAGTAAAGAACTTGTAAGTAGAGTCTGAATCCTGTGGAATATGTCTTCACCCCACTATTCATTTCTTTGTTATTACAGACCAGCTCAGCTAGTGAGCAAGAAACACAAGCACTGAAGCTGGAAGCGTCCCCATCAATTTCTGTGGCTGCAAGCACAGAACCACAGGAAGTAACACAGCGTTGTCCTACTGATGCTCTCACCTGGGGTCTGCCCTCGTGTCCAGGTGACATAGCTGCCCTTGGTGACCAGAAGCCACTCACCTGGTCCCTGCATGCCAGCTTGCAGTGAGGACATCTGTCCAGGCACGAGAGCCCACCTTCCATTTTGAGAATTACTGTCAGTACCTCAGTTAGATAAGCTAGGCTTCTGCAATCATACTGAAGTGTAACATCCATACAACAAATTGCACAAATCACAAGCATGTAACTTGGTGAATTTTTACAAAGTGAATATGCCCCAAAAACCAACACCCAGTTCTAGAAATAGAACATTAGCAGCCCCTCAGAAGCCCGTCAGAAGGCTGCTTTCTCCTTTCCTGACACTAGCATTCCTTGACTTTATTCTGCTTTCTAGCACTGTAGGTTAATTTTACTTGTTTTTAAACTTTATGTAAGTGGGATTGTAAATTATATGTTCTGTGCCTGTCTTCTTTTGCTGCACATTAGGAGTCATCCACATTACTGTATCTGGCAACACTTTGTTCATTCCCATAACCTATGATATTTTACTAGATAAATATGCTACACTTTACTTATCCATTGTACTTCTGGTGAATATTTGTGGCATTTCAAAATTTGGCATATTACAAACAATAAAGGAATAAGCATTTTTACATGTCTTTCGGTGGACATAGGCAGGCTTTTTGCACACTTTTTAAAAACTGTTTAATAAACACCCTGTTTTGCAAGAAGTTCACATGCCAATTCATGTAGAGTTGCTTGAGTCTGTAACAACTGAATAGAGTTTAATTGTATGATGTCTTGTAATATGTTTCCCTGTTGGTCATTTAGTCATGTGTCAGAAACCACTAGTTGTTTGCTAAAATTCATTCTCCCTTTCCTCTATAGTAATGGGCCCTCCACATTTTAAGCTAGGCCGATGGCTGCCCAGAATAAAGACTACCAATAAAGGTGCAATCATGTTCCTAAGTTCTTAGTGACAGGATGTAGTAGAAATACGGCATGGCAGATTCCAAGATCTTTCCTAAAGGGACACACTTTGCTTTCCTATCTCCCTTCCTCATTGCTGTGTATAAACACATGCTGCCATCTTCCACCTTGGGGTTGTGACTCATACAGTGGCCACAAGACAGAAGGAACCTGGGCCCTGATAAAATCAAGTGTTGTATTTACCTTAGACTGCCTATCCAGGTTTTGACAAGAGCTACAATGGTTTTTCTACCACTCATAACTGAAATAAATTATAACATACAAGTTAGTTTCCAGTTTTTGATATTGTACACTATATAGCAGTGAACATTGTGCAATATATCTTCTTTTTGGAAATGTATAATAGTTTACTGTTGTAATTCGTTTATAACGTGTTGGACAACTTAGCTAATATGTTAATTGATTTATACAATTCCTTTCAATTTTATCTAAAAATAGCAGACCAAAATTAAATTAAAAAGTTACATAAGATTCCATTTGAGCATACATAAAGCCATGATACTTTAATGTGAACCACCATTTCTTGGAAGAAAGAAGACATCCAAATGTCTGATTCAGAGAAAAAGTTCCTGGCCAGTCATCCAGTAGACTCTCTCCACTCTTCAATGGGAAGGTGATGCTTATATTTTTAAAAATCTCTACAAAGCTCACATACAACAAGACAGTACATTCTAGATTCGTGACTGATATGAGCATTTAAGGCTGTCATTTTCAAGTATAAAAGTTTAGTGTTCCATTACCCAATCTGTGCAGTAGACATAGCTATAAGCTCAAGTCATGTGAATTAACAGAAGCCCACCAAAGACATTTAAAAAATTATAATTTAGGCAACATCAAGTTTAAATGTAGGAAAGGCTAGAAAAAAATGTGTAGATGAGATTGCTTCTGTAAAATGCATTAGGTTGTTCACAATGAAGCTTTGTCTAACACCATTATCTGATGCATGGCATATGCAATAAGGCAGATCCACAGCAGACCAAACAAGGAAGCTGAATTAGGTAATAGAACTAGTAATTAAGATGCTTCACCTCTAACACAGTTCTGCGGCCTGTTCCCCCCAGAGAAAGATTAGAAATGGCTCCAGTGTACCAAATAAACTTCAAAGAAGAACATGAAAATTTTTCTCCAACTTTTTTTTTTTTTTTTTTTTTTTTAAGCAGAGCCTTTCACTTAGGGACCAACTGCTTGTAGATGAAATAAATCAACATTAATTACTTCTAGCCTAATGTATTATGGCTGGAGAAAATGGGTCTCCAGAAGCCAGTATTTTGTTTAACTTACATTCTAGGTGTGTATATAAGTTGTCGCTCTATAACTTCTGCTGTGGTTCCAGCATCTATATTTGAAAGGTGGAAGCAGCTGCTCTGTTACAATTTTCATGTAACATGCTTGGATTCTAGGTCTTTCCTCTTTAACACAACTTAAAGAAAGTTTCCTGTGGTTTGGTCAGCATACACACTTCTCATTTCATTTGATGTACACAGCCAAAGTGGGAATTAAAAAAAAAATTACTAACTAGTTCAGAGAGCTAAATTGAGTCCAGCATTATGGCAAAGTCTGACCCAAAATTTTATTTTGTAATTTTAGCATGTGTCTCATGCACTTTGGGGAGCATCAAACTAAATCTACAATTGCCAGAAGCCTTGTTACAGTTTAATGCACATTAACAAAAATGTGTACATTTTTAGTGTTCATGATAAATGCAGTTATGACCTTATTACACTTTTGGCATTCTCTAAGAAAGCACATTAAGCTTTAATATAGAAATATTTAGGTTACACTTGTGCTTAAGTAATAATAAAACATTTGTTCTTTTTTGATCTCATACATTCTCTCCTGAGGTATGGCCCAACTCCTGTACGCTTGGAGCTACCTTTGGCTACGTGGTTGGCCTTGTTATTTCACCACTCTGGATATACTGGAATAGAAAGCAACTTACATACAAGAACAACTAACTGGAGCAAAGGGAGATATTTCTTTGTGCAGATTCTGTAAGGGCTGTGCAGAAATGTGTATGGTCAAAGCCAAGCAGTTCCATTTACAGCTCTGTTTTTTATGTAGTTACAACATGATGTGATTGTAGCTTTTTAAACTATGAAACCCCTGAGAGATTGTACCTTCTAGTTGAAATAAAGTATTTATAATAGATTGTGGCTTCAGATGCTGCTTACTGCTTCTTAAACCTTTAAGGAACATTCTTAATAAACTTTATAGAATTCTGAGGATAGGTTTTGTTTTCTTTCAAGTTTTGAACTGCTTCATTACCTATAAAAGTTCTGGGTATAGCTGTAGCATTTCATTTGCTTTCTGAGAGAAATGGACAGTTTCCTTGGCCACTGAAGATGTTTTTCACGGAATTAAACAACAGTTTATACATCTTGATCCTATTCTTTTTTTTACAGTGTGTTTCTTTGGAGTTAAAATGGCTATGATAGCCTCATCAAAAACAGTCTTCAATCCCTTCTGGGTTAAAGCTGAACATTCCACATAGCAGCATGCTCCTATCTCTTTTGCTAGTTTCTGTCCTTATTCCACACATATAGGTTTTTCTTTCATATCATTCAGTCTTGCTAAAGTTTTGGGGTCATCTCGGAGATCAATCTGAGTTCCTATTAATAAAAAGGGTACATTTGGTGCGTATTCCTTAATTTCCGGTACCCATTCCTCTTTCACATTTTGAAATGAGGCTGGATTTACCACCGAGAAGCATATAAGGAAGACGTCGGTCATTGGGTAAGACAAAGGCCTCAGACAGTCATAGTCTTCCTGTCCGGCCGTGTCATAGAGTCCTAGGAGGTACTGCTTGCCCCCCACGGTGACGCTGACTGCCTAGTGGTCGAAGACCGTGGGCACCCACTCCTCCGGGAAGGCGTCGCTGGCATAGCTCATGAGTGGGCACGTCTTGCCCATCGCCCCGTCGCCGACCACCACGCACTTAAAGCATCAGCGCGCCGGGCCGGTGAGCCATGCTGCTGCCGGCCGGCCGGCCTCCGGGCATGGTCCCCCCGGAGCTCCCGCCCCGGCCCCGGGCTCAGCCTCAGCCCGCCTGGGGGGTCCGCCGCCGTCGCCGCTGCTCTGCGCCGCAGGGCTGCCTCCAGACCGGCCCCATGCAGCGGCTCCCCTCGCCAGAGGGAAGGGGGCGGCGGGCCCGGATCCCTGCCCCGGCCCTGGTCGCCGCGCCCGCCCGCTGCCCCCGCCACTCGGCGCCCGCGCCTTCTCCCCGGCCCCGCCTCCCCAGGAGGATCCGCCTGATCATAAGCATCTTTTGTGTGTGTGTGTGTGTGTGTGTGTGTGTGTGTGTGTGTGTGTGTGTGTGTGTGTGGAGTTTCGCTCTTGTTGTCCAGGCTGGAGTGCAATGGCACAATCTCGGCTCACCGCAACCTCCGCCTCCTGGGTTCAGGCGATTCTCCTGCCTCAGCCTCCCAAGTAGCTGGGATTGCAGGCATGCGCCACCACTTCCAGCTAATTTTGTATTTTTAGTAGAGATGGGGTTTCTCCATGTTGGTCAGGCTGATCTCAAACTCCTGACCTCAGGTGATCCGCCCACCTCAGCCTCCCAAAGCGCTGGGATTACAGGCATAAGCCACTGTGCCCAGCCTATCTTTTATCTTTTTATATGTCTATTTTATAGAAAAAAAATTCTACAGGTGGAATTGCTAGGTCAAAAACTAAGAACACTTTTGGCCAGGCACGGTGGCTCACGCCTGTAATCCCAGCACTTTGGGAGGCCGAGGCAGGCAGATCACCTTGAGGTCAGGAGTTCGAGACCAGCCTGGCCAACATGGTGAAACCGTCTCTACTAAAAATACAAAAATTAGCCAGGCGTGAGGGTGCACGCCTATAATCCCAGCTACTGGGGAGGCTGAGGCAGGAGAATCACTTGAACCCGGGAGGCGGAGGTTGTAGTGAGCCGAGATCATGCCATTACACTCCAGCCTGGACAACAAGAGTGAAACTCCATCTCAAACAAACAAAAAAACTAAGAACACTTTATAGATACAGCCCAATATTTGTTCCTCCAAAATTACATTACCACTGACATAAGTGACATTTCTGTCTTAAAGACACTGGGTGTCAAATTGTTAAACCTCTTATATGTAAAAGAAAAACTAACAAAACAAAACAAAAGAACCAATGATCAAACCCTAATTATCTTTTTCACATCTTTGCTGTGGGAAGAAAGTTGAGCAGCTTTTCATTTGAAGAGCCTACTTTTCTTTCTTTTTTTGTGACTTGTCTGTTGAAATGCTTTGCCTACTATTCCATTGCAGAAGCTTTTTATAATGATTTTAATCAATATTTATAATATAGCTTTTCCCTTAATTTTGTTTCGATTAGCTTTACATTTTGTGATACATAGTAGAGCAAATCTTTTCACATTCTTATCGAATATAAGGTATTCATATACATTTTTCTTCCAAAAGAAATCTGAAGTCAAGCACTGACGTTCCAAAAAAAAACCAATAATTTGATTAAAATTTTATTAAACATATTTAGTTTGGAGGAGGCTGAGATAATCAATATATAAATAATGCTGGATATTCTCATCTAGTCAGATGATGTCTCTCCATTAATTAACTCTTGTAGTCCAAGTAACATTCTGTAGATTTATCTGCATAGGGAATACTCACTTTTTCTAAGTGTGTATCAAGATATTTTAGAATTCTCAATGTGAATAGAAACTTTTTGCTTGTACAAATTCAATTTGATTCAGTTTGATTCATGAGAATTCTTTTGAGTTTCATTTTATCTTTTATCTGTCCTCTTAACTCATTGTTTTTATTAATTTTTAATTTCATTTTCTGAAAATTATATCAGTGGCTGTGTAATTGATATTTAATTCTAATATGTATATTTTATTTTTCTTGTCATATTGCACTGGGAATAAAACCAGAACAGTACTGAATACTCTCAGTGAAAGTAGTCATGCTTTTCCTCTTACCAACAGAAATTCCTTGAGTAATTCTTTAAGATGTTTAATGTAGAATTCTTTAAAAAATCAAAACCACAATGAGATACCATGTCACGTCAGTTAGAATGGCGATCATTAAAAAGTCAGAAAACAACAGATGCTGGAGAGGATGTGGAGAAATAGGAACACTTTTACACTGTTGGTGAGGCTGTAAATTAGTTCAACCATTGTAGAAGACAGTGTGGCGATTCCTCAAGGATCTAGAACAAGAAATACCATTTGACCCAGCAATCCCATTACTGGGATTATAAGGATTTAAATTTCAAAAGCATTATAAATCATTCTACTATAAAGACACATGCACATGTTTGTTTATTGCAGCACTATTCACAATAGCAAAGACTTGGAACCAACCCAAATGCCCATCAATGATAGACTGGATAAAGAAAATGTGGCACATATACACCCTGGAATACTATGCAGCTATTAAAAAGGATGAGTTCATGTCCTTTACAGGGACATGGATGAAGCTGGAAAGCATCATTCTCAGCAAACTAACACAGGAACAGGAAACCAAATACCGCATGTTCTCACTCATAAGTGGGAGTTGAACAATGAGAACACATGGACACAGGGAGGGGAACATCACACACTGGGGCCTGCCAGGGGGTGGGGGGCTAGGGGAGGGATAGCATTAGGAGAAATACCTAATATAGATGATGGGTTGATGGATGCAGCAAACCACCATGGCACATGTATACCGATGTAACAAACCTGCACATTCTGCACATTTATCCCAGAACTTAAAGTATAATTTTTTAAAAATCAAATTAAGATATTATAAAGTTTTTAGATGTTTGTCTCACTTCAATACTTTTTTTCTTTAGTTTAGCATGTAATCATCCAAAACTAAATCATCCCCCACCTCAGTTAGGCATCTTAGCGTAAGTCCAGTTACTCAGAAGTCTCAGCTTTGCTTCCTCTTCCCCTACAATCCACTTTTAGAATGTAAGCAAGTCCTCTCCTGGTTTTCTTTTCTCCATTCCTACTTCTTAAAGTTTTTACATCTTCACCATGCAGACCACAAAGACCACTAAAAATGAGATAGATAATAGACACGGGCTCCCATTTCTGAGTTCTGGGACCAAAGTTTAATTCAGAAGCTCAGCATAATGCTATTAATTGGTAGTGTGTTTAGGCCTTATTGAAAGAGCCTAACATAAGTCTTGAGACAGAAATTGAAAATAATCATACAGGAAAATACTTTAGAACTCAGTAGTCCAGAAAGCTCTATTATAGGCCGGGCACTGGCTTATGCCTGGCTCATGCCTGTAATCCCAGCACTTTGGGTGGCTGAGGCAGGTGGATCATCTGAAGTCAGGAGTTTGAGACCAGCCTGTCAACATGGTGAAACCCCGTCTCTACTAAAAACCCCAAAATCAAGCCCGGCATGGTGGCGTGCGCCTGTAATCCCAGCTACTGCGGAGGCTGAGGCAGGAGAATCACTTAAACCCGGGAGACGGAGGTTGCAGTGAGCTGAGATAGCGCCACTGTACTCAAGCCTAGTCGACAGAGTGAGACTCTGTCAACAAAGAAAGGAAGAAAGGAAGGAAGGAAGGAACGAAGGAAAGAAGGTAGGAAGGAAGAAAAGGAAAGCTCTATTACAGAAAGCAATGTGAATTGGAATTGCTTTATGGTCATAAAGGAAATATTTTGGCCACTCTGAGGGATGTTCCAGGCAATAGTTTCAGTCTTACTCTAGCTATATAACCCTTTCAGGTCAGCAAAAAGGGTCAAAAAACCAGCCAGTGCTCAGAATGAACATGCATTTGAGATTTGTGAGAAGGAGAACTCACATCTAAAGTCTAGAAGAACAGGTCCTAGGTGTTCTGGCCGTAATTCATTTGTTACTGATACCATATGATTGCAGTGACATGCTATGTTGTAAGGGCAATGCTTGCTGCCAAGACACAAAACCTTGTATAAAGCTTTCTGGTTTTGGCCCCTCGTTTAACAAAGATATAATTCTGGTTATTTTCTTTCTTTTGTTTTGTTTTTTTTTTCTTTTTATTCCTCCCAGAGCCTTGCCATTTCTTTCCCCGCCCCTGCTTTTTTTTTTTTTTTTTTTTTTGGAGTGTCGCTCTATCACCAGGCTGGAGTGCTGTGGTGCGATCTCGGCTCAGAGCAACCTCTGACTCCCTACTTCAAGCGATTCTCCTGCCTCAGCCTCCCGAGTAGCTGGGATTACAGGCACACGCCACCATGCCCAGCTAATTTTTGTATTTTTAGTAGAGACGGGGTTTCACCATGTTGGCCAGGATGGTCTCAATCTCCTGACCTCGGGATCTGTCCGCCTCGGCCTCACAAGGTGCTGGGATTACAGGCGTGAGCCACTGTGCCCGGCGGCCATTTCTTCCTTTAATCTCCAGCTATTTCATCCCAAGATGGTCAAGACAACTTTTTTATTTTTTATTTTTTATTATTATTTTTTTTGAGACGGAGTCTCGCTGTCGCCCGCTGGAGTGCCGTGGCGCGATCTCGGCTCACTGCAAGCTCCGCCTCCTGAGTTCACGCCATTCTCCTGCCTCAACCTCTGGAGTAGCTGGGACTACAGGCGCCTGCCACCGCGCCCGGCTAATTTTTTTGTATTTTTAGTAGAAACGGGGTTTCACCGTGTTAGTCAGGATGATGTCGATCTCCTGACCTCGTGATCCGCCCGCCTCGGCCTCTCAAAGGGCTGGGATTACAGGCGTGAGCCACCGCGCCCGGCCAAGATTGCAAGAAGACAGGAAGTAACACTTTGTCCTCTAATTTATCTCATAGGTCAAACTTTACTTCTTTCTTTTTTCTAAGAAGTACCACTAGAATATAATCCTAAAATTTAATGGTTGAGAGAGACTTGACTATAGAATTTGCTTTCTGTTGATGTTATGGGGGCTTCCTTCTAACTCAGATGAATTTACTCTGAAAATGGCAAATGGTTCCCCCATCTACCCGAGGATGGAAGAATAAGTTATAAGTTGCATTCACTTGCTGAAGATAACTTAAGTATTTAGAATTGCAATGATGTGCTGAACTCAAATAGTTGAAACAAGTAACTTCTGGCGCAGCAGGTACTTATGTCAGCAATTGGCTTGTTCCTTGATGCCAATGTTTTGGCTTTGTTTGGTGAACTGGTGGTTGACTTGATCCTTACTTGCTATTCAGACTGCCCCTGATCTTTCTGAGAGCCAGAACCATCTGGATGGCTCATTTGACATTGGTCAGAAAGGTCCTTAATCTTTAAATACACCAGTTCAAGCACAGAGTCATAAGATGAGATGGGAAGATGAAAGGTGGCTCACTTTGGGAGGCTGAAGTGGGTGGACAGCTTGAGCCCAGGAGTTCAAGACCAGCCTGGGCAACATGGGGAAACCTCATCTCTATGAAAAACCACAAAAAATTACCCAGACTTTGTGGTGCATGCCTGTATTCCCAGCTACCCAGGAGGCTGAGGTGAGAGGATCTGAGCCTGGAAGGTGGAGGCATCAGTGAGCTGTGGTTGCATCACTGCACTACAGCCTGGGCAACAGAGTGAGACCCCGTCTTAAAAAAAAAATGACTAACAAAACAAAAAAAAATTCAAATAGGCTCCTCCAAGGATCAACCATTTTTTTACAAGGAGTAAGGAGACTTCCACATCTTGGCAGTACTTGAAGACGGTGGGAAATTATCATGTCACATTCTGTTACAGTTTGGGGACTACTCCAAATGAAATTTCTTAATGCAACACTTTCACAAGAAAAGATAATGTGCTACTAGTGCTACCATTATATGAGTGAGAGAAGGGGAGTGATTAATGTGTTACAGCCTCTTCTCACTAGCATCTAAGGACATGAAATCTATGCAGCATACCCTTCCCTCTCCCAGCCACATGGAATCAGTCCTTCATCATGTCCTTATTGACTTCACAAATTATCCATATGCATTGTGGTTACGATAGAAAGTATAGATAAGAAAAGATACTTTACTGGTGTCATAACTCATATAATTTCAAGTGTCTTACAGGGTCAAGTGTTCTTGTTCCAGTTATAATTGCTGCATAACAAATCACCCCAATCTCAGTGCCATACAATTGTATTAAAATAAGAACATTTGTATTCACAGATTTTATGGGTCAGGAGTTTAAGTCTGGACACAGGGCAGACTGCTTAAATGTCTGCTATGCTACATCTGGGGCGTTTGCTTGCAAGACTCAAAGTTTAGGTGTGACAGCAGCTGGGAACAGGAATCACCTGTGTGTATCTTCATTCACATGCCTGGTAGTTGATGCTGATTATTGGCTGGGACCTCAGATGGACTACTGGCCAAACTGCCTCTGCACATGGGTTATTCTGTCCTCCTCACAGCATGTATAGCAGATGGGTTCTAAGAACAAATGTCCTAAGTAGGCAAGGCAGAAGTGCAAGGCGTTCTTACCAGCTTGGAGGGCACCATGGCATTACTTCCATTATATTCTATTGGTCAAAATAGTTACAAAACTCTGCCCAGCATGACACTACAGGTTTTTCTTTGGGGGCTCAGAATAAAAAGGCAGAACAGCCTCTGCCTGTTTATCTCTTATTCTTTTGCAGGAGTTTTGTGTTACATACAAATAAAAATTTAGAGATATTGTCGTATTTCCCAGCTACCGAAGTCAACTGTGAAGAAGAGGCATTTCCATCCCTCTATAGCAGTACGAAGAAGAGAGATATCCTTGACTAAATAAGCAAGGCAAGATTACTCTTTCCAGACTCTGATTTGGGAGTTAGCAGATAGAACATCAGGCAGAAGTTCTTCTGTTGGTGTCACCTACAAAGCAACAAGCTTGAGAACTCTGTGTTCCAACTTGGGAGCTAGTCAGTCTCCCAGATGTGGGGATATTTGGAGAGCCAGCTTGTGAAAAAGGCCAAGGAAACAGAAAGGACAGCTCTTAGGATACACTTTACTGAAGATATATCACTCAGACAAGATGCCCAGAAAGTTCAGGATTAACAAAGGTCTAGAGTCTTGTAACTCACTTCCTATGGAAGTTTATTGTGAGCAACAACATAACAAAGCAGCCTCAATTCTCTAATCCTGCAGAAGGCTAAAGAACACCTATTACTCCCTGGAGCTTAATAGAGATGAAATCTTAGGATATAACTGCAGTATACATGCTTAGGATGACTAGGAAGATGGTTATAATTGTTATACCCTAGTTTAGGTGAAAACTACATGTAAGATATTGTGAGGTCCTTGAGTCGTTAGATGACTAAGGTATTAGTCATCCTGGAAGAAAATCTGGATTGATTAAATGTCAGATGAATTAGATGCACTAAAAATAAAAAGAGAAGCCAGAAAGTTGTCCTAGGAATAATCAGTCCATCCTTGCTTAGCACAGCTCCAATGTTACACAGATTTCAGTTACCACAGTTAAGTCCAATGACACCAGTCTCCCAACAACACAGTTCTGGTATCAGTTGCTATGGTCTATTAGCTATGAATAATTGCGTAAAGGAGAAACTTCACTGCTAGACCTTCAACCCATAAATTGCTACATGTATACCAGAGGCGCATTATGATCCGTGACCAATCATGTCACTTCTTTCAATATCTATTGGTGACTGGTCACCACACAATTTTTTCTTTTTTTTTTTTTTTGAGACGGAGTCTTGTGTCTTGCTCTGTCGCCAGGCTGGAGTGCAGTGGCATGATCTCGGCTCACTGCAACCTCCGCCTCCCAGGTTCAAGTGATTCTCCTGCCTCAACCTCCTGAGTAGCTGGGACTGCAGGCAGGTGCCACAATGCCCAGCTAATTTTTGTATTTTTAGTAGAGACAGAGTTTCACCATGTTGGCCAGGATGGTCTCGATCTCTTGACCTCGTGATCCACCCACATCGGCCTCCCAAAGTGGTGGGGTTACAGGTGTGAGCCACCGCGCCCGGCCCCACATCTTTTATTTAATTCACACACTGGCGGCAAACCACGTGGCTGTGTTTTTTCCTTTCCTTCCAGTGATAAACCTGCATAACATTTTCAAAAATGGCTAATCAAAAGAGAAAATTGGCCAACAGTGAAGTGTCACAAAGATAAAAGCACGGCAAATAAACAAAAAGAGAGAACTCTGAATGCTAGTTAATTTTATGCATCAACTTGGCTAAGCTAAGGGATGTCCAGACAGCTGGTAAAACATTAGTTCTGGTGTGTCTGTGAGGGTGTTTGCAGAAGACATTACCATGTAAATGAGTAGACTGAGTAAAGATCAGATCACTCTCACCAATGTGGGCATCATCTGATAGAACAAGAAGGTGGAGGAAGGGCAAATGTACTCCCCCTGTTTGAGCTGGGACATCCATCTTCTCCAGCACTTGGACACTGGCACTGTGGTTCTCCAGCCTTGGACTTGGACTTTGGACTGAATTATTCCACTGGTTTTCTTGGTTCTCCAGAAGGCAGATGGTGGAACTTCTCAGCCTCTCTAATTGTGTAAGCCAATTTCCATAATAAAATAAGTCTTCATATATACCTATATAAATCTTTATATATCTTATAAATCTTCATATATATAAGATAAAATAAATATTTATGTCTCTGTGTGTGTGCGTATACTGTTTTCTGGAGAACGCTGACTAATATACTCTGAAAGTGAAATTCAAATTGAGTGTAAATGGAGTTATGGAAGAAATAGCTGTCGGAGGTAATTTGCCGCTGTTTGAGGCATTCCAGAGGAACTTAGGGAAGGCAGACTTGACAACATAAATGAAAATAGATGTGTTCATTCATTTTAGGATAAAGATGTCCCAGGAAAGTGACACTGGCAAAACAAAACAAAACAAACAAAACTCACATTAAAGGAATTATCAGAGGTATTTCATGACATTGAAAGCACAAAGAATAAATAGTTGGAAGCTGATTCAAACTTAGACAGGAGAATGACAGTTTGTCAAGGTATAGCTCACTCTGACTGGACTGGCAAGGTCTTCTGTGACTTATGTAGCTCCATCCTTGGATGAGGTTGCCACCCACCCAATCCCCCCCCCACCCCCCGCAAAAGATCAGTCTTCTATGCTAGCTATGAAAAAAGAGAGGCAATGACAGTATTTTATTCCATCAGTGTTTGAAAAAAGTCTGCAACTTCTATACAGGTATCTCAAAGCATCTAGGATTCCAGGGATGGATAGAAAGTCCTTCAATCACAACAGAATTCCTGTTTTGCTCTTTAAAAAAGGAGAGAGGACAGGCTGACGGATGCTATGGGTGCTTAGACTCACATGTTGTCCATGAAGTGGGGACTGTCCTCTAATTCTAAAGGAATAGCTTTGGTGACCATTTTGTCATTGGTCCCATCTCTCAGGAAACTGATAATAAACTACAATGTTTTAAACTTGTACTATATCCAGGAGATACGTAGATATGTAAAATATTTTGTTATTTAAATTCCACAAGCGTACAATGTACGTATTATTTTCATTGCACAAATATGATAAATGAGACAATAATTTTCTCAAAGACACCCAATTAAGCTGCCTGACTGCAAAGAGTTTCAGGCAATAAGATTTAGATTCCCTTAGTTCATCATCTTCTAAAGACGATGCTTTCATCATTGTTTAGCTGGTTACTGATCATACTGTTCTTAAAGCCCTTCCCCATGGGATTTGAAAAATCTGCTTCTAAGCATATCTGAAAGTTTTTTTTAATTTTCAATTTTTTTTAGAGATGGGGGTCTCACTATGTTTCCCAGGCTGGAGTGCCATGGCCATTCACAGGAGTGATCATAGCGCACTATAGCATCAAACTCCTTGACTCAAGAGATCCTCCCGCCTCAACCTCCTGAGTACAGGCTACAGGCATGTGCCACCGTGCCCAGCCATAGCTTGAGGTTTTCACCTACAATAACTGAAGTTCCTACCTTGCCACTTCAGACCATCTACTAAGAAGTCATAGATATTACTTCAGGGAAAAAAAATGCCTGGCTGCAAATAATTCCCTTCAACGGACTTGAAGATAGTTCTGTTAGTGTCTTCCAAGCATAGTTTTCAACTCAGATCCAGTGCTCATGCAATACTCCTTATCTACTGTGTCTTTGTTTCCAATAGTAATAACACATGAACTTAGAATAAATATGCTGTCTTTTTAAGAATTTATGGCCAGGTGTGGTGGCTCACGCCTGTAATCCCAGCACTTTGGGAGGCCAAGGTCTGTGGATCACAAGGTCAGAAGATCGAGACCATCCTGGCCAACATGGTGAAACCCTGACTCTACTAAAAATTAGCTGGGTGTGGTGGTGGGCACCTGTAGTCCCAGCTACTCAGGAAGCTGAGGCAGGAGAATTGCTTGAACCCGGGAGGCGGAGCTTGCAGTGAGCCGAGATCATGCCACTGCACTCCAGCCTGGGCGACAGAGCGAGACTCTGTCTCAAAAAAAAAATAAAATAAAATAAAGAATTTACATTGGTGTATGAATACAAAGACTGAAAAATGTATTAGAAAGATTTATTATTTAAGAGATTCATTATGAAAGAGTTTAAAGATGAAAGAAATTCATCAAAGGGTTTGTATATTTCAAGAAGAAAGTATGACATCATCTAAATACATATTGCTGGGTTAAATGGTCTTTCCATCATAAGAGAAAAATCTATTCTCTTTTGTCCTAGTATAAAACTCAGGACTTCTGCAGCTGTCCTTGTCTCTGAAATCTTCAACTTGCCACCCTTAGAGTTCCAAACACACACCCTACCTCACACCCCATGCAGAGTTACTCTGCGTCCACACAGCTGAGCTCCATGTGGTATTTTAACAGTCATAGGATTTAATTCCCACATCTTGTTCTGAAAGCTGAGATTTATAATTCCAATAAAGATTTCAACAGAAAGATGAGGGTAAATAACTCAGAGGAACTTATTTATTTATTCATTTTTGAGACACAGTCTGGCTTTGTCGCCCAGGCTGAAGTGCTATGGCATGATCCCGGCTCACTGCAAACTCCACCTCTGGGGTTCAAGCGATTCTTCTGCCTCAGCCTCCCGAGTAGCTGGGATTATAGGTGTGCACAACCACACCCAGCTAAATTTTGTATTTTTAGTGGAGACGGGGTTTCATTATGTTGGCCAGGCTCGTCTCAAACTCCTGACCTCATGATCCACCCAACTCAGCCTCCCAAGGTGTTGGGATTACAGGTGTAAGCCACTGCGCCCAGCCCTTCATAACAATGTATTATCTCTGAAATTCCCTTTCACAACAGTGACCTTGATTTGAAATTTTAAAAAAAATCAGGCAAATCTGTTAAGACATAATAAATAGAGAGTGGCCTCTGCCCGGCCGCCCTGTCTGGGGACAGGGCTGGGAGGTGAGGAGCACCTCTGCCTGGCTGCCACCCCGTCTGGGAGGAAGTGAGGAGCGCCTCTGCCCGGCCGCCCCGTCTGGGAGGTGAGGAGCGTCTCTGCCCGGCCGCCCCATCTGGGAAGTGAGGAGCGCCTCTGCCCAGCGGCCCCGTCTGAGAAGTGAGGAGCGCCTCTGCCCGGCCGCCCTGTCTGGGAGGTGAGGAGCGCCTCTGCCCGGCCGCCCTGTCTGGGAGGTGTACCCAACAGCTCCTAAGAGACAGCGACCATCGGGAGCGGGCCATGAGGATGATGGCAGTTTTGTTGAAGAGAAGGGGGGAAGTGTGGGGAAAGGAAGGAGAAATCAGATTGTTGCTGTGTCTGTGTAGAAAGAGGTGGGCATAGGAGACTCCATTTTGTTCTGACTAGGAGAAATTCTTCTGCCTTGGGATGCTGTTGATCTATGGCCTTTCCCCCAGCCCCATGCTCTCTGAAACATGTGCTGTGTCAACTCAGGGTTAAATGGATTAAGGGCGGTGCAAGATGTGCTTTGTTAAACAGATGCCTGAAGGCAGCGTGCTCTTTAAGAGTCATCACCACTCCCTAATCTCAAGTACCCAGGGGCACAAACACTGCAGAAGGCCGCAGGGACCTCTGCCTAGGAAAACTAGAGACCTTTGTTCATGTGTTTATCTCCTGACCTTCTCTCCACTATTATCCTATGACCCTGCCATATCCCCCTCTCCGAGAAACACCCAAGAATCATCAATAAATACTTCATAAAAAAAAAAGAAAAAATAAAATAAAAATAAAAAATAAATAGAGAGTGGCTAAGACACTCTGAAAACAGATATCAAGGACCTCAACTTCCAATGTTTACTTTTAATCATTTTAACAAATAAGCAAACTTTACAAGATTAGTGAGGTTCTGGTGTAAGAGATGTTTTCATAGTCCCTGAATGAGCCTCATCAGGTTTCCCACTAAAATGTGGCAGGGATGAGAGTGCACCTCACCACTGCAGAGCCCAGAATGGAGGCTCCCCTAGTTTCAGAACTTGGGAACAGTTTCCACCACTTGGCCTATCAAACACTCAGACTCAACGAAGAAACCCAATTGGTGGCTCAGACCTAGAAATGGAGTAAATCTGTTGGCCTGAATAAAAGGTCAAAAATATTTTGTACATTTCTGCAGAAAACTGGACTTCTCTTCATCTATTGCAGGCATTGTTTTTATAGGCAAACAGAATGAGGTCTTCTATCTCCTTCTGATTCCCCACTCACCTCCCCAAATCCTAAGTCCTCTCTCATACATTATATGTTCTATTTTTCACCTCTCTATAACAGTCTAAAAAGGATAACTGTGGAAGTAAGATATGCCTATTAGGGAACATCTGGAAAATCAGAAAACTACAAAAAAGAAATAATCACCAGAGACACCTGATTTTCCTATTTCAGCCACTTCACTGCTCAGGCTGTGCAGCAGCCCTTGCGCTGCCTGCCAGTTCTGGTCTCCTTGCTTACCCATCCTCCTAGACGACCGTTCCATATTCTTCTCTTCTTCAAACCTCAACATTTCCTCTCTGCTTCTCACTCTCAGCTGAACGCTTCAATTTTGATACAGGTGAAATCAGAATGGATCATTCTACAAAATGCAGCAGGCACAGACATCTGTCTCCATGCACTCGGCTTTCCCTGGCTCCTAGGGCCAACCCCCAACTTTGCACTGGATCCTGTTCCCCACTCCTCCTAAAGGACTTCGCTCCTGGAATTATTTCCATTCCTGCCTCATTAGTTTTTTCTTCTTTTTTAATGAATCATTGCCAAGAAAAACGATGCACCGTAACATCTTGAATTGCAACTTCTAAAAACTTCCCATTTTCCTGATTCCTCAATATCTCCACAAACAAGCTGTGGGCACCTTTCCCAGATGACCAGGTACACCAATGTGACAAGGCTGGTCCCTGTCACAAGTCCCCCTTATTGCTCTCCCCTGACCATGGCCTAGGGACATCTAAGCACACCCGTGATATCCCCTCCTGCCTTTGCTGGTGAACCCCACCCTGATGCCCAATAAGGGCAACTGTCCACAGGAACCTGCTTGCCTTTGGCTCCCCACCTGCTTGGCTGAGCCCGCTTTGTTGGTGCTCTGCCCAGGTGATCCCCACAAGGTGTGTCGTGCCTCCCTCTTTGGAACCTGTGAGTACAGTAAATCCTTTATTCATATGCCTTCCCAATGTCATCTACACAGCCTATTGGAATGTTCCTTAAGGACTCCACGAGGGATACTTAATCCCTCATTTATAACACATACCTCCATCTTAAAAAAGCCCTCTCTTGAACCTATATCTTTCTCAGCTCCTACCCAATTTTAAGCTTCCCATTTCCAAGAAAAGTGCCTGCAAGAGTTGTTCACATTCGCTCGGCGCCGCCCGCCCCGCCTCCCGAGAGGCTTCGGGGACTAGACGTTGGACGCGGATCCTTCCAGCGCTGTGCCCTGGGTCCGCCTCCTCCTCCAAGAAGCTCCCCAGGCCCCGCCATCCTTCTCCTCCGGTGTCAGGCTGGTAGCGGGAAGGAGGGCGCCGGCCTCCCCACCGCCTTCGCCCGGTGTGGCTTCCCCGGGAAGGGCCGAGGAAGAGCCGCCGTCGGCACCCAGAGGGCCGTGGACGGGGAGCACCCTGCATGGTGTTCGTAGCGCTGGCCCGGTCTCCGCGGATCGGAGGCGAAGCCAGCCTGGCCCTCAGGTCGCCCGTCTTTTGTCGAGCTGGCGACATCAGTGCGGTTCCCACCGCCACTCGCGTTTTCTACTGGACCCTCTGCTTTTTATTGTTGATTTGTGGGAGCGCTTTGCATAGGGGCCCTGCCGTCGCAGCCTGGCGACCACGCAGGCGCATACCCTCGGAACGCCGGGTGGGCTGCGGGCGCAGCGGGACTCCTGGTCTCTCTTCCCCGGGGCGGACACCGGCGTCGCCGCGTCCTACGGAGCCGGGCGCCGAGCGGGAGTCGCATCTCGGCCCCACTGGGGCTGCCCGCACCGAGCACTGGAACGCGCCCTCCCGCCCGGAGGCCTCCGGCGTTGCGGTGGGAGAACCATAGAGCCACTCGGCTGGGCGTGGCACGGAGGGGCGAGGACCGGGGCGGGGATTGGGGCGGGGCCTGGGCGGTGGAAGTGCGCAGCCGCGCGGCATTCTGGGGCCGGAAGTGGGGCGCGTGCTGCGGGCTGGTGTCATGGCAGCTACGCGGAGCCGCAAGAAGGGCCTGGCGGAGCTGACGGTGGACGAGTTCCTAGCTTCTGGCTTTGACTCCGAGTCCGAAAACTACCCAGAAGCGGAGACGCGGGAGGCACGCGAGGCTGCCCGGAGTCCGGATGAGCCGGGCGGGAGCCCCTCTGCCAGCCGGGGTAAAGGCCGTGCCTCTGAGCACAAAGATCAGTTCTCTCGGCTGAAGGACAGAGACCCCGAGCTCTGCAAGTTCCTGCAGGAGAATGACCAGAGCCTGCTAAACTTCAGCTACCCGGACAGCTCTGAGCAGGAAGAGGAGCCGTTCCACTCCCTGCCAGAGGTACTGGAGGAAGCCAGTGAGGAGGAGGATGGAGCGGAGGAGGGGGAAGATGGGGACAGAGTCCCCAGAGGGCTGAAGGGGAAGAAGAATTGTGTTCCTGTGACCCTTGCCATGGTTGAGAGATGGAAGCAGGCAGCAAAGCAACGCCTCATTCCAAAGCTGTTCCATGAAGTGGTACACGTGTTCCGAGCAGCTGTGGCCACCACCCAAGGGGACCAGGAAAGTGCTGAGGCCAACAAATTCCAGGTCACAGACAGTGCTGTGTTCAATGCTCTGGTCACCTTCTGCATCAGAGACCTTATTGGCTGTCTCCAGAAGCTGCTGTTTGGAAAGGCGGCAAAGGACAGCAGCAGGATGCTGCAGCCGTCCAGCAGCCTGCTCTGGGGGAAGCTCCGTGTGGACATCAAGGCGTACCTGGCCTCGGTCATACAGCTGGTGCCCTGTCTGGCGGAGACGACAGTGTTGGCAGCCATGCTGTGGCACATCAGCGTGCTGGTGCCCTGCTTCCTGGCCTTCCCCAAGCAGTGCTGCATGCTGCTCAAGAGAATGGTGGTCGTATGGAGCACAGGGGAGGAGTCCCTGCGGGTGCTGGCTTTCCTGGTCCTCAGCAGAGTCTGCCTGCACAAGAAGGACACTTTCCTTGGCCCCGTCCTCAAGCAAATGTACATCATGTATGTGAGGAACTGCAAGTTCACCTCGCCTAGTGCCCTCCCCTTCATCAGTTTCATGCAGCGGACCCTGACGGAGCTGCTGGCCCTGGAGCCGGGTGTGGCCTACCAGCACGCCTTCCTCTACATCCACCAGCTCGCCATACACCTGCGCAACACCATGACCACCCGCAAGAAGGAAACGTACCAGTTTGCGTACAACTGGCAGTACGTGCACTGCCTCTTCCTGTGGTGCCGGGTCCTGAGCACTGCGGGCCCCAGCGAAGCCCTCTAGCCCTTGGTCTACCCCCTTGCCCAGGTCATCGTTGGCTGTATCAAGCTCATCCCCACTGCCCGCTTCTACCCACTGCGAATGCACTGCATCTGTGCCCTGACGCTGCTCTCGGGGATCTCAGGGGCCTTCATTCCAGTGCTGCCTTTCATCCTGGAGACGTTGCAGCAGGTCGACTTGAACAGGAAGCCGGGATGCATGAGCTCCAAGCCCATCAACTTCTCTGTGATCCTGAAGCTGTCGAATGTCAACCTGCAGGAGAAGGCATACCGGGACGGCCTGGTGGAGCAGCTGTACGACCTCACCCTGGAGTACCTGCACAGCCAGGCACACTGCATCAGCTTCCCGGAGCTGGCGCTGCCTGTGGTCCTGCAGCTGAAGTCGTTCCTCCAGGAGTGCAAAGTGGCCAACTACTGCCGGCAGGTGCAGCAGCTGCTTGGGAAGGTTCAGGAGAACTCAGAACACAACTGCAGCCGCCGCCAGAGGCTTTCCTTTGGTGTCTCTGACCAGCAGGCATGGAAGCCTGGGAGAAGCTGACCCGGCAAGAGGGGACCCCCCTGACCTTGTACTACAGCCACTGATGCAAGCTGCGTGACCGGGAGATCCAGCTGGACATCAGTGGCAAAGAGCGGCTGGAAGACCTGAACTTCCCTGAGATCAAACGAAGGAAAGTGGCTGACAGGAAGGATGAGGACAGGAAGCAATTTAAAGACCTCTTTGACCTGAACAGCTCTGAAGAGGAGGACACCGAGGGATTCTCGGAGAGAGGGATACTGGGGCCCCTGAGCACTCGGCATGGGGTGGAAGAGGATGAAGAGGACGAGGAGGAGGGCGAGGAGGACAGCAGCAACTCGGAGGATGGAGACCCAGACGCAGAGGTGGGGCTGGCCCCTGGAGAGCTGCAGCGGCTGGCCCAGGGGCCGGAGGATGAGTTGGAGGATCTGCAGCTCTCAGAGGAGGAATGAGGCAGCCCATCTGGGGGGCCTGTAGGGGCTGCCGGGCTGGTGGCCAGTGTTTCCACCTCTCCGGCAGTCAGGCCTAGAGTCTGGTGTCTGTGCAGTTGGGGGAGGCAGTAGACAGGGGACAGGCTTTATTATTTATTTTTCAGCATGAAAGACCAAAGGTACCGAGAGCTGGGCTGGGCTGGCATGGCTGCTGAAGCCCCACAGCTGTGGGCTGTTGAAGTCAGCTCTGCGGGGGAGCTGACCTTGACTTCAGCAGACCAAGATGAGCCGCAGTTCCAGGGGGAGGCCTGCAGGTCCCTGGCCCCTTCCATCACCTCTGCCCTCTGTCTGCAGACCTCGTCCATCCGCACCAGGCTCTGCATTCACTCCCCCAAGTCTTTGGAAATTTGTTCCTTTCCTTTGAAGTCACATTTTCCTTTAAAATTTTTTGTTTTGCATTCAAAACTGAAAGAAATAAAGCTGTGGGAGGCAGGGCCATTGTAAAAAAAAAAAATAGTTGTTCACATTCAACATTTTTTCTTTTCTTCTCTCTTCAACCCACTCCAACATGGGCAACAAGCACACCCAAGTTGCTAAATCCAATGATTGATGTTCAGTCCTGAGGTAATTTGACCTTGCAGCATCTTTTTGAGTCTGTGGGTCTTGCTGTCCATTGTCACACAATTTACTCCCTTGGCTTTTATGACACCTCCTCACACTTGCTTGGTTTTCAGTCTACTCCATTGGCTCTTTCTTTGGCTGGATCTTTATGTTCCCAACTAGAACCTGTTACATAATTTGCAGGGTGCAGTGCAGAATGAAAATGCAGGACTCTTATTCAAAAATTATTAAAAATTTCAAGATAGTGAGAGCAGAGCACTCAGCGAAACATGGGACCCTTCTAAGCAAGAGGTCTTGCATGATTGCAAAGATCTTGTGCCCATGAAGCCCTGTTCCCATCCTCAGAATGCAGCAGAGCACCTGCTCAGTGCTCATCTGTAAATGATCTCGTCCAACCCAATTGGCGTTAGATGCCACATTCGGCAACAAGCTTCACATCTTACCTTCAACACCAATCTCTCCATTTTACTTCAGATTCAAATATTCAACTCTCTATTCTCCATGTGCACTGAATATATGAAATGCACTCAATATGTCCCAAATGGAACTTTCATTTCCTACCCAAATTCTTCCCATAGTTTTCCCCATGTCAATAAATACCAACTCCATTTTTCCAGTTATTCAGATCAAAATCATTATAGCCATCCTGAACTTCGCACTTTTCTCTCACATTCCACATTCAATCCACCAAATCCTACAAGCTCTACCTTCAAAATATTTCCTAAATCTGACCAGTCACGACCTTCACCACTTGCAACCCTGGTACAAGTTTCTGTCCTGAGTCACCTAGTCTTCTAGTGTCATAGGCCTCTTGGCTTTCACTTCTGCCCTTGACAGTCTATTTGCCACACAGCCATCAGTTATCTTTTTAAAATGTAAGTCATAGTTTGTCACTTTCAAATCGCAAAGTTGAAACCTTTGAATGCCTTCCAATCTCACTCATAATTTTTTGTTAAGTCTTCAAGATATGGCCTAAAAAACTCTGTGTAGCAAGCTTCTGGCTACCCCTCCACCCTCAGCTCCTGTCACTACCCCCTCAGTCACTTCATCAGCCACATTGGCTTTCTTGCTGCTCCTCACTTTCCTTCGCGCTGTGGTTTTCTCTGTCTGGAACACTCTTCACTCAGATATTTGAATGACTCGCTTTCTCAATTCAATCAGACTTCAATTTACATGGCACCTCCTCAGAAAGCCTTCTGTACTGAACATAAATCTCAGCTTCCCTTGACTGTTTCCTTTGTTTAAAAGGTGGCACCCCTCTCCTGAACGTGGACCATGCCACACCACTGCCATCTTTGTTGAGTCCCCAGAACTGTCAGTAATCTGCAAAAGTCCCATTAGTTGCAAGTCTCCACTCACTTCTGATGAAATGTCACATAACAGAGAATGGGATCTGCCTTCCTGGCCCACCGTCTAAAAGCCCAACAATGTATTCCTAAAGAACAGGGCATTCACTCTTCATGAGCAACAGAAAACAGGAGCCATGAAGAGCCAGGCAGCAAAGGGCAGAGAATGGATCTAGATAGATGATGAAGAATAACCAGTATACACCCTCTGTCCTCTTAATCTGTTTTGTTGCAGACTGATGTTTTATTCTATGTCTATGTATATGCACATATGCATGTACGTATACATGCGTGCAACTTGATGGCAAAGATCCCATCTTGTATGTTCCTTGTCATATCACCAGCTCCTAGAGCAGTAACTGTCACATAGTAAATATTCAGCAAATATTCTTTTGAGAGAATGAATGAAGATGCAATACTATTGAATACATTCACAATTTCTCACCTTGTTCTTTTCACTCAACACAATCGCTTTGAGTTGTTTTTTGGTGTGTGTGACAAGTATTCTTCTAAAAGAAGTTTTGACTTCTTTAAGGAATCTAGTCTAAATACACATTAAAGGGACTACTGAACTAAATTATTTCAGCAAGACATTTAGAGAGTATTAGTGATTTTATAATAAATAATACTATCATGTGATTTAAGTGTTCAAAGAAAAAAGATGATGCTTTTCCTATTTGTAGTTCAAAAAAAATATTTCATCTATCACAATGTGAGTCAAACCCAAGGATGATTATCGATGACTAGAACTATTAGAAAAAGCACTCGACAGGTAGGCAGTAAAGATGGGTGGGAAGTTCAGAGTAATCACATAAACAAAGAAAGGAACTATCTAGAAGGCAGACCCATCGGGGGAGGGAAATTTCAAGGGAAGAAGACTGGACCTACCACCCTGTTACCTGGGAAATAAGTAAGGCCACAGGGTGGGAAGGAAAAAAGACTTGATACTTTTCAGAGAACAAAAAGTCTGTCTTTGTTAATGCAAATGCATGTAATGCACAGTAGTTTGAGAGATGCTAATGGGTTTTTTTAATTGCTTTTCTTTGTCAATTACAAATTGCTCATTCCTGATGATGAAACTAAAATGAGCCATTGAGTAAATTACTTCCAAAACAAGCTGGTGGAAAACGTGTAAACCTGTAAGTGAGTAGTATTAAATTCTGACATGTTTTATAGGAATTTAGACTCCAGGCACACACAATGTTTTATACCGATAATGACTATACATTTTTTAACTTATTACATAAAATTATATATGTTATAGTCCAGGCACAGTGGCTCACACTTCTAGTCCCAGCACTTTAGGAGGTCAAGGCAGGAGGATCGCTTAAGGCTGTGATTTTGAGATCAGACTTGGCAACATAGCAAGACCCTACCTCTACAAAAAATAAATAAATAAATTAGCCAGGAGTGGTGGTACACAACTGTAGTCCCAGGTACTTGGGAGGCTGAGATAAGAGGATCACTTGAGCCCAGGACTTCAAGGTTGCAGTTAGCTATAATCATGCCATTGTACTCTAGCCTAGGTGACAGGGCAAGATCCTGTCTCTTAAAAAAAAAAAAAAGTACTGGTCAGGCGCAATGGCTCAAGCCTGTAATCCCAGCACTTTGGGAGACCTCATGATCTCTTGACCTCTTCAACATGGTGAAACCCCGTCTCTACTCAAAATACAAAAATTTTCTGGGCATGGTGACACACAACTGTAGTCCCAGCTACTCAGGAGGCTGAGGCAGGAGAATCGCTTGAACCTGGGAGGTGGAGGTTGCAGTGAGCCGAGATCGCACCGTTGCACTCCAGCCTGGCGACAGAGTGAGACTCCGTCTCAAAAAAAAAAAAAAAAAAGGCATTATTGAAAGTTTAGAACATAGCAATAAACAAAAGAAGAAAATATAAATCAAAACAAAAACAGCCACTGTAAATGTTTTAGTTTATAATATTTCAGATTTTTTTCTACTAAGTATATGATTATGAAAAGTTGTACTCATTACTGCTTAATATCCTGTTTTGTTGATGAAATAATTTTTCATGAATATTTAGCAATGTAATTATATTATTGTCTCTTTTAAGCCAATACTGTAACATAAATAACACATTATTAAAAATTAATCCATCACTGCAGTTTAAAAGTTAAAGAAAAAAAAACGAAATTCAACTTGGTCATAGCATATTAGTATTTTAATTTGAGACTGGATGGATTTGCTAATATTTTACTCATAACGTAATTGTAGGTTTTTTTGTGGGATATTTGTCAGGTTTTTATTTCAGGGCTAAGCTAATTTATAAAATAAATTAGGATATTATACATTATACAAAAATTAGGATTTCTATGCTTTAAAACAATCTTTTTCAAATTATCTGTGTGAAATCCTTTTTTGCAGTTTCCCATCCATCATGTACTGCTATTTTGGATAAAACAAAACAAAAAGCAATTAGTAGAAAAGTAAAATAAGAAGCCACAAACAATCGAAATAAAAGTTTAATTTCTTTATGATTGCATTCAATAGACACTAAATTGCTGTAATGCTAACTAAATGCTGACTCTCATTGCCATAGTTATCATGAACTTGTAACAAATAGTTCATGACCACCAGAAGCCCACGGACCACACTTTGAATAGTGCTGCTTGAAAGAAGACGCTTAATATGTTTAATGATGCACATTTATCAGCAAAAAAATGCTGTTGAAATATTACCACAATATGTGAATTTTCATTTATTTACAAATCATATCTCTAATTAAAATTATTTTAATAATATTCTGGATGCTTAGATTTTAAGTGCTCAGCATCCTAAAGACCTCATCTTTTTTTTTTTTTTTTTTTTTTGAGATGGAGTCTCATGTCTCCCTCTGTCGCCCAGGCTGGAGTGCAGTGGCCTGATCTCCGCTCACTGCAAGCTCCGCCTCCCGGGTTCACGCCATTCTCCTGCCTCAGCCTCCCGAGTAGCTGGGACTACAGGTGCCTGCCACCATGCCCGGCTAATTTTTTGTATTTTCAGTAGAGACAGGGTCTCACCGTATTAGCCAGGACGGTCTCGATCTCCTGACCTCATGATCCGCCCGCTTCAGCCTCCCAAAGTGCTGGGATTACAGGCCTGAGCCACCGCGCCCGGCCGACCTCATCCTTTTATTAGTTAATTCGCAGGTACAATATCCAATTAAGAAAAGGTTTGCTGTTGCTGATACTGTGTATGGATCTCTATTTTCTGGTAACATTTCTGATCACTTAAAATAACTGAGCCAATGCTTTTCATATCTGATTAGATCATCCTTGTGTTTGACTCATAATGTGATTGATGAAATCTTTTCCTTGAACTACAAATAGGAAAAGCATCATCTAGTAGTGCTCTATCTTCAATCTGTGGCTTCTCTTCAGGAATATAATCATGCCACTTGTTCATTTTATGAGGATTCCTTTAGTGACAACTATATGGTATAACCCACATAATTGGAAATTGCCATGCAGTGTTTAAAGAGCAAACACACTGGTGAGGGGACCAGGTGGCACCTATACTTTCTTTCAAGAATATCTGTTGCAGGCAACCTACAGAATGGGAGAAAATTTTTGCAATCTACTCATCTGACAAAGGGCTAATATCCAGAATCTACAATGAACTCAAACGAATTTACAAGAAAAAAACAAACAGCCCCATCAAAAAGTGGGCGAAGGATATGAACAGACACTTCTCAAAAGAAGACATTTATGCAACCAAAAGACACATGAAAAAATGCTCATCATCACTGGCCATCAGAGAAATGCAAATCAAAACCACAATGAGATACCATCTCACACCAGTTAGAATGGCAATCATTAAAAAGTCTGGAAACAACAGGTGCTGGAGAGGATGTGGAGAAATAGGAACACTTTTACACTGTTGGTGGGACTGTAAACTAGTTCAACCATTGTGGAAGTCAGTGTGGCGATTCCTCAGGGATCTTGAACTAGAAATACCATTTGACCCAGCCATCCCATTACTGGGTATATACCCAAAGGACTATAAATCATGCTGCTATAAAGACACATGCACATGTATGTTTATTGCGGCACTATTCACAATAGCAAAGACTTGGAACCAAGCCAAATGTCCAACAATGATAGACTGGATTAAGAAAGTGTGGCACATATACACTATGGAATACTATGCAGCCATAAAAAATGATGAGTTCATGTCCTTTGTAGGGACATGGATGAAGCTGGAAACCATCATTCTCAGCAAACTATTGCAAGGACAAAAAACCAAACACCGCATGTTCTCACTCATAGGTGGGAATTGAACAATGAGAACACATGGACACGGGAAGGGGAACATCACACACCGGGGCCTGTGGTGGGGTGGGGGGAGGGGGGAGGGATAGCATTAGGAGATATACCTAATGTTAAATGACGAGTTAATGGGTGCAGCACACCAACATGGCACATGTATACATATGTAACTAACGTGCACATTGTGCACATGTACCCTAAAACTTAAAGTATAATAATGAAAAAAAGAATATCTGTTGGACCATGCATGTGAATTGGCCATTTGACATAAGAACTCAGAGAGGGGGCCAGCTCAAGCAGTTAAATGCTATTAAAGTGAAACTGAAATTTATTATTTTATTAGGAAAAATAACTAAAGTTCTATTTCTTTAATCCATCCTAATGAATTTTTTGTGCAAACTTCATATTTAAAAAGACTAAGGCTTTAGAACAGGTTTCTCTAAGGACAGTATGGTTCTCTAAGCATCTGTTTGTTTAAAATTCAGATTCTCGGATCCCATCCCATAACTACTATGTCAAAGTCCCAAAGAGAAGATGGGGAGAGAGGAGAAAGGAATTCATATGTGTAATAAACTCCCCAAGTGATTATTGTGCATATATATATTTATTTATTTGAGACAGAGTCTTGCTCTGTTGCCCAGGCTGGAGTACAGTGGCACAATCTCAGCTCATTGCAACCTCCACTTTCCAGATTCAAGCAATTCTTCTGCCTCAGCGTCCCAAGTAGCTGAGACTACAGACGTGCACCACCACACCCAGCTGAATTTTGTATTTTTAGTAGAGATGGGTTTTCACCACGTTGGCCAGGTTGGTCTTGAATTCCTGATCTCAAGTAATCTGCCCACCTTGGCCTCCCCCAAAATGCTGGGATTACAGGAGTGCGCCACCATGCCCAGCCAATATTTTGAAAACTAATGCTTCAGAGCAATTTAAAAAATAATCATAGGCATTATATATAATCCTCAAAGGCTACATGCATAAAACTGGGCATCTCTATTATGAAATAGTTGAGTACTTTGACATCTTTCTCAGCTTTTTTTCTATCATTTGAATTAACCTTTTCTTTTTTCTGTTTCTTCTTGTGTCCATTTTAGTAATTTTTATCCTCCTAGGATATCATAATTTTAGTTAGCTTTTAAAATAATTATTCTAATAAATTACATTTAGGAAATAATTTAGTATGCTTTTCTTTTCCATACCTGTCTGATCATGTATGTCCCTATATAGGGATACAAACTGCTAGAGATATCTTTAGTTTAAGGGAAATGAGAGAACAGAAGTTTAAAATTTATTTAGCTCAAACACAAAGAGAATGCAAATTGTTGAGAGATATTTTTAAGGGGAATGTGAGAACAGAGGTTTAAATTTTATTTAGTCAAACACAAAGAAAAAGAGAGTCGGCTGGGTGCGGTGGCTCACGCCTGTAATCCCAGCACTTTGGGAGGCCGAGGTGGGTGGATCACTAGGTGAGAATTTAGAGACCAGCCTGATCAACATAGTGAAACTCCATCTCTACTAAAAATTCAAAAATTAGCCGGCATGGTGGCTCATGCCTATAATCCCAGCTACTTGAGAGGCTGAGGCAGGAGAATTGCTTGAACCTGGGAGGCAGAGGTTGCAGTGAGCAGAGATCGTGCCATTGCACTCCAGCCTGGGCAACGAGAGCAAAACTCCGTCTCAAAAAAAAAAAAAAAAAAAAAAAAGTAAAGAAAAACAAAGAGAGTCAATTTTTTGAAGTCCACATAAAAGATGATAGTTTGGAAAGCTGTTAGTTTATAAGAACCAAGATTTTTGAAAGAACAATTTTTGAAAATCAAAAGGCAAAGATTTGAAAGATAAAGGTATAAAATTAGCCTATAAATAAACAATTAAGGTTGCGGTTTTCCAGAGAGTCAATAGGATGATAGAGAACCTGACAAGAACGAGGTCAGGGTGACCTGCATGGCTTGGAGGGATCACACAGAGAAGAGCAGAGATCATACTTGGAAAGAACTCAGTTTCTGCCCTAAAGAAGACCAATACGGCCAAACCAAGGGCAGTCGGGCAGGTGATGGAACCAAGCCACGCTGAAGTCTGTCCACCACTGTTCAGGGGAGTGCTGTTCCCCGTCCTGCCAGAAGAACTGCTAGCATTGCCTTCATTGCCCCCCGTGAAGGTCCTCCTCTGATCGCTGCTTGCACCTCACTCCATGAGCACCCAGGAGAAATGTGACCCGTATACATCCTGATGTTTCAGTCAGCCCATCTCAACTCTACTATAAATATTTTTCAATAATCCAGCACTTTTTAAGGCCCCTAAAAGAAAAGGTAGAACCGTGGACACCCGACGGGACTGCGTAGTGCAGAGAGAACCAGCAGCTCAACTTGGGTGGTTTTGGAAAAACAAAAAACAAAAACCAAAACAGTTCAAAACTGCACTTTGAGCCAGGACAGTGGAAAGAGCCACAGCTGTTCCATTAGTATCAGTACTTTTAGCAGAGCCTACCTTCCTCAGGCTGCAACTTTTCTTACTGGAAAAGTGCAACCGCCTCTTAACTGATCTCCCTGAAACTGTTCTCTCCACCCTCCAGTCTTTTCTGTACATTGTTTGCAACAGTTACCTTCCAAAAAATCAAATGTGGTCATGTTTTCTCCCTAGAAATCTTTATTATCCTGTTGTTGCATACAAGAGGAGGGCCAAACTCAGCAGCATTAACTGGACTGCCCTTCAAAACCCAGTCGCAGTCAAAATTTTAGCCTCAACCTATGCCTCTGCCAGTGTTTAAACTTAAATGTTAGCCGTTTCAAACAGGGCAGAGCTTTTTCATACAGTTGAATATTTACTCACTGGTTCTTCCTCCTAGATTATCATGAACTTCGTTCTCTGCCCAGCAAAAACTCCTTCCCAACTCAACTCCTACCATGACCCTATAAAAAGTTACTTGCTTTCTCACTTACCGAGGTGCTTTATTCAGATTCATCTAAAAGCATCCGTCAGATTCTTTTTTTTTTTTTTTTTTTTGAGACGGAGTCTCACTCTGTCGCCCAGGCTGGAGTGCAGTGGCATGATCTTGGCTCACTGCAAGCTCCACCTCCTGGGTTCACACCATTCTCCTGCCTCAGCCTCCGGAGTAGCTGGGACTACAGGTGCCCGCCACCACGCCTGGCTAATTGTTTGCATTTTTAGTAGAGACGGGTTTCACCGTGTTAGCCAGGATAGTCTCGATCTCCTGACCTTGCGATCCGCCCGCCTCAGCCTCCCTAAGTGCTGGGATTACAGGCGTGAGCCACCGTGCCCAGCCCCGTCAGATTCTTTTATCATGGTTTCCTCTTGTCTCTTTCCCTACTGGACTGACAGCTCCTTGAGAGCAGTGACTTCCTTCCACTTGCTCCTAGGAGCCACCTTATACATGTTTATTGAATCATTCAGTCCACAATGAGTGACACAGCTGACTAATATAAAACTAAAATGACCTTTGTTCACACAACAGGCTACGTTATTTTGTTATTGTTCTGATCCAGCTTTTTTTTGTACTTGGAAGTTTATTCGTTCATCGCGCATCATTTCTCTAGATTTGGTCAATCATTCCAGCCTGACAAGGTAGGTTTTTTTTTTAAATCATTTTTTAAGCATTCTGAGTCTGTTATCCAAGGAATAATGTTGCCTCTTCCAGCTGCATCCTCAGCAACATTTATAATTGTGCCATCATTTCCCTCATCCAAGTTATAAAGATCAGTTCCGGACAGAGCACTTTGCATGACATTTACCCTATCTTCTCTAGAATTATACTTATTTCTTCTCTTGTTTTGTCAACTTCAATGTGAACTCTTCAAGACAGGCATCATGGACCTCCATGTTTATATTCTCTTAACTTTCTTGATTTTAATAAACACTACAAAATATCCTAGTGACCTTTGATGGTGGTGACAGAAAGCTGATTCTGGAATCAGATGACTGAGGATCAGACCACAGCCCCCCACCTGCAGGTCAACTTAGGCAAGTTTCTCAAACCCTTCTAGCCACGATGACATTTTCTCATATACAAAATGTGGAAAAAAGTAGTACCTACATGACAGAATTGTCTTGAGAGAATAAAACAGATAATGTATGTAGAATGTTTCATGCTATACTTAATCCAGAGTAAGTGTTTAATATAATAATAGTTATTAGAGGTATTAGTTGAATAAAATAAATAATGGAAATATCAATGTCATCAAATCTACTAATTTATTACTCAAGTGTATACTTTGCTAGGGCTGCCATTACAAAGTACCACAGTCTGGGTGGCTTCAGCAACAGAAATCTATTTTCTCACAATTCTGGAAGCCAGATCTCCAAGATCAAGGTGTCAGCAGGGCTGACACCTTGAGGCCTTTTGTTTTGTTTTGTTTTGAGGCCTTTATTCTTGGTTAGTAGGTGGCCATCTTCTCCTTGCACCTTCACATGGTCCTTCCTCTGTACCTGTCTGTGTCCTAATCTCCTCTACTTATCAGAGCACCAGTTATATTAGATTAGAGTTCACTCCAACAAACTCATTTAACCTTATTTATTTTTTTGAAGACCCAATCTTGAAATGCAGTCATTCTTAGACACTGAGAGTTAGGATATCAAACATAATATTTTTTGGAGAGGGGACACAATTTAGGCTATGATAATCAGTAATAGCTATCACACCCATTATAAGTAATATCTAAGTTAGTCATGATCAGCTGTATAACCATTAACAACAACTCACTGACCCTTCTTTTGTCTTTTTTTTTTTTTTTTTGAAACAAGGTCTCGCTCTGTTACCCAGGCTGTAGTGCAGTGGCACGATCTTGGCTCACTGCAGCCTCAATCTCCCAGGCTCAAGTGATCCCCCAACCTCAACCCACTGAGTAGCTGGGACTACAGGCACGTGTCACCACACCCAGCTGATTTTTTTTTTTTTTTTTTTTTGAGACGGAGTTTTACTCTTGTTGCCCAGGCTGGAATGCAATGGTGCAATCTCAGCTCACAGCAACCTCTGCCTCCCGGGTTCAAGCCATTCTCCTGCCTCAGCCTCCCAAGTAGCTGAGATTACAGGCATGTGCCACCACGCCCGGCTAATTTTGTATTTTTAGTAGAGACGGGGTTTCTCCTTGTTGGTCAGGCTGGTCTCAAACTCCGGACCTCAGGTGATCCACCTGCCTCAGCCTCCCAAAGTGCTGGGATTACAGGCGTGAGCCACTGTGCCCAGCCTGATTTTTTTTTTATTTATTTTTTGTAGACACAGGGTTTCTCTATGTTGTCTAGGCTGGTCTCAGCTGAAACAGGGCTTAGCTCACACAGTTCAAAACTAGCTGAAGGCCTGACTTTCCCTGGTGACCATACGAGATACAATCATAAAGCAGGGAAAAAAGAAAATGTGCCTGGTGACTCCTCTTCTGGAAACTCTCTGGGAAATCCATCCTCTTGGCCACTATCAAGGCTTGGGGGCAGCTTAGATTGAAAACTGTGGTGCCCCATTAGCAGGCAACTTTCCTCCAAGAAAATGTTATTTTTCTTTCCTTTATTGAATTACTGGCTTCATTATTTTGGGGTTTATTTGGGAAGGGAAATTTCTGTCTTCCTTGAATTAAAACCTGTGGTTAGACATGGTTCTTTTCTACATATGCCGTTTGGTAGGGTTTTGAAAAAAGGAAGGGATGAAGGAAAAGAAAATGATGAGGATAAAACCACCAGTTGGCTTAGTTCTCTGTAAATATTTTCTTTTTTTTTTTTTGATTGACAAAGATTATGCAAAACTTTATTTGTACTTATAAAGTGAACATATTTAGAAACGTTATTAATCCCTTAAAATAACCAAGATGTTGCTTATCAGTAGGTATTAACTATATTACATACAATATATGAATATTTTATTATATAAAACATATTTATATAAATATAATTTATATAATATATAAAATAAGCTTTGATAGTGAATAGTAATGGTTAGCTTAATCAATATAGTAATGATAATTTTTTGCTCTCCTGTGCAAATGACACTAGGATATTCTTATAACTTTTATGTGCTCATCGATAATTTCATCTGTCTTTATAGAATCAAGAAACTTACTATCTTGTTCTCCATCCTACTTTTTGCAGTTAGTCTCTGTCATGTAGTAAGAATTCAATAATCACTGTTAATTATTTCAGTTATAAAACCAAAGATTTGCAAGAAGTATGTATTTATGCTCATTCCATATTTGTAGAATTTACATTGATTGATTGTTTTTTGAAAAGATAATATTTTCATATGGTTAAAATTTATAAGGGAATATCATGAAGTATCTCTGTTTCCAACCCCCAACTTCCATTCCTGGTCTCAATCAATGTTATCAATTCTTTTTTTTTTAATTTTATTATTATTATACTTTTAAGTTTTAGGATACATGTGCACAATGTGCAGGTTAGTTACATATGTATACATGTGCCATGCTGGTGTGCTGCACCCATTAACTCCTCATTTAGCATTAGGTATATCTCCTAATGCTATCCCTCCCCCCTCCCCCCACCCCACAACAGTCCCCAGAGCATGATGTTCCCCTTCCTGTTTCCACGTGTTCTCATTGTTCAATTTCCACCTATGAGTGAGAACATGTGGTGTTTGGTTTTTTGTCCTCGCGATAGTTTACTGAGAATGATGATTTCCAATTTCATCCATGTCCCTACAAAGGACATGAACTCATCATTTTTTATGGCTGCATAGTATTCCATGGTGTATATGTGCCACATTTTCTTAATCCAGTCTATCATTGTTGGACATTTGGCTTGGTTCCAAGTCTTTGCTATTGTGAATAGTGCCACAATAAACATACGTGTGCATGTGTCTTTATAGCAGCATGATTTATAGTCCTTTGCGTATATACCCAGTAATGGGATGGCTGGGTCAAATGGTATTTCTAGTTCTAGATCCCTGAGGAATTGCCACACTGACTTCCCCAATGGTTGAACTAGTTTACAGTCCCACCAACAGTGTAAAAGTGTTCCTATTTCTCCACATCCTCTCCAGCATCTGCTGTTTCCTAACTTTTTAATGATTGCCATCCTAACTGGTGTGAGATGGTATCTCATTGTGGTTTTGATTTGCATTTCTCTGATGGCCAGTGATGGTGAGCATTTTTTCATGTGTCTTTTGGCTGCATAAATGTCTTCTTTTGAGAAGTGTCTGTTCATGTCCTTCACCCACTTTTTGATGGGGTTGTTTGTTTTTTTCTTGTAAATTCGTTTGAGTTCATTGTAGATTCTGGATATTAGCCCTTTGTCAGATGAGTAGGTTGTGAAAATTTTCTCCCGTTTTGTAGGTTGCCTGTTCACTCTGATGGTAGTTTCTTTTACTGTGCAGAAGCTCTTTAATTAGATCCCATTTGTCAATTTTGGCTTTTGTTGCCATTGCTTTTGATGTTTTAGACATGAAGTCCTTCCCCATGCCTATGTCCTGAATGGTAATGCCTAGGTTTTCTTCTAGGGTTTTTATGGTTTTAGGTCTAACATTTAAGTATTTAATCCATCTTGAATTGATTTTTGTATAAGGTGTAAGGAAATTTTATATAAGATGTAAGTTTCAGCTTTCTGCATATGGCTAGCCAGTTTTCCCAGCACCATTTATTAAATAGGGAATCCTTTCCCCATTGCTTGTTTTTCTCAGGTTTGTCAAAGAGCAGATAGTTGTAGATATGCGCTGTTATTTCTGAGGGCTCTGTTCTGTTCCATTGATCTATATCTCTGTTTTGGTACCAGTACCATGCTGTTTTGGTTACTGTAGCCTTGTAGTATAGTTTGAAGTCAGGTAGCGTGATGCCTCCAGTTTTGTTCTTTTGGCTTAGGATTGACTTGGTGATGCGGGCTCTTTTTTGGTTCCATATGAACTTTAAAGTAGTTTTTTCCAATTCTGTGAAGAAAGTCATTGGTAGCTTGATGGGAATGGCATTGAGTGTATAAATTACCTTGGGCAGTATGGCCATTTTCACGATATTGATTCTTCCTACCCATGAGCATGGAATGTTCTTCCATTTCTTTGTATCCTCTTTTATTTCATTGAGCAGTGGTTTGTCGTTCTCCTTGAAGAGGTCCTTCACGTCCCTTGTAAGTTGGATTCCTACGTATTTTATTCTCTTTGAAGCAATTGTGAATGGGAGTTCACTCATGATTTGGCTGGCTGTCTGTCTGTTATTGGTGTATAAGAATGCTTGTGATTTTTGTACACTGATTTTGTATCCTGAGACTTTGCTGAAGTTGTTTATCAGCTTAAGGAGATTTTGGGCTGAGACAATGGGGTTTTCTAGTTATACAATCATGTCATCTGCAAACAGGGACAATTTGACTTCCTCTTTTCCTAATTGAATACCCTTTATTTCCTTCTCCCGCCTGATTGCCCTGGCCAGAACTTCCAACACTACGTTGAATAGGAGTGGTGACAAAGGGCATCCCTGTCTTGTGCCAGTTTTCAAAGGGAATGCTTCCAGTTTTTGCCCATTCAGTATGATATTGGCTGTGGGTTTGTCATAGATAGCTCTTATTATTTTGAGATACATCCCATCAATACCTAATTTCTTGAGAGTTTTTAGCATGAAGGTTGTTGAATTTTGTCAAAGGCCTTTTCTGCATCTATTGAGATAATCATGTGGTTTTTGTCTTTGGTTCTGTTTATATGCTGGATTACGTTTATTGATTTGCGTATATTGAATCAGCCTTGCATCCCATGGATGAAGCCCACTTGATCGTGGTGGATAAGCTTTTTGATGTGCTGCTGGATTCGGTTTGCCAGTATTTTATTGAGGATTTTTGCATCAATGTTCATCAGGGATATTGGTCTAAAATTCTCTTTTTCGGTTGTGTCTCTGCCTGGCTTTGGTATCAGGATGATGCTGGCCTCATAAAAGGAGTTAGGGAGGATTCCCTCTTTTTCTATTGATTGGAATAGTTTCAGAAGGAATGGTACCAGTTCCTCCTTGTACCTCTGGTAGAATACGACTGTGAATCCATCTGGTCCTGGAATCTTTTTGGTTGGTAAGCTATTGATTATTGCCACAATTTCAGAGCCTGTTATTGGTCTATTCAGAGATTCAACTTCTTCCTGGTTTAGTCTTGGGAGGGTGTATGTGTCAAGGAATTTATCCATTTCTTCTAGATTTTCTATTTTATTTGCGTAGAGGTGTTTGTCGTATTATCTGATGGTAGTTTGTATTTCTGTGGGATCGGTGGTGATATCCCCTTTATCATTTTTTATTGCATCTATTTGATTCTTCTCTTTTTTTCTTTATTAGTCTTGCTAGCAGTCTATCAATTTTGTTGATCCTTTCAAAAAACCAGCTCCTGGATTCATTAATTTTTTGAAGGGTTTTTTGTGTCTGTATTTCCTTCAGTTCTGCTCTGATTTTAGTTATTTCTTACCTTCTGCTAGCTTTTGAATGTGTTTGCTCTTGCTTTTCTAGTTCTTTTAATTGTGATGTTAGGGTGTCAATTTTGGATCTTTCCTGCTTTCTCTTGTGGGCATTTAGTGCTATAAATTTCCCTCTACACACTGCTTTGAATGCATCCCAGAGATTCTGGTATGTTGTGTCTTGGTTCTCATTGGTTTCAAAGAACATCTTTATTTCTGCCTTCATTTCATTATGTACCCAGTAGTCATTCAGGAGCAGGTTGTTCAGTATCCATGTAGTTGAGCAGTTTTGAGTGAGATTCTTAATCCTGAGTTCTAGCTTGATTGCACTGTGATCTGAGAGATAGTTTGTTATAATTTCTGTTCTTTTACATTTGCTGAGGAGAGCTTTACTTCCAACTATGTGGTCAATTTTGGAATAGGTGTGGTGTGGTGCTGAAAAAAATGTATATTCTGTTGATTTGGGGTGGAGAGTTCTGTAGATGTCTATTAGGTCTGCTTGGTGCAGAGCTGAGTTCAATTCCTGGGTATCCTTGTTGACTTTCTGTCTCGTTGATCTGTCTAATGTTGACAGTGGGGTGTTAACGTCTCCTATTATTAATGTGTGGGAGTCTAAGTCTCTTTGTAGGTCACTCAGGACTTGCTTTATGAATCTGGGTGCTCCTGTATTGGGTGCATGTATATTTAGGATAGTTAGCTCTTCTTGTTGAATTGATCCCTTTACCATTATGTAATGGCCTTCTTTGTCTCTTTTGATCTTTGTTGGTTTAAAGTCTGTTTTATCAGAGACTAGGATTGCAACCCCTGCCTTTTTTTGCTTTCCGTTTGCTTGGTAGATCTTCCTCCATCCTTTTATTTTGAGCCTATGTGTGTCTCTGCACATGAGATGGGTTTCCTGAATACAGCACACTGATCGGTCTTGACTCTTTATCCAATTTGCCAGTCTGTCTTTTAATTGGAGCATTTAGTCCATTTACATTTAAAGTTAATATTGTTATGTGTGAATTTGATCCTGTCATTATGATGTTAGCTGGTTGTTTTGCTCGTTAGTTGATGCAGTCTCCTCCTAGTCTCGATGGTCTTTACATTTTGGCATGATTTTGCAGCGGCTGGTACTGGTTGTTCCTTTCCATGTTTAGTGCTTCCTTCAGGAGCTCTTTTAGGGCAGGCCTGGTGGTGACAAAATCTCTCAGCCATTGCTTGTCTGTAAAGTATTTTATTTCTCCTTCACTTATGAAGCTTAGTTTGGCTGGATATGAAATTCTGGGTTGAAAATTCTCTTCTTTAAGAATGTTGAATATTGGCCCCCACTCTCTTCTGGCTTGTAGAGTTTCTGCCAAGAGATCCGCTGTTAGTCTGATGGGCTTCCCTTTGAGGATAACCCGACCTTTCTCTCTGGCTGCCCTTAACATTTTTTCCTTCATTTCAACTTTGGTGAATCTGACAATTATGTGTCTTGGAGTTGCTCTTCTCGAGGAGTATCTTTGTGGCGTTCTCTGTATTTTCTGATTCTGAATGTTGGCCTGCCTTGCTAGATTGGGGAAGTTCTCCTGGATAATATCCTCAAAGTGTTTTCCAACTTGGTTCCATTCTCCCTGTCACTTTCAGGTACACCAATCAGATGTAGATTTGGTCTTTTCACATAGTCCTATATTTCTTGGAGGCTTCACTCATTTCTTTTTATTCTTTTTTCTCTAAACTTCCCTTCTCACTTCATTTCATTCATTTCATCTTCCATTGCTGATACTCTTTCTTCCAGTTGATCGCGTGGGCTCCTGAGGCTTCTGCATTCTTCACATAGAGCCTTGGTTTTCAGCTCCATGAGCTCATTTAAGCACTTCTCTGTATTGGTTACTCTAGTTATACATTCTTCTAAATTTTTTTCAAAGTTTTCAACTTCTTTGCCTTTGGTTTGAATATCCTCTTGTAGCTCGGAGTAGTTTGATCGTCTGAAGCCTTCTTCTCTCAACTCGTCAAAGTCATTCTTCGTCCAGCTTTGTTCCGTTGCTGGTGGGGAACTGCGCTCCTTTGGAGGAGGAGAGGTGCTCTGCTTTTTAGAGTTTCCAGTTTTTCTGCACTGTTTTTTCTCCATCTTTGTGGTTTTATCTACTTTTGGTCTTTGATGATGGTGATGTACAGATGGGTTTTTGGTGTGGATGTCGTTTCTGTTTGTTAGTTTTCCTTCTAACAGACAGGACCCTCAGCTGCAGGTCTGTTGGAGTTTGCTAGAGGTCCACTCCAGACCCTGTTTGCCTGGGTAACAGCAGCGGTGGCTGCAGAACAGCGGATTTTCGTGAACTGTGAATGCTGCTGTCAGATCGTTCCTCTGGAAGTTTTGTCTCAGAGGAGTACCCGGCCGTGTGAGGTGTCAGTCTGCCCCTACTGGGTGGTGCCTCCCAGTTAGGCTGCTCGGGGGTCAGGGGTCAGGGACCCACTTGAGGAGGCAGTCTGCCCCTTCTCAGATCTCCAGCTGCGTGCTGGGAGAACCACTGCTCTCTTCAAAGCTGTCAGACAGGGACATTTAAGTCTGCAGAGGTTACTGCTGTCTTTTTGTTTGTCTGTGCCCTGCCCCCAGAGGTGGAGCCTACAGAGGCAGGCAGGCCTCCTTGAGCTGTGGTGGGCTCGAGCTTGCTGGCTGCTTTGTTTACCTAAGCAAGCCTGGGCAATGGTGGGCGCCCCTCCCCCAGCCTCGCTGCCGCCTTGCCGTTTGATCTCAGACTGCTGTGCTAGCAATCAGCGAGACTCCGTGGGCGTAGGACCCTCCAAGCCAGGTGTGGGATATAGTCTCCTGGTGCCCCGTTTTTTAAGCCCGTCGGAAAAGCGCAGTATTAGGGTGGGAGTGACCCGATTTTCCAGGTGCCGTCTGTCACCCCTTTCCTTGACCAGGAAAGGGAACTTCCTGACCCCTTGCACTTCCCGAGTGAGGCAATGCCTCGCCCTGCTTCGGCTCGCACATGGTGCACTGCACCCACTGACCTGTGCCCACTTTCTGGCACTCCCTAGTGAGATGAACCTGTTACCTCAGATGGAAATGCAGAAATCACCCGTCTTCTGCGTGGCTCACTCTGGGAGCTGTAGACCGGAGCTGTTCCTGTTCAGCCATCTTGGCTGCTGCCAGTTCTCTGTAAATATTTTCTAGTTCAGTTTCAGATGAAAGTATTTGATCAATGGGTCTTTAAAACAGTATTATTTGTACTGTGAGAACTTTGAGAGAGTGTTGTCATAGAAATGAGGAATGTCATGATCCAGAATCATTTTTCCCTTTTCCCACTAAAATTAAAACATATGAGCACAGGGCTTGAACGGACAGTAAACAGTGGCATTTGTTTTGCACTAGCTCCCCAAAATCTAAACAGAAAAGCTACTTATCAATCAAATAATGTTAATAAAATATATTGACCTAGTTTATGATATGGAATATCAATCTGAGTGTCCTAGCTGCTTTTCATTGTTGATGGGTTGAGTGTTCCCCTTAAATAACACATTTCTATTGGGTGATACTAATTATTCTAGATAATGTTTTTTAATAAAATTATTACAGCAATCAGCTCTCTCTCTCTCTCCCCCTGCCTGTCTCCTCCATTTTCCTCTATCTCTTCTTCCTTTTTCCTTCTGTCTTCTTTCTCAGATGTTTTTGTTTACCTACCATTCATTCCTTTGATCTACATTCACTAGCACTTAAAGAAGCTTCGAGGTTGGGCGTGGTGGCCCACACCTGTAATCCCAGCACTTTGGGAGGCCAAGGCAGGTGGATCACCTGAGGTCAGGAGTTCGAGACCAGCCTGGTCAACATGGTGAAACCCCTTCTCTACTAGAAACACAAAAATTAGCTGGGCCTAGTGGTGGGTGCCTGTAATCTCAGCTACTTGGGAGGCTGAGGCAGGAGAATCGCTTGGACCTGGGGGGCAGAGGTTGCAGTGAGCCAAGATCAGGCCATTGTACTACAGCCTGGGCAACAAGAGTGAAACTCCATCTCAAAAAATATATATAATAATAATAAAAAGAAGCTTCGAGAACAGACCAGGGAAGCCTTGGAAAGAATCATAATTCAGAAAGATACAGCAGCCCCTCATCAATCATAAAGGTCAGATTTCTCAAAACACTCAAGGGGAAAAAAACTAAGTGCTTAAAGGCATAAATCACAAGGGTGCTTTGAACTATTAAACTCTGCATATTTTTATTACTTACAATAACCAATAATTAATATTACTTACAATAACCAATAACTAAATGCCTATTAAACTCTGCATATTTTTATTACTTACAATAACCAAAATAAAATGTTCACTGCTTTTCCTATTTCCAAACTCCAAGTTCATGACTACCTCTGACTAAACTCTGTGTTTCACTGAGTTTCCAGAGGCATAGAGTGGCTTGAATGTCGGTGTGGAGGGTGAGAAAAAAGACTCTTTTAATAACTGGTTAACTTGGTTTTGCTTATTAGGCTAATGAATTTATATACAGCTCTGCCTAATCCCTAGGGTACAGGATGACACTGATGACAAGTGGGGAATTTTCCTGCTTATCACTGAGGATCCAGATGTGAGATGCTCAGCTGAGTCCATTTGCGTTCTCCCTCTCACGGGGCCTGGAAGGAGGTGTGGGGTGACCTATAAATATGCTTCTGCCAAGGAGATGGTGAATGCCCAGACTGGAGTATATTTCTAAAAAGTAAAAAAAATGGTGGGGCTGGGCGCAGTGGTTCACGCCTGTAATCCCAGCACTTTGGGAGGCCGAGGTTGGCGGATCACGAGGTCAGGAGATCGAAACCAGCCTGACCAACATGGTGAAACCCCATCTCTACTAAAAATACAAAAATTAGCTGGGCGTGGTGGCACGCAACTGTAATCCCAGCACTCAAGAGGCTGAAGCAGGAGAATCACTCAAACCCAGGAGGCAGAGGTTGCAATGAGCCGAGATCTTGCCACTGCACTCCAGCCTGGGTGACAGAGCGAGATTCCATCTCAAAAAAAAAAAAAAGCAAAATACCTTCAGAGTTGGGTAAAAGAAAGATCTGTGTTACATCTATTTGGGTGAATGACTACCCTAGTAACAATAAATACTTTTATGTTTATGTTCTATTAAAAAATCATACTAGAAGTCAGCTCTCATGGAAACAACTGACTTAATTAGCAAAATATCTTAACAAACCACTTGAGATTAGCAGCTGAGTCACTGAGAGCATTGGTTAGAAAAGAACAGGGCGTAAAAGAAAGAGCTCAACTGCTCTCAATTAGAAAAACACAGGAATATGGGAACCAGAGAGTATAAAAGAAAGAAGAGATTTTTTGAAAGAGATGCCAAAGCCACAGGCAGACAATTTCCATGAGAATCTTAAATGTTTCTGTCCAATCTTCTGGTGCATTCTGTGCTGCCTGTAAGCTCCTTCTACCTGCCTAAAACTGCAGCAAAGACCTTGAGTAATTTGTTTCTTTGTAAAAATAATACAAAGGGGTTGGATCTATGTTCAAGCAGTGCCAAGGTGTGAATAAGAAGGAATAACAGCAAGCACGGAGCAGAGAATGATTCGGCAGTGTTTGGAAGTCACAGCAGGAGGTGATTATGAGAACGTTAACCTCTCCAATAATTCACAGTGCATGGGTAATGGAGGCAAAATTCTGGGCACTATGGGAAAAAAATCCAGAAGTACAGATATACATTTATTGGAATTACCCAACACAGAAACTCACTGTTGGGGACTGATTACTGTATGCTAATGTAGGTTTGTACAAAATATTTTGGAGTCCCCCGGGATAGAATGACTTATTGGGTCAAACAGAAAGGAATTCACCCTACATACCAGAATTTGGTCAAATGACCGCTTGCCCAGTATAGTCCATTAATGATGACTAGAGCAGATAGTTCTTGCTAAACAAACTTTCCTTCAAATTCCTCAGTATAACATTCCTACTAGAGGATAAGGACAACCTGCTTATGAGATCCATTGCTGTAAGTGCCCAAAGGCCGATCTGTAATTGGATTCTCCTCTCCATGTCCTCTCTGAACTCTCCCCTTCCCTAGAGGGCTTCAGCATTGGAGCATCTGAGTGCCGGCCAGGTAGACAAGTATGAGGATTTTGCTTTAAGGTAGGGTCATAAAGCATTCAAGGACCTGAAATAAGTCCAGGGAGACCAAAGGGTGGCCCAGGAGGCAAATCCTTAATGAGTTAAAGCCAGTAAAAAATCAGTTCACATGTCCAGGAGTATGAGCTGAGCCAAATCAGGATGAGAAACCTAGACTAGAAAGAAAAAAGAATTGTAATAAAATGGGAGGAATTCAGAGGATAGGACAGAGGAGATTGTCTCAGTCAAGCTGATGGGTCCCAGGCTTAAACATATTTGCTGTCGGCCATTTGGTTTTGGTTTCTGGCTGTGTTGGTTCAATTTAAACGTACAGGTTCAGGACAAGCTGTGCAAAGAAAAAGCACAGAGGACTCAATGGTAGCTGAGTCCTCATGAGAGTGACAGAACCCAGAATGATTCAAAAGTTCTGGCTAATTCACCGAATCAATGACCAAGGCTTTGTGATATAGTCGAAAGAACATCAAATTCATAAGAAAGCAAAAATGATTGATTCCCAACTTGTCGAACAAATTACTATTTTTTTTTTTTTTTTTAGTTCAGGAGACCTGTTTCATGGTTCTGAGCCTATTCAAATCAAAATGTAAAAAACACCTACCTTAGGCCAGGCATGGTGGCTCACGCCTGTAATCCTAGCACTATGGGAGGCCGAGGTGGGTGGATTGCCTGAGCTCAGGAGTTCGAGACCAGTGTGGGCAACTCGGTGAAACCCTGTCTCTACTAAAATACAAAAATTGGCTGGGCGCGGTAGCAGGCACCTGTAGTCCCAGCTACTCGGGAGGCCGAGACAGAAGAATTGCTTGAACCCAGGAGGAGGACGTTGCAGTGAGAGAGATCGCACCGTTGCACTCCTGCCTGGGTGACAGACAGAGCGAGACTCTGTCTCAAAACAAAACAAAACGAAAACACCTACCTTGCCAGGCTGTCTGTGAGGATCAAACAAACTATACCTGTGAAAGTAAATCACACAGTGTTTAGCAAATACTTGCTGGCATCTTTTCTCCCTGCCTCTTTTCTTCCCTTTCTCCCTTTCTTTTTCTATTTCTCCTCTTTATCTTCCACAGTAGACACTTTAGAAGCATCCCTACCTGAGAAGCATACCCACTAAGCCGTTCACTGCAGTCTGATTTTTTGACATTGCCACAGTGAACTTCAAGTGCATTAATCTGTTGGTTTCCTTCCACACCGTCTCAGCTGGGGGGTGCTCTATGCCCACATGGACATAAGCAGAGGGCGACTGGAGCCCTGAGTCAGGGTGCCTCAGGGAAGATGAGTGGAAACCTCAGCAAATTCAAAGCATGTGTTTCATATATCAGGAGAGCACACAAGGACAGACTATCGGTCAACTGTTTCCAGGGGTGAACAGGGAAGGCCTTGCTGACAGCACCCCACCAGTCACTGTTCATGCCTCTTCAGAGGTGACTCATTCCCCTCTCCCCTGTAGCAAATTTGTCTTAATAGCTAAAATGATACCAGTTTGGAAACATCCTCAAAAAAGCAGTTACCTATAGAGCTACAAAACAGGGCTTAAGCAGACCATATAAATATTCATGTGACCAAAGTTGTGCAACATTTATTTTGTAAGCAGATGAAAAAGGCAACTGCAACCTAGGGGAAAAGTTTTGGAGGTATCTACAAGAGGGTGATAGCTGAAACCGTGCAACAGGTAAGATCACTCAGGGAAAGTGATCAGCGTGAGATCACTCAGTGGACAGCAATATTTAAGGAGCAGATGGAGATTAGCTGGGCATGGTGGTAGGCACCTATAATCCCAGCTACTTGGGAGGCTGAGGCAGGAGAATCGCTTGAACCCAGGGGGCGGAGGTTGCAGTGAGTTGAGATCGCGTCACTGCACTCCAGCCTGGGCAACAAGAGCAAAACTCTATCTCGAAAAAAAAATAAAAAAAACAGGAGCAGACAGAGAAAAACGAGATTGAAAAAGCATAGCGAGAGTAATGGGAATACAGCCAGAATAAAGTAGTATCTCTAAAGAATCAAGTCTAAGAATGTCAAGATGTTGGAGGGTTAGCAAGCTAGAAGTATAGATTGATATACAGGTTGAGGACGAGGGAGGTGCCTTTCAATGGTGCCCCATTTCTCCTAGGATAAGTTCCTAAATATCTCACAATGGCCAAATTGCCCTTCAACCTTATCTCACATCATTCTCATTCTCCCACCACTAAGTCCCTGTTCCTGTATCACTGACTTTCTTTTCGTTCCCCAATGTGCCATGTTCCCTCCTACCACAGAGCCTTGGCTAATTTTTGTATTTTTAGTAGACATGGGGGTTCACCATGTTGGTCAGGCTGGTCTCAAACTCCTGACCTCAGGTAACCCACCTGCCTCGACCTCCCAAAATGCTGGGATTATAGGCATGAGCCACCACGTCTGGCCAAGCCAAATTCTTTAATTTTATAGAATCATGCTTCGTTCTATCCTAGCACTCTTCACAATTTATAATTATGCGTGCATATGTGTTTTTTGGTGAGCATATCTCATCCACTGGATTGTAAACTTTATTAGAGTGAGACTTGAGACATTCTTAGCACAGCAGGATTTTAACTAAACAGCAATGGAATAAAGTTTCCTACTGGAATAAAGTTTGATGGAGAAAAGACTTCCTGTACTTTCTTCCCGTTAGTACATGCCTAAACAACCCCATCAGAATTGCTTTGGTGTTTCTCCATGATTTGGCACTCAAGACATACCATGGCCCATCTCAAGTCTACCAGCTTGTTGGTTAGATTGGTATAGGATAAGCCATTAAGAAGATTTTACAGTCAATAGTTCTTAGTCTTTGGAAGGGCCACAGACACCTTTACAAATCCAATGAAAGCTAGATTCTGTTACGGGTTGAATTGTTTCCCCCCAAAAGAGATGTTGGAGTTCTAACCCCACTGCCTATGAAAGTGACCTTACTTGGAAATAGAATCTTTGCAGATGATTAAGTTAAAATAAGGTCATTCAACTGGGCTCTAATTCAATATAACTGATGTCCTTATATAAAGAGGAAATTTGGACACAGAGATGAATATGTATGGAGAAGACACAAGGAGATCACTATCTATAATTGAAGGTTGCTTGGCGCTACCAGAAGCTAGGAGAGAAGCATGGAACAGGTTCTCCCTCACAGCCCTCAGAAGGAACCAGTCCCGCCCACACTTGATTTCAGACTTCTAGCCTTCAGAACTGTGTGGCAATAAATTTATGTTGTTTAAGCCACTCAGTCTATGGTAGTTTGTTAAAGCAGTCCCAGGAAGCTAACAGAGACACTTTCTCTAGAAATAAAATTTCTTGAAAACATACCCAACTTTGCATGCAATTTTCAGGTGTTCACAGATCCACTGAGGCCCAGGTTCCTCATCTTATAACATCAAAGGTGCTATAAAATTTCCAAGCTAAAATCCCCCAGGATAAAGGAAAAGGAAAGAAGAAAATTGGCATCAGCTACTATTTGCTACATGTTTGGCCCTTGCCTAAGCACCTGGCATATATTACTTCACTGAATCCTCATAACCACTCTATGAAATAAATGAAAATAGAGGCCCAGGGAGATTGAAAGTCATGCAGAAATTCACACATCTAGAGGCTGTGCTGGGAATAGGACCTGCATTTTCTTTTACCCTGAAATCAGTGCTTTTTCCATTCTTGCCCTACCTCTGAGTGACCCGTGAGAGCCAAAGCACATGATATGTGGCTTCTTGGGCTGTGAGGTACAGCAAGACCGGGGTTACGTGCGTGTCAGTGGATTAAAGGGAAACTAGAGAAGAGTTTTTTAAAAAAAAAAAAAAAGTTAAGCTGAGCACGGTGGCTCACGCCTGTAATCCCAGCGCTTTGGGAGGCCGAGGCAGGCAGATCACGAGGTCAGGAGTTTGAGACCAGCCTGGCCAACACGGTGAAACCCTGTCTCTACTAAGAATACTAAAATTAGCCGAGCATGGTGGCAGGCACCTGTAATCCCAGCTACTCGGGAGGCTGAGGCAGGAGAATCTCTTGAACCCAGGAGGTGGAGGTTGCAGTGAGCCAAGACCACGGCACTGCACTCCAGCCTGGGCAACAGAGCGAGACTCCATCTCAAAAAAAAAAAAAAAATACTGCTCTGCATTATTTTTGGCATTATTATAACTTCTTTTGAACTCTCTAAGGATTTTGTACACAAGAATTTTTGTTCTCGATAGGTAAGTATGGAGACAATAAAGTCTTAAGTCAAATTGATGATGCTAATCATCAGCAAGAACTTTAGGATTTTCGGAGTCAGGGGAGGGATAGTGGTGGGAAGGAGACAGCAAAGCAAAAGAAATTTGAGTTTTCTTTCATCCAAAGATATTTACTGATCACCCACTTGGAGGCAGGCTCCATGCTCTGTGGACAAAGTCTGGCCACATAGAGCCTTGTGTCTAGTGAAGAAACCAATGGTTCCACCAGTTAATACAATAAAGCAAATATGATAAGAAAAGAGTAATGTACTATATATAGCAGATTATACGAGTAGCTACCCACTTCTTGTTGGGGAGAACACTAGATCTCAGTTTATCCTGCAGTCTGAATAGTGGCTTTCCTGGACAGGGATACAGGAAAGAGGTGGTTTCAGGCAGAGAAAACACATGCAAAAGTCCTAAGGTGAAAGAGAATATAATACAGTTGAAGACGTGAACACAATTCACCACAGCTAAATGCAGAATGAGAATGGGGCAAAAAAAAATCATAATTACATTAGAGAGATATGCAGGAGCTGGATTCTGAAGGGTCTTGCCTGCAGCTGTGATGGAGATTGCATTTCCTTCACAGAGCAGGGGGATGCCATTAAAGATTTGCAAAAAGAGGACTGAGCACGATCCTGAAGAGAGGGCTACTGGTTGTGGAAACCAGGCAGGTCAATGAATCTCTCCGAGTCTCAGTTGTCTCATAATAAATGATAATAAGGACCATTGTGAAGAATAAAAGAGTCATTTCATACAGTACTCTCAGAACGGTGCCCCAGGAAGTATCAGCTCTCATATTAGAACAGTGACACAGGCAAGCCCTGACTTCATCAGACAAAGCAGTCTAAATCATGCCTTTCAGTTCACCTGCTCTCCTTAGAACCACTCCCTAGTGGCAAGTGTGGCAATGGTGCCCTGTGCACAGCATCCCTGGATCATGTAGATGTTTCAACAGGCGGGTACCATTCCACCTTGGTTTTCCTTCCACCGTTTTCAGGCAAAGTCTGCAAGCCTCCAAGTCTACTAGGAGATAGGCAGTGCATTGGGGCAGGGCAGCGCGCAGAGCCCAGGGCGCTGGGCATTCAACGGTGAGTTGCTGGCCAATGGCCCTTGGAGCCTCCCACTCCATCTGAGCTTGGACTCACCAAGGCTTATCTCCTTCCTGGGTTGTTGTGGGCTGGCAGAAACTCATCCTGGAAGCATGCATGCATCTGAATCTTGATGCCCTGTCTTTTTTTTTTTTTTTTTTGCTTTGCAGCTTTTGAAAAGTTTTTGGGTTTGGTTCACTGGGGCCTGGGGAAGGTAAAAGTTAAAATGTCACCATGCCTCTCTGCCATAGGAAAATCCTGGAAAATTCAGTTCAGTTGAGAGCTTCCTTCTTGTCTCTTTTAGGCGCAATTTTAGTGACTCAGGCAAAATGTGTATGTGTGTGAATAACAACTCCTCCAAACATAGGATGCCCCAGGACAAAAGGGATGTTCTCATCTTCAGCCACAGTGCCTCTACGGATGGAACAGAACACCTAGATATATGGGACCAGAGAATGCAAAGAGAATACTCTCTTTGTTCTGAAGATTTCTTCTCATAAGGACAGAAACTCACATGTGCTGAGTACACATGCTCAGGGAACTGTCATAGTTGTTTATGCACACATATTATTATTTTACTTTATTAAATCTGTGAAGTAATGATCAAGATCCTTGATGTTATATGGATGAAAAATCAGCTGCAGAAAGGTCTATAGATTGGATCAGAATTTCATCACAGGGGTCATTTGACTTGAAAGCCTGTGGTGTTCGGGTATTCCACTGCAGTTCAGCTGCATTGCTTTAAGCCCACAGCTCCGCAGAGTGGTTAGAACCTGACCAGCGTAAATCCCAGCTGTATCACTTCCTGGCTGACATTGGACATGCTACTTAATCGCTCTGTGCTTCAGATTTCTCAACTATTAAAAAAGATAATAAAATAGGACTGTTATAAATTAAATGAATTAATACTTGTCAAATACTTAGGACAGTGCCTTGTGATTCATAAGTGCTATAAACAAGTTAGCCATTATTTTTACTATAACTGGAAAGGGCACCAAAGTCCCAACTTCATCAGGGGAAAATAGGATATTGCCCAATATCTGGGATAAAAGTAAATACATATATAACCACATAAATATATAAAAAAGAAGGAGACAAAGAACATTCAATACCTAACCTTAACAGCTTTTTCCAAGAAATCTTTCCTAAGAAAAGAAAGAGTGAAAGAAAACGTTGAGGCCAATACATGAGAACTGTTGGTTTTAAAAAATTGTTTTCCAGGCAGAGCTAATTCTTTTATTTGCATCTCACACTCCCCCTCTCTTGCCCCACAACTTCATTAAGAATTGGGATGAACTGTATAATACCATCCTCGTCCCATGATTACCATTATTATTGGCATCCCAAAATAAAGCCCATCCAGGGACTCTTAGAGGAGCTTTATCACCATTAAAATCTTCAACCTCAAAGTTTATTCAGCTTATCAGCTACAACTGGGATAATGGAAAGACAGGGATTTAGTGACAGCCCTTAACTGGGCTAAGCACTAAATCCTAAATTGTAGCTGTGGCTACATGTACAGAACTTTCTATGGACTCTCTCTTCTCAGGATATGTTTGATTTATGAGTTCAGTTCAATTAGCAAATCTCTGTTGATCCTTTACTTGTGCAAATAACAATGGGAATTCAAAAATGTTTAAGATGGGGATTTGCCCTTGAGGAAAATAAAGCCTAACTGGAAAACCAAGGGCTGGTCCCACGTTAAAAAGTAGTAAGTGGGCCGGTCACAGTGGCTCATGCCTGTAATCCTAGCACTTTGGGAGGCCGAGTCAGGTGCATCATGAGCTCAAGAGATTGAGACCATCCTGGCCAACATGGTGAAACCCCGTCTCCACTAAAAATACAAAAATTAGCTGGGCGTCATGGCGCACACCTGTAGTTCCAGCTACTTGGGAGGCTGAGACAGGAGAATCACTTGAACCCGGGAGGCGGAAGTTGCAGTGAGCTGAGATCACGCCACTGCACTCCAGCCTGGTGACAGGGTGAGACTCCATCTCAAAAAAAAAAAAAAAAAAAGGAGTAAGTGACTGAGTCTGGCTAGGATATCTCTCACACACTGGCTGATACGTACGTGAAATTGTTCTATCGCAGTTTCATGTTTTTAATTCAAACTTTTGGCCCCCTCAAAAACCAAGTGACTCTGGGCCAGTGGTTCTCCACCAGCATCGGCATCACCTGGGAGCCAGTGAGAAATGTGAATTCTCAGGCCCTGCCCCAGATCTACTGAATCTGAAACTTTGGGAGTGGGGGAACCAACAACCTGTTTTATCATCTGTCTCAGGTGATCCCAAGTCATGCTACAGCTCGAGATCCACTGGTCTAGGAATTTTACTCTAATCCCCCACCCGAAATTGGACTAAAGGCTTGTGGAGGATACAACGTATTTTTACCCAAGCATGTGCATTTTGAAGGAGTAAGAATCCAAAGATTCAATGGCTGGTAAAGAGAAGACTCCCAATGTTTCAATAGCCCATTGGGTTGAATTAATACCCTTTGATGGAAGATTAAAAATGGATGGACAAAAGATTGCCCCAACTCTCAAAGATGAACTGAGAAAGGGTCAATGTTTTCTTTAAAAGTAATGTGGAGGTGACTCCAAGAAATGGTCAAATGATTCATTAGAACTTAAAAGTTCTACAGCACACATCCAGACCGCCAGAATTTAGCTGGAAATATGTTTAAAGCTGGCAATACTTAAATGCCCTTCTCAATAATTGGAGGGTGGGAGTGGATGGACGATGGCCTAAGCAATTTTATAAGGCTTTCAATTTTGTATCATCAACATGCTTTCCAGAAATGACCCAAAGAATAGGCCAGCCCCGTAAGAGTAATATAATGGGCTTTGGGGACTTGGCCGGGGGAAGGTTGGGAGTGGGGTGAAGGATAATGGACTCCATATTGGGTACAGTGTACACAGCTTGGGTAATGAGTGCACTAAAATTTTAGCAATCACCACTACAGAACTTCACCAAAAACCACCTGTACCCCAAAACCAATTTTTTTTTAATTTTTATTTTTTAAAAAAGAATAGCCAGCCATGGCATATGATAATACTTATCATCAACCCTTTCACGTCTCTGGGGGTTATAAAAGTTTTAATATTTATAAATCTCAGAAGTGAAAATGGCATATTACTGTTTAATCTGCATTTCTTTGATTACTGTTGGTGTTGGACATGTTTATCAGCTTTTTTTTTTTTTGAGACGGAGTCTCGCTCTGTCGCCCAGGCTGGAGTGCAGTGGCGCGATCTTGGCTCACTGCGAGCTCCGCCTCCAGAGTTCATGCCATTCTCCTGCCTCAGTCTCCTGAGTAGCTGGGACTACAGGCACCCGCCACCACACCCAGCTAATTTTTAGTAGAGATGGGGTTTCACTGTGTTAGCCAGGATGGTCTCAATCTCCTGACCTCATGATCCACCCGCCTCGGCCTCCCAAAGTGCTGGGATTACAGGTGTGAGCCACCGCACCTGGCCATTTATTAGCTTTTCGTCTTCTTTTATGGATGTCTCCTTGTATCTTTTACCTATTTTTTTAATAAGCTATATTTCTATTGCTTAGTAAAATGTCATGTTATGTAGGAAATACATTATAAGATTTTTCTCCAGTTGTTTTTAATCTCCTCTATTTTTATATGTATATGTACATATAGACAAGTTTATATTGTCAGTTCTCTTTTTTCCTGTGTGGTTTCATTCAATGCTTTCTTTTTTCTTAAATTTTTTCAAACCAAGATTAGGTTATGTTTGCCTACTTTTTATTTTAGCAGCCTTAAAAAAATCTGGAGTGGTTTCATATTGTTTTTACATCTATCTGTTTAATCTACGACAACTTATTCCAGTGCGTGGTATGAGTTAAGTCTCCAATTAGACTTCTTTCCTAATGAAATAGATGACTTTCCACATACTCTTTGGTAAGAAAGCCTGTCCCTTACATGGCTTTAGGATGCTTCGCTATGAAATGTTAAATTCATGTTTCTGTTTTAAGATCATTGTGCTCAGCTGTTTATCTGTGAATTCTAGAGTCTGCACAGCTTTCTATGAACACTTTGTTTCATACATAGCGTTTCACAGGGAGCGTCCACAACTCTGCTTCCTTTTTCCCCTTAATCTCAACTGTTCCTTTCTCCAGGCAAACTTTGATATTATTTTGTCAAATTGCAAAGAAAATCCTTTTGGGATTGGAATTAGATATTTTTAACCCTTATATTCAATTGAAAAAAATCATATTTCTATAAACTATTTAGTAGATAGATTTAAACATCGGTTAAAAATCATTACATACTGCTGTGCATTTATAAAGTGTATGTATTTTTTTAAGTAGAGGTTTCACAAATGTCTTATAAGGATTATTCCTAACATTCTGTTTTCCTAATGATGGTGTAGATATAATTTTTTTGTTTTATTTCTAATTATTTATGGTATTTAGGAAACTATTGATTTTTAAAATATTTATCTTCAAATTTTTTTCTGTCTAAGCAGATGCTCCAGTGAGTAGCAAGATGCTAGTCTCACCAGAGGACAGACAAACATACTCAGTTTCATGAGTAGAGTGGGCCAGGGATGGCAGATCTGCTGTTTGGAAGCTGTGCACACCCAGTGAGACTTCTCCCTTCACGGACCTTGGCTTACAGGAAGTGGGAGGAGACATATGCAGGAGTTAGTGGTAGAGCCACATCTTCATTAGTGCCTTTCAGTAAAAGCAAGATGTGGCTGGTCTCCTTGGCTTTCAGCCATGAAAACAGAAACAAATCTATTTGATATTCTATTCCACAGCATCACAGACAGACACAAGCATGAACATATACACATTATTTCATAATTAATAAAATTTTCTCCATAGTTCTAATAGCACACACACACACACAATTAGTCCACTAGATACTAGATTGAGAGGTTTCCTCCTGCCACTGTTATCTAGTTTTCTGAATATTATGTAAATTTAATCATGACCAACACTGGACTGGATTTCGTCAACTCCTCCTTCCTCCCTCACCTTCCACAGTTAATCCATCAACAAGTCCCACTGACTCTTCTTCCAAACATACCCTGACCTCTCGCTTTCTCTCTCACACCCCTACCATCCATTTCCACACAACAGGCAGGAGGATCTTGTAAAATATAAATCAGATCTTGTGAGTCATCACTGAAAACCTTCCAATGACTTTCCATTGGCCTTAGAAAAAGATCAGACTCACTGTGGCCACTCCAGCATGTGAGGTCTGGCCCTCCCTGGTCTCTTTTGCCTCATCTGGATCCACTGTCTTTGAAGGTCTCAGCCACCAAGCTCTATCTACTTGGCCTGTACAGTTCCTCAAACAAGATGAACTCCTTGCAGCCTCAGCCTTTGCTTCAACTATTCCCTCTACCTAGAAATGCGACCCACTGGAACTTCTCCTGACCAGCTTCTTCCCGATATTGGAACCTCAAATTAAAAGCCACCTCCTCAAAGAGGCCTTCCCTGACTATTCTCATCATAAGGAAATATTTATTCACTCCATTCCATCCACCCATTCTCTGGGTAGTTCTTGTCACTCTCTGGTTTTTTAAATTGTCTGTGTGTTGTCTGTGTCCCCCTCAGCAGAATGCAGTCTCCCTGAAGGGAAGACTTTGTCCTTGACTATATCCCCAGTGCCTAGAACGTTTTGCATGTAGGAGAGCCTCAGTAATAATGCTCAATAAATGAATGGGTTCCTGATCATTTGGAGCCAGTGATACTTCTTTAGCCTGAAAACTACAGTCCTCAGATCTTTTTCTCTCTTTTGCAGACTTCATGAAGTGTTAACAATGGCCCCATTACCTGTCCTATTCCACTCTTGGATGCTGCTACAATTTGTATTATCTGACACTGATTCAGGGAAAGAGGTGCTGTTGAAGAGGAGTGGGGTGAAAATTGAGGATAAAGGGGTGGCTTCAGCTGCCACGAATACAACTCTCTCTCAGTAAAGGAGATGACTGTTGGCTTCTGATTGATGGGCCAGACTTTTGGCAGAAGTGGGTGGCGACATTTTTCTACCTTACTCCTGCTTGCCCTGGAACCTCTCAAAGCCTGGAATTGGAATGCTCATGAGCTTGTTGATGACTTTTGATGGCCAGTGACTGATAATTCTTGCACAGGTTGGCAAGCTGCTGATGGGCATTTCTTATTCCCAGTGCCAAAAAATAACTTTATGTATTGTGACTTTTTACCTTTTTTGTGCTTAAATGGAAGTGTGACCATGAAGTTTGGGTAGAGATAAGGTTTCACCATAGCCTAAAAGCCCACAGGCATTGCTGGCAATACAACAAAGGTGATACTGAAATAGTTTTATTCTCAGCTCATAACATTCAAAATCAGTTTTAGAGAAATGTGTTTTAATGTATCCCTCAGTCTTTTCTTCACTTAGTCAACATGACTTCTATAAGTAGTGCACAAATAACATGTACCCAGTAAATAAAATCCTAGTTGAAAATTATCGACCAGCATGACCAACATGGAGAAAACCCATTTGTACTAAAAATACAAAAATTAGTTGTGTGTGGTGGTGCATGTCTGTACTTTCAGCTACTCGGGAGGCTGAGGCAGGAGAATCGCTTGAACCTGGGATACAGAGGTTGCAGTGAGTGGAGATCACACCATTTCACTCCAGCCTGGGCAACAAGAGTGAAACTCCGTCTCAAAAAAAAAAAAAAAGAAAAAAGAAAATTATCAATTAACCTTCCAAGACAAGGCCATTTGATATGGACTTCTATCTTCTACTCTATGAGATGGGCATAATAATGATAGTATCTAATTCAAAGGTGGTTGCTGTGCTTGAATAAAAAAAACTCTGGAGAGAACCTGACACAAAACAAGTGCTCATTGATGTAGATTGAGGTTGAGACTACTTTTATTTTCTTCTGTCTTTAAAATGTTATGTGCAAAATGCCAGGGCTCATGAGAGGTATATTTACTAAGAGGAAGTTACTGCTTTTTAAAAAAACTACATGTATATCATACCTGATGTTGCCTGAGTGTGGCTAGGGGTGGATTCATGTTTCTGCACATGCGTGTGAGCAATGAGGAACAGACAGAGACACCTTAGGGAATGGTCCAGCTGATGGGTCCAGGGGAGCCCATAGAGGGCACTGCCTTTGTAGGCGTCCAGGACCCAGCTTTAATCCACAGCAGATGCATACAGTCATACAGGTTTGATTTTTGTTGGTCCATGGAGGATTTGTCAGGATCTCAGGGGAAAACCAGAGGTAGAAGGCATTTAACATTTTGAGCATTTATTGCTTGCAAAGCTGTGTGCTACACACTATAAATGCTATTTCATTTAACCCTAACAACCCCTATACACTGCCTGTTTGTAAGAAGTGGAGAAAACTTAGGCTCATAGACTGTTCAAATGACTTGAAGGTCACACAATGCTAATAAGGGATTGAATCACAGTTGACCTCAGGTACATATGATTTCAAACCCTCATCCTTTCTACTACATGGCACAGCCTTCCTCACAGGCTGACATGCACTAAGCAATTTAATTGAGGAGACTGGGAAGTAATCCAGAAAAGCCATGCATTATTTCACAATGTGTTTCAAACCTTTCCAGTGAGTGGAATACCTAAATCTGCCACTTTGGATATGCAGTTATGATTTAAAAATTACTTGAGAAGTAAAATTTCCCATCAGAAGAAAATCCACCTAGTCTGGAGGGATCATTCTGAGTTTACTGGATTCTGCCTGGCTAAATCTCTCTGTCTGTGTTGGGTGTTCCTCTCATGCAGGTCGGCTACTGCTCTGACCAGCCAAGGTCTGGGGAAGGCAGCACTGGGCACCAAGGCACAAACTTCCTTCCTTGTCCTTGCTCCTTTTCCTCTATTGCCGGTGGGTCTACTCTGTGTGCACTTTTGCTGAATTGGGAGTGGTAAAATCTACTTGTGTTGGGACTTGCAGTAGAATGGACAGAACTAGTAATTTCGCCTGCTCTGGCCTGCGGCTACTTTGGCCTCCACTTCCTCCATTCGGTCTAGCCTGATTGACCAGAGGTCCACAGAAGTGCTCGGGGCCAGAGCTCCAGCTTAGTAATGGTGATGACTTGCTTTGCTTTGTCTCCTGAGCTTGCTCCGTTGTGGATCCTTGACAGGGAGAGGGAAGTGAAATATTCCTAAGTCTCAGCCAAAATAATAACACATCACTTTGATCTCCTAATTGTCCTGAACATTCTGTGTGTGACTGCCAGATTCCGTATCTTCCGCTCCTGGACACAGTTAGATAAACCCTGCCAAATCCTTGGTTTTAGATTCCCTAACTAAACTCCATGTAAACCAACTTCCTTCTGCTAAAACACTGTCTTTGGACAAAATGACAACATTCCAGTGTTTTTTTACATCTGCCCAATTCTGATGAAACTGATGAGGCTGCATTTCAATGGCAATCTTGCCTTCATTGGACTTCATAATTTCTCCAGTTTTTTAGCCCAAAACTTGAAGACCCTCTCTTTCTGTGGTGTATATCTCTAAATTGCTAATTTATTCATTCATTAGGTATTGTTCTTATATTTCCAATCACAGAGCTTAATCTTATTTCCAAGTTTGGGGCACCCAAATTTAGCTCATTATGTCTGACTTTGTTAAGTAGATTTGCTGCTCCACTCTTCTAGAGACACATGGATTCATCTAAATGGAAAATTTAACAAACTTTTTTTTTTTTTTTTTTTTTTGAGATGGAGTCTCACCCTGTTGCCCAGGCTGGAGTGCAGTAGCGCCATCTCGGCTCACCGCAACCTCCGCCTCCCTGATTCAAGCGATTCTCCTGCCTCAGCCTCTTCAGTAGCTGGGATTACAAACATGTGCCACCATGGCTGGCTAATTTTTGTATTTTTAGTAGAGATGGGTCTTCACCATACTGGCCAGGCTGGTCTCAAACTCCTGACTTCATGATCCGCCCACCTCGGCCTCCCAAAGTGCTGGGATTACAGGTGTGAGCCACTGCGCCCGGCCAACAAACTTATTTTTGAGCAGACTGGTTGTACTAAATGATTACATATGGCAGGAGTCTGGGGGAAATTTTTACTTATCTCTATTCCAGGAACATCTACTGCAAATGCCATAATAGAGTATCATTCTTGTACTATCTGAGCTATTTGAATTATCTCAATAAAGCTGTTTCTGTTTTTCTTGACTCAGGAAATACAGAGTTCTAATGACTGAACTGGGAAGGTAAGGGTTGGGTTTAGAAAGAATAAGATGGACTTGACAGCTTTCAAAATTACTTGGTAATCCATTATTATCCAATGACTACCTGCATAATAATATAATTTCCATACAAAGTTAAACTGAAAGAGTGCTTTGAGGTTCAATTTCTACATACTTGAATATACCACAATACAGAACTTTAGTTGTTATGAGTAGACAAAATAAAACTCATTTTAAATTTATTTAACTGAAAAAGCAGAGAAATTATTCCCCAAACCAGCAGGCTTTCTCTTTAAGGCTATTTTTCTTTCTCACTGAACAGCAGCATCTACTGTGAGATGCACAGGCAGGGAATAGCTCTAAGTTTCTGATAGGAGGGGCCAATGGTTCATGGTTCAGGAAAGAACGGTGAGTCTGGAAATTCTCTAATTTAGAGAAACGTAAAGGGGAGGCATCAGAACTGAAATTCTCTAAAGTGCTGCTTCCTTATGGCTTGCACCGTTCTCATGTTTATTCATCAATATGTATCAACAGCGCTTTGGACTGAGAATTCACGCTGATAAATACTTTCTCCTCCTCCCCTACATTCTTTTTTTCTTCTTCCATTCCTCCTCCTTGTCTTTCTTCTCCCTCTTCTTTTTCTCCTCCTCTTCCTCCTCTTCTTCCCCTTCTTTTCATTCTCCTCCTCCCTTTCCTTCTCCACCTCTTTTTGCTGCTTGGGATATAGTTAGACAGTTTGAGCTTGATAGGATTATAGGATTGCTATCACCATGATATGTGTTGGTATTAAAGATAAGACATATATGGATCTAAGTAATGTCTTCAGTGCCAAGATATTAGAAGTTTTGAAATTCATCTTAAACATCTTTGCAGCACTATTAGTTATTTTTTATGTGATAAGAGTTATGGTGATAGGAACATATGCTTTCTGGGAGGAAACTGTGAAAGGTGTTAAGTACAGGGAGGTTTAAATTATAAGAAACAAAGTAAAAGCACACTTTTTTTTTTTTTTTTTTTTTTGAGAGGGAGTCTCACTCTTTCACCCAGGCTGGAGTGCAGTGGCATGATCTTGGCTCACTGCAACCTCTGCCTCCTGGGTTCAAGCGCTTCTCCTGTCTCAGCCTCCCAAGTAGCTGGGACTACAGGCACACGCCACCACCCCCAGCTAATTTTTGTATTTTTAGTAGAGGTGGGGTTTTGCTATGTTGGTCAGGCCGATCTTGAATACCTGACCTCAGGTGATCCACCTGTCTTGGCCTCCCAAAGTGCTGGGATTACAGCATTAGCCACTGCGCCGGCCAAAAGCATACACTTGCGCTGGGCTTGAGATGTCACACTTTGTCTACTCCCATTATTCTAATGTCCACTTTAAGGTTATTAAAATGTCCTAAGATCATTCAAGACAGACCAGTCTACATCTTCACTTTATTATCCGCAAGTCCTCAGAGATGACACAGCTACTGAGAAAAGGTCACCTAACACTTCAGAATCAGAAAGTTCTGCAAAAGCCAAGGGCTCTTCTAAAAAGAGACCACATTGCAACTGCTTCCCGTCCATGCCTGTCAACTAATGTGATCGCAGAAGTGTTTTAGAAACAGCTTTTATCTTACTTGGTTTTCTCCTCATCAAAGGTTTTCAATTTAGTTTTTAGACATTTTAATTTTTCTTGAAAAAGAATCCCCCATTTTATAATTGAATCCTGGCTCTGTCATTTGCCAGTTCTGTGGTCTTCTGCAAATAACCTGTGTGCTTGTTTCTTGCCCCAGCCAATGGTGCCTATAAGACTTTTGTTTCAATGAAATGAACGTATATGAAAACTTCATCACATACTGAGGACTTTCCAACTCACCTGGTGCGCGATAAGTGCTTGACATAGGGTAGCTGTTATAATTGTTGTCGATATTAGTATATTACAGTAAAAAACTTGCTTTAATTCTCATATTAGCTGAACAGCATAAAGGGTAAGATGATTTGATAGTCATGTTTGCAAATTGCTTTCCAGCAGTGGGAAGGGAGGCTGCAGGAACAGCAGAGAACAATTCGGGACAAGAAGAAAACAGCAGGGTGCACCAGACGTAGTAATCCCCTAAAACCAAAGGGAAAGCCGCCCGCTCCCACACAGTAAAACTAGGAGTATCCAGGAATGAACAAACACGAAAAGAATGTGAGCTGTTTTCCAAAATGGAGACCTCCTCAGAGGACGAGGCTTGGAATTTCCTGGGACAGCCTTTGTAAGGCCACGTGCTCCTTGCCCTAACAACTCACTGCAGAACTCTTCATAGACACATCTTGCAGCATTTCTCTAAATGCTATGCTTGTTTTTCTTTTTAAGCCACCATAAGCCACAGTGGTAGGTTTGCCCTTTGGTACAAAAGGTTCATTAAAACTGGTGGAAAAGGCTTATTGCATTCAGGGTAACGTGTGCGCATACTTTATGAAATCTCTGTGTGAGGAAAAAAATGCTTTTTACAATTTGACCTAATTATATGCATTGTAAAATAAACACCATGATTTCAAACAAAACACCTATCTTTTTACAATATGTTTTATTTCCGTTTGAATTCTGTTGTTACAATGTTAGTGTTTTAAAATGTGATCGAAAATATAATGCTTCTAAGGAGGAAAGCTAGTGGAATGAATGTTTAAAAGATCTTCACGTGTTTACGGTCTGCCGAAGGATTTTTGTGATGAGAAGGGATTTTTGAAAAATCTAGAGAAGTAGCATATGGAAAATTATAATGTGTTTGTGTGTGTGTGTGTGTGTGTGTGTGTGTTTTACAAAGACTTCTGCTCTGTTTTTAGCTAGAAACTCTAAAAACTAAAATAATAACAAAGAAAAATGAATAAAAGAGAGACAGAAGTGTCTGGATTCCCGTTTCCTGGTTGCCCTGCCATGGTAGACATTCTTTCATTTCATGATCGTGATGCTTCTTGTCAACACCGTCTTGAGCAGCACCAGAAAGTGACTTTGTCCCATGAGGACTCAGGTACTCATTAGTCGGCCAACTCTCAAGTATAAGAATAGCCAGCCAGGCGCGGTGGCTCACACCTGTAATCCCAGCACTTTGGGAGGCCGAGGCAGGCAGCTCACGTGAGGTCAGGAGTTTGAGACCAGCCTGACCAACATGGAGAAGCCCCATCTCTACCAAAAATACAAAATTAGCCGGGTGTGGTGGTGGGCACCTGTAATCCCAGCTACTTGGAGGGCTGAGGCAGGAGAATCACTTGAACCCAGGAGGCGGAGGTTGCAGTGAGCCAAGATCACACCATTGCATTCCAGCCTGGGCAACACGAGTGAAACTCCATCTCAAAAAAAAAAAAAAAATGTATTGGCCTTTTGCTAACACAGTAAGCATGTATTCTCTATAAAGCATTCAATAAACGCACAATGTCAAGAGGAATTAAAAACCTATCTAATCCCACTCACCACTACACAGAGGTAATCACTATTAGTATTTTGACATACAATTCTCCAAGTGTTTCTTATGCACTTATAAAACGATTTGAACAAATAAAATTAGGAGCCTACTATACATGTGTTTCACAACCTGCCTCCTTCACTTGGTCCTTATTGAGATCAGTTTTCATGTCAAGAAAGCGGATACCACCTCATTTCTAACAGCTGTGTTATATTCCATAGTAGGCATTACTCAACAAACCCTTTGTTCTTGGATACTTGGTTTATTTCTTCACTGACCATACTGAATAAACATCTCAATAGCCAAACATCTGTGCACATACTTCATTAGTGCCTTGGGATAAGTGTGTTTAAATAGCATTGTTGGGCCAAGGAGTATGCTCAGAAAGAAAATTATTCATCATGTTGTCAGTTATGCCCCAGAATGCTTGGACCATCGGTGTATGGAAATGCTGACTTTCAACCCCTAAGATTATTTCTCCCTCCCCATATTTGTTATACATTTAAAGTTGGAACTGGTGACCACCTTGGGCAAGCTGCCTCCCTTCATCTGTGAGCCATCAGCTAACAACATTCTCAGCATTTCCAACACTCCTGGCAGCTGGGAAAATGAGTGATTTGAGCATCTCAAAGTATATAGCTAAGTGGATGGATGGATAGATGATTGATTTCTTAACTGCCGGAAATGCCTATGCAACCTCCTCTATTTTTTAATGAATCACACTTAATAATAACAATAATTACACTTAATAATAATAATAATCACACAATAATAATCACAGTTAATAATTATTATTATTACTTAATAATAATGTAACTGGTTAACTAGAGAAACTAAAGAATTAATAGCAGAGCTGCCAATAGATCTTCTCTGCCTTGCCTCCTTTTAAGATACATGAGAACTTACAGAAATAGTCTTAGCTCTTACTTTCCAGTTCTAAACCAATGCAGACTGACCATACTTTTGGTTTCTTTCCTTGGATACCTATAAGATTATCCTATTCTCACAACAAAACCCCTGGACTTGTACTAGCTTGAGGGTGTTTCCTGTTGGGGGAACCAGTCCCTGAGTGAAAAAGAAGGGCACTTTTTTTTTTTTTTTTTTTTTTTGAGACAGAGTCTCACTCTGTAGCCCAGGCTGGAGTACAGTGGCACAATCTTGGCTCACTGCAACCTCTGCCTCCCAGGTCTCTGTTCAAGCAATTCTCCTGTCTCAGCCTCCCAAGTAGCTGGGATTGCAGGAACGCACCACCATGACCAGCTAAGTTTTGTATTTTTAGTAGAGACGGGGTTTCACCATGTTGGCCAGGCTGGTCTTGAACTCCTGATCTTGTGATCTGCCCACCTCGGCCTCCCAAAGTGCTGGGATTACAAGCATAAGCCACCACATCCGGCCGAAGGGCCCATTTTTACCACAAGTTTCTACCTGCTATTATCACCAATTCAAGAAGCAAAAATGGTTATTTGGAATCATGGAATGAAATGGTTGAATGAGACCTCAGAAGTCATAATCTCGCTTGTTGGAGAAAGCCTGTGTGAAAGTTCATCTGACTCCTCGCACATAGTTAGAGACAGATCTGGGCCCTCGAGTCTTCTGAATTTTAATTTGACAGACCAAAGTGTACTGATTTTTTGGTAACATAAATCTGGGCTGCTAGGGGGACTACTTATTTAGCATCATAAAAAGAGCAATGGGATAACAAAATTTCTGTTTCTTGTTATAGTCTGATATATGCTAATACTAATGATATTTCCTAATGGAAAATACTTTTGAAAAGCATTTTTCCCTGAAATATGTGTTACATCATAGTCAAAGACATGTCAACCAACAATATCAGTTAATTGTCAGCTTTGTGACTTAACTGATAAGGAAGCATGCCATGTTCTCCAGGTGAATGAAGCACCCAAGATAAGAGTATCTACTTTAAACTACCCTAAAGAAGATGCTTAAGCCTAGGATAGCAATGAAATATCCACCCTTATTATTCAAACAAAAGAAATAAGCAAGAAAATAAAACAAAAACACCGTAAATCCCAAAGTAGCTACTCAAAATGTCAAAATTAGCATTTTGGTGTGACTCCTCCCGGGCTTTCTTTCTGTTTTAGTGTTTAAACTCAGTAAGGCAGCATGAAAATTTCTCCATGTAAAGAAACGTAACAGTATATTTATATTGCACAGTTGCATAGCGTAGATGTATGAGTTTATTTTACCAATAATTTATGAAAACTGACTTTTAAATGTGGTTCCCAAGACATGCCAGGGTAAGACAAGTTTCTGTGACACAAATAAATTTCCACCATTATTGAATACTCAGATCATAAAAAACATTGGCATAAAAAAAGTGCAAGGCTTACATGTTTTCTATATTTTGTCTAATGAACATGTGTTACTTTTATAATTATCAAATACTACAAAAATATTATCAGAGATAGATATAGAATGTAGTTTGGTTTAAAGTCATTTAGACATGCTAACTTGAAAACTATATCCTTGATCATATGTGTTTTCATCTGGGTCCTCGGAGAAGCAAATGCCAAAACAGAATTAAATGTGCAAAATGCCCATGAGAAGGAATGGGGAGCGGATCTGTGTAGGGCTGGGAGAGCTGTCAGAGCACAGTGGATGTCCACCATGAGTGAAGGAGAGAGGGAAGAGAGAAGGAATGCTGGGTGGAAGCATTCCGGATTGCTGCAATGTCTAAGAAGGTTTGGCAAGGCTGCTTGGGAGTCTTGAGCCAGTCATCTGTCAAAGGAATCCCTCATCTCCCAGGGGCAGCTCTAAGTATCTTGTTGTGCTCAGTCACTGACTGGGAGCAACCCATAGGTAGAGTGGTCTTGCTGCAAAGGTGGCAATGAATTTCAGAGCGCAGGGATATAACAGAATTCTTGTCAATTATGGCTCCTGTCCTGTAGTTGGAGGTTGTGATTCTCATTCTCACAGTCATCACAGTATGACAATCATAAAAACATTAAAATTTGACCACTACATTTTCTATCACAATCTATAAAGTAGTGTCAAACAATAAAATGTCTCTGTCAATTTCTGTAATTGGCAGCCACACACGATTTAATCCATAAACCTTAGACTTTTGTCTTCACGCCTTTTCATGTCTTTTTTATTTCAAATTTATTGAAGACAGAATATGTTTATCACACTATAGATCTTACAGTATTTATTTGCTCTGCTACCTGAGAGAAATCTTTTTTCTACTAGAATGTAATAAAATATTTTCAGAAAGGTAATTAATGGCAAGAACAAAGCCATGGTGTGTAATTTTGCCTTTACAGCATAGGTCTAATATACTAGTTGTGATATTTATATGAGAACAATTTTATAACCAAAACATGCACCTGCAGTATCTCAATGAGAACTACTTTATAGTGGCCAGTATGGCTCACTTTAACGACATAGTATGAAAAGGGAAAAGAAGCCGGGCACAATGGCTCACTCTTGTAATCCTAGCACTTTGGGAGGCCGAGGCAGGTGGATCACCTGAGGTGAGGAGTTCGAGACCAGCCTGGCCAACATGGAGAAACCCTGTCTTTACTAAAAATACAAAAAGTTAGCCGGGCATGGTGGCACACACCTGTAATCCCAGCTACTCAGGAGGCTGAAGCAGGAGAATCTCTCGAACCCGGGAGGCGGAGGTTGCAGTGAGCTGAGATCACACCATTGCACTCCAGCCTGGGCAACAAGAGCGAAACTCCGTCTCAAAAAAAAAAAAAAAAGAAAGAAAGAAAAAGAAAAGGGAAAAGAATATACTATACTAACAATTAAATTTAGCTAACCGAGAGGGCTCATAATCGGAGAACTATTTCTAAATTTCATAAAATTATGAGAACTTGAATAATATAACAATTTAAGCAAAAAAAAATGGTATTATAAATAAAATTTCATCATGGTACCAAAAGAAATCTAAAATAACATTGTTAATTCAAACTGATGGATTTTTAAAGTTCATTAACATTTTCATAATAACTCTAATCATTTAAAATATTTATTATGTCATTGAAGTATTTCAGGAGCTGAAAATCACGTGGACAATTCCTGAGTCAATTTTCTCCCTTTTTGGAAAGCATAAAATGTCCCACTTTGGAGATCATCCAAAGTAGCTTCCAATGGGTCAGCAGGTTGAGACATAGTACTGACAGGTGTCAGTGTCAGAGATCCCCTTCAGTGTGCAGAAAGGGGGCCAAGACAGTCCAGCTAGAGGGCTGCAAATAGAGGACAGCATATTTCACAAAATCTGTCCATTTTCCACAGGGCATGCCAGGAAGGTGCTGGAGAGCATTAGGCTTGAATCAAGAATGCTTTGTGTGTCCTGTCATGGAACAGGGCTGGAGGGACGGAGTAGGGCCATCAGACTCTGGCTTTAGGGTCGAGGTGCATGACTGAGCCAGTACTAAAAAATAGGGACTGTTCTGTCTGGGAGAATTCATGCAGACATTGGCCTCATCCCAGCAAGATCCTCCTAATCTGTTTGGCTGTTGGGATAGAGGTGCTTCCTGCACAGGGGTCCCATTGCCTACTTACTGAGCCTGTCCCTGAATTCAGACCCACATCCCACCAAATGGGTATCTCATCTCTTGACAGTTCTCAGCCCCAAGCTCCAAGTTTTTCCTACTGATTTTTCAGTCTTTACTTGCCTCAGCCACAATGGCCCAGGACATGATTTTACTGCCTAAAGTCCAGCTAAATTTCAAGACCAGCCCACTAAGCTGAGGCCCTGGTGACTTTCTAGCCTTTTAAAATCTTTCTTCCCCAGGGGGAAGAAGATATTTCCAGGTACTGCCAACCCCAGTCCTTGCATGTCTGCCTCTTGTTGCTGTGTTCCACCCACTAAATTCAAACCCCTTGAGACCAAGATGAACTCAAATAAAAGCTTAATTGGATAGATCTCTTTAGATATTATTAGATTTCTGGCTACTTTCTTCAATTCGAAAGAAATGGCCTTTATGTCTTGTGTACGAAATCTTTGTACAGAATTAGTCACATATAGGCACAACTGAGTGTAGCTTGCCCTCTGCTGGTGAAATACAGTATCACGTTTAAGAGAGTTTCTGTTTGTTTGTTTCCAACACATTCAAAGAGCCAGACCACTCTTGAGACAATAGCAGTGCACAATCATATTGTTAATACCCAAATACTATCAGGCCATGTAAAGCAGCAGATAATATTCAGCCTGCAGGAGCAGGGAAGGTTAAGGAAGTAAGGGAAGTGAGATATTTACTGTACTTATTTCTCTACGCAATCTAAAGGAAGCCAATAATTGATTTACTTTTTTTTAATCCATTCTGGAGAAAAACTGAGAAATATCCTTACTGATAACTCCCATGTACATAACTAGATTTTGTATAATTTAACGCTGTTCACAAACATTATGCTTCTCAAACATTATGTTGGAATATGAAAATATTGGAGTAATTTGTTACTAATGCTGAAGGATCAAAGTTTGTGAGTCTTCTTTTTTTTTTTTGATATGGAGTTTGGCTCTTGCTGTTCAGACGAGAGTGCAATGGTGCGATCTTGGCTCACTGCAACCTCCGCCTCCTGGGTTCAAGCGATTCTCCTGCCTCAGCCTCCTGAGTAGCTGGGTTTACAGGCATGTGCCACCATGCCCGGCTAATTTTGTTCTTTTTTTTTAGTAGAGACGGGGTTTCTCCATGTTGGTCAGGCTGGTTTCGAACTCTCAACCTCCAGTGATCTGCCTGCCTCAGCCTCCCAAAGTGCTGGGATTACAGGCGTGAGCCACTGCACCCAGCTGTGAGTCTTAATTTTATTAATGTTAGACTTAAATTACTTTAGAAAGTTAATCATTCAACATTATTCTCACTCGTCTGTAATCCAGTATGTTCTCCTGAGTGGAATGGAAAGGAGGGTGTCACAGCTAACATGCTGGGAACTGTGTATTACTCTGGCTGTGGGCTTAAGAGCATACCACTGCAGAAAACATCATTCAGAATACATCGTTAGAGAGGAAACAAAAACAAAATTGGCTTACTACCTCCTATCACTGGGGACATCTGCATTATCCTACCATCAGGGAGTTAGGCACACAGCCTGCATTGTCCTGCAGCTTGCAAATTATATAAATGCATACGCCAGCTTTTCAGAGTTTTCTGCAAGAAAGTTTAGCGTCAAAATTTCGACCCATTTTAAATAGGCAGCATATGCATTTGTACTGAACTCCACTCCTGGCTTTATTTGATCTCTCCTGCTGTCTTCTTCTCCACATTCCCTGCTCCTCCCCGAATTCTCTTGTTGCATGTTGTGTGCATTTATATACGTTGTCTTTTCTGAAAGGTCAGGTCAATATAAACATTGAGACTTGTTTGGGGATTACATTTTTATTGTTATTATGCACAGCCATGCATTTTTGTGTCCTGAGGTGAGTTTTCCTCCAAAGCATGTTTTTCTTATTATTCCTCCCAGGAAGCTGTGCCGAATGATTATATGTTCATATGAACTTATGTGTTATCTTCTCAAAGTTCTAGAAAAATAAAGATTGCATAATAAAATAAATGACAGTGCTGTATATTCATCTTTAAGTAAGCAGTTACCAGTTTCCATATTGGGAGTTTTGCACACAAATCAGAACTGGGAGATGGGCCTTTTTCTTTATCTATAGACAGCCTGATTGAGCAAGTAAGCAGTCACAGAACATTTACATAATGAACAAACATTTGTGACAGGGTCAAAAACAGTAACTTGTAAGCAAGCACAGCTTTCTACCCAACCATTCCAGGATTCAGAATTGCTGGTTAGGCCAAAGGTGAGAAAGAGAATTGAAAGGGGCTGAGAAAGACACCAGGACTGATTGAGCAGCTCCTTCTGAACATGATGGACAGGCTGCAGTGTTAAGTGGGCTGTGGGGTGGCCTGGGGGAGCAGCTGGGGGTTCAGCAGGACTCTCAGGTCAGAGACGCCCAGGAAAGAGATTAGGGAGCTTGCTGTTACTGTTATATTTAGTTTGAAAAAAAAAAAAAATTCCTTTATTTTAAAATATCTCTTTAAGAGCTTTATTAAAGACTTACTTTATTTCTTCAAAAAAAATTTTTTTTTCCAGATGGAGTCTCGCTCTGTCGCCCTGGCGCGATCTCGGCTCACTGCAAGCTCCACCTCCCGGGTTCACGCAGTTCTCCTGCCTCAGCCTCCTGAGTAGCTGGGACTACAGGCGCCCACCACCACGCCCGGCTAATTTTTTGTATTTTTCTTTTTAGTAGAGACAGGGTTTCACCGTGTTAGCCAGGATGGTCTCGATCTCTGGATCTCGTGATCTGCCTGCTTCGGCCTCCCAAAGTGCTGGGATTACAGGCGTGAGCCACCGCGCCTGGCCTTTTTCCTTCAACTTTTAAGTTCAGGGGTACAAATGTGCAGAATGTGCAGGGTACATAGGTCAATGTGTGCCGGGTTGGTTTGCTGCACATATCATCCCATCACCTAGGTATTAAGCCCGGCATCCATTAGCTATTCTTCCTGATGCTCTCCCTTGCGCCCTCTCCTGACAGGCCCCAGTGTGTGTTGTTCCCCCCCTGTATGTCCATGTGTTCTCATCGTTCAGTTCCCACCTGTAAGTGAGAACATGAGGTGTTTGGTTTTCTGTTACCGCATTAGTTGCTGAGGGTAACGGCTTCCAATGCCATCTATGTCCCTGCAAATGGCCTCATAGTAGTCCATGGTGTATAGGTACCACATTTTCTTTATCTCGTCTGTCACTGATGGGCATTTGGGTTGATTCCATGTCTTGCTATTATGAATAGTTCTGCCATGAACATACATCTGCATGTATCTTTATAATAGAAGGATTTATATTCCTTTGGGTATATACCCAGTAATGGGATTGCTGGGTCAAATGATATTTCTGGTTCTAGGTCTTTGAGGAATTGCCACACTGTCTTCCAAAATGGTTGAACTAATTTACACTCTGATCAGAAATGCTTACTTTTAGTTAAGGGTTTTAATGTTAAGATTACATGCATTTTCTTTTAAAAATGTAAAAGTAGCTTAATTTTGCATCATTTTGGAAGGGGTTTTGAAGACTTATCTTACAAAGGATTTTTGTGCTTGTCTAGGAAATCATTCTTCCTTATTTCACTATTTTTGTTACTATTTTTTTAATCCTGGCAATATGTCAGGGTTGTGTGTATAAAATTTGCAATTTCAGCCATTTAAGTGTACAAATCAATGGTATTAATGACATTTATGTGGTTTGCAACCATCGCCACAAACTATCTCCAAAATATTTCATCAACTTAAAACTCTGTACCCATTAAGCAATAACTTATAATTTCACCCTTCCTTCAGCCCCAAGCTGTAATTTACTTTTTATCTCTATACTTGCCTGTTCTAGGTACCTAATATAAGTGAAAGCATCAATATGTGTTCTGTGTCTGACATTTCATTTAGCAAAATGTTTTCAAGATTCATCCATGTTGCAGTATGTATCATACTTAATTCCTTTTCATGGCTAGATATTCCATTAATGTTTGTATCACACTGTTTATTCATTCTTCTGTTATTGGACACTTGGGTTGTTTCTGCCTTTTGGTTATTGTGAATATTTTTTCTATAAACATTAGTGTACATGTGTATGTTTGCATCCCTGTTTTCAATTCTTTTGGGGATATACCTAGGAGTAGAATTGTTGGATCAAATAGTGACTCTATGTTTGACCTTTTGAGAAACTACCAAACGATGATCCAGAAGAGGCATCATTTCACATTCCCACCAACCCAAGGTGACTGTGGGTTTTTCAACCACAGAACACTGTTTTCAAGCAATGCCCACTGTTTTTCCTAGCAGAATGGTTTCTGGGTCAGGTAAAACAGAGATGATGAATACTTTGTTCAGGCAGCCTCTGGAAAGATTAAAACAGACAAGCACAATCATTTGTGAATCAGATCTGCTCTCCTCTCTGGAACCAGGGATAAGGGTCCCAGCCTGGGAATCCAGCCTGCCGTCTTCAAGACGATCACCAAGCTGGACTTGTGGAACAAGCAAAAATGCCACACAGCTTTCATATCATTTTTAAGTTGTCTTTGTGTTGATCCAGCATTCTTTTGGCTATCGTACACCTTTGATTATTTTCCCGGTTCTGACAAAGTTGGTTCTGACAGTGTCTGGTTGTTTATTCAACATTCCTATGGAAGGTTGGGAGCTTAAGAGCTGCCTTCCCTGCCACTTTGCTGACACCACTGCAATGGAGCATTCTTGACTCCCCTGCCCTAAGAGTTTGACTTACTCTGCATTCAAATGTCCTCTACCTAACGTGACCAAAACACAACTCGTGGTATTTCCTTCTAACCTGCTTCTCTCTTGTGGGCCGCCTGTCTGGGAATGGTTAGATCCTTTACTCCTTTACTCAGGTACTCAAGCCAAGAAGAATTCTCTTTTCCCTCTTCTTCTGATTGGTAGCCAATCAGAACTGTGGCTGCAATACAGCCGTCTAAGACTGATCATTCCACTAATGACAAAGCTTATTTTTTTTTTACATCAGCCCAGGCTTCTCTCATAGTTCACTTTGATTACTGCAATGCCTCCTGCCTGGATAGTTTGCATCTCATTCTCCCTCTCCCCACTTCCTGTATGCATCTGGCCACAGAACTCATTCTTACCCCTGGAAGTAACCCTAAGACACATGTTCATATTCTATCCCTTGCTCTTGGAGTCATAAGCTGCTTTGGGACAAGGACTGCATATATCCATCCCTGCAACAGTTTCCAGCATATAGAACAAGCATATAGAACAGCATATAGAACAAATGATTCCTGAGTGTCTGAAACAGACCCGAAATACCAGCCCTCAGAGTGATTAGACACAGTGTAGTATACATTAGTAAGACAGAAACCAGCAAAATGTCTATGCATGTAAATATATATGTGTGTATATATATATATATATATATATATGATTGCTTAGAAACTTGAAAAAGTAAATTCTCTTTCTTGCTTCTTTATCTCTGATTTTGAAAATCTTACCCATTCTTCAAGGTCTATTTTATTTCTTACTTTCTCCGGCTCCTAACCATGGAATATATTCCTGCCAATTCTGCACTGAATTATACACTCACTGGAAATCCCCTATATCAGTCCTAAGGCTTCCTCCACCACAAAGTGGAGGAATATGCAAATGTTAGGAGAGAGACAGCAGAAGCAACAGAAGCTAGAAACAGAGTGTAGCTTCAATGACAGACCAGCCTGCCAGTCATTCATCACTGACATGCTTCATAATGTACTGCCTCATGGTGGCTATGATGAAATACTGTTTCTGTGAGTTTTGTCCCTCCACTAGATTTGCATTTTCCTGAAGGTAACAACCTTCATCAACCAGTTTTGTATTAATCAAGAACCCACAGTTCAAGCAGACATACAATATATATTTTCCCAACATAAATTTTCATGTGTTGTTCATGCCTTGGTCTGCTATTGAGCCGGACTTCTGAAATAAACTGTGTTATGCTAGAAATAACTCATAACCAAAGTGTCTCTCCAGCAAAAGCAGGGAGGAAAGTGTCATCTTTCTCAATACTAAGATTTTTCCTTAGCAAACGGGTGATCTCAGAGTAAGTACCGCTTGCCAGAATCGCTGAGTCCATTTTCAGAGAGGAAGGAAAATGCTGTAAGCATCAGATCATGCTGTATCCTGTGTGCGTGGGTCTTTTCTTCAGTTGATGACATTAAAAAACCATGTGGGAAACAGCGCTCAAGGCAAAGGCTCCCAAATAAAGCATAGAAGACACCTGTGGAAAGGCCCAAGAGTTCTGTGTAAGATTTTCAAGATGATTTTGGTTGCACAGTCAACACTGTTTTCAAGAAGAACACTTTTCTCCTGAGGAAAATGCTCTCTGCCATGCAGTTTGTCACTGAAGCTGTCATCTATGAGTGCCATCTGGACCAAGTTCCAATTTGGTAATGGGCTCTCACATGCATTTGCCCACCAAGAAATTCTGTAACTCATCTACAATGTCCACGGTAAGATTTGCATATCTTAGTTCAAATGAAATAGAAACCTAAAGAAATAAAATTGCCATCTCAGACAAAGAAAGAAGACTTTACCTTGTGAAGAGCCACAGCCTATTCTGAGGAAGTCTCTCTGGTCCGCTCCCCTGCCAGGTGGTCCCTGAAATCTAGAAAACATAGAGTCACTGTCAGCCACGGGAGCTGCTGAAGGACCTCTGGCAGCCTTGTGAGCTGAGGACAAGGACAGGCGTGTGCGGAGGAGGTGGGTGAGAGCACGGGCTGAGCTGCTGCTGGGCCACCCTCCTTGGTGGTGAAGGAAGGCAAAGGAGACCATCAGGAGAGCCCTGGGGGACAGAGCCTCGGGTCTCTGGCTAAGCCACCCTCATCACTGTGAAGTAGGCAGTGTTCACCCAGGCAGCACACAAATGCACGGCATCACTCCAGGACAGGGTCTCCTCACAGAAAGAGGCCTGGTAAATATCCTCTTTTTTTAAAAAAGTTACAATGTTTAACGTTCCTGAATCTACATATGCTCCTTCTGCACTTACCATCTATATTACTGGATTTTAAATCATTATTGTGGTGAAAAATACACAATATGTATTATTTTGATTATTAAATGCACACTTCTGTGACATCAGTTCCATTCACAATGCTATCTAGAAACTAAAAACAATCTTAATTCAGTTTTCTTACCTTCCACCTTGGGAAACTAGAGAAAAAAGTATTGTGTAATGTAAATCCAACATTAACATAGAAAAAATATATTCATTATAATAGAAATAATAAAATAGAGAACTAAACAAAACCAAAAGCTGCTTCTTAGAAAAGATAAACAGAGTTGATAAACCTCCAGCCAGGCTAACCACAGAGAAAAGATAGAAGACACAATTTATAAATAATACAAATAAAAAGAGGAATCATTCCTGCTGATCCCATGAATATGAAGAAGATAATAAAGGAATACTTAGAATAAATCTATGCTCACAAATCTGACAGCAAAATTCCTTCAAAGGCAGAAACCATAACTACCCAAAGGAGAGTCAGATAATCTGAGTAGGCTTATATCTATTATAGAAATTAAATCAGCAATAACTTTTTTTAAAAATGCCCAGTAGATTTTACTGAATTCTACCTAATTCTTATAAAGGGAAACGTAGTGTTATTATACAAACAACTGATTAAAATTCTAAACATTTACCCAGTTAAATTTTAAAATTACACCCATTGCAAAATCTGCACAAGAATGAGGGCAACTGTATTCGTAATTGCCTGAACTGGAAGCATCTGAGATGCTCTTCAGGCAGTGAGTGGACCAACCCACACCATTACATGGACCCAATGGAATATGATTCACTGATAAAAATTTGTAGGCCGTTAAGCTACAAAAAGATATGAAATCTTGCATGTATGTTGCTAAGTGAAATCAATTAGTCCTAAGTGGCTGCATACTTTATGATTCCAATTCCATAGAATTTTGGGAAAGAAAATCTATAGAGGCAATAAAATAAATGATCTATAGTAGTCAGGGGTCCTAGGAAAAGAAGAAAGGGGTTAATAGGTTCAGCATTGGTCATGTTTTGGGTGTGAAACTCTTCTGTCTGGGTGATGAATGACATTATGAGTTTGTCAAAATCCATAGGCTGAACAACACAGGGTGAGCCTTAGTGCAAACTCTAGACTTTCATTAAGAAGAAGATATCACTATTGCTTCAACCACTATAACAAATGCACCACATTCATGTAAGATGTGATCACAAAAAAGATACTGAGGGGGGAGGGTATATGGGAACTTTCTGTCCTACTTCCATTTTTAGGTTAATTTACAGGTTTCACATGATGTCCGTTTGTTTGAAAATGTGGCAACACTATCTCAGGAAGAGTTCCATTTTAGCTAATGTCTAACAATCAGCTAGACATTATATCTAAACCTTGCATTAATATCTAAACCTTGCATTGAGGTGTTCTTTACTATTAAAAGTGAACCAAACTTGAAGTGGAAATACATCTTCACTTCTGCATTTGTAGCACTAAGTGATTGACTTGTACATTTAAATTGGCACACATGAAATACAGAAGACTATAGTGTAGCAATTTTAGAGTTGTCTGAAGTTTGGGACCCTGAAGAATCTGGAATCCTTCTGCTCCCAAGAGTGAGTAACTGAATTTCCATAGTACCTTCAGATGGCTGACTGCCAGGGTGCACAAGAGGATGAGGTCTGCAGTGGAGCATCACGTCTCTAAAACTGAGCTGGCAGACCGTCGATTTGCGATGGACAGTGGATTCTTCAGAGCTCTCAGGCTCTTGCATCTTGGAGGCAACACTCTGGGAAATGGATTAAATAAAGACAGCTGTTGATATCTTACTGCAGAAGACCACAGAGAAATGAGGCATCGTTTATTCACAGTTTAACCCATTTTCTGTGTCCCCAAGAACACTGTGCTGCCAGTGAGCTGCACTTTTATTTTCTAAATGGGAAATGGGTTAAGTCCGGGGTTCCCAAACCCTGGGCCAGCGATGGTGTGTGGCCTGTTAGGAACCAGGCTTGAGCAGTGGCTGGGAGCAAAGCTTCATCTGTATTTCTAGCTGCTCCCATCACTCGCATCACTGTCTGAGCTCCACCTCCTGTCAGATTAGCCATGACATTAGATTCTCATAAAGTGCATGTGGCCTAGATCCCTGGCCTGTGCAGCTCACAGTAGGGTTTGCCCTCCTATGATAGTTGTATAATTATTTCATCATGTATTACAATGTAATAATAATAGAAATAAAGTGCACAATAAATGTGCTAGGTTCATCCTGAAAGCATCTTTCCACACCATCCCGGTCCATTGAAAAATTATCTTCCATGAAACTGGTCCCTAGTGCCAAAAAGTCTGGGGACCACTAAGTTCAGTGTTTGAACCATTGTTCTCTGTTCACCATCTGCAGAAATAAGCCTCCTGAATCTCAGTTGGGCATTAGGAAGAACTTGCACTGTGGGTTGCACTTAAAACTATGCAGACCGACTGTGTAGGCAAATCCCTACACTGAGATGAGACAAGATAGAAAGGTGGCAGATGGGAGTGACGAAGAGCACGGGGCCTAGTGCACAAAGGTCTGGCTCAAGTCCTTATTTGGAAGCTACATGAACCTGAGAAGTTCTATAGACCCTTCTGTGCCTCAATTCCCTCTTCTGAGTGTGGAAGTTAACTGAAATGTGGCCATCAAGGCTGGTGCTTAAGTGATTTAGGGAATTAAATCTGTGACCCCCCACTGTCTTCTGACTACTGATCTGAGCAGGCTGAACTAAGGCCTGCCTGAGAGTGGGCAGTGTCTAAATGAAGTTTGTTGAATAACTTCAAAGTCACACCTGATGAGAAGGGCACTCGAATTTAACAAGACACGGCGTGTGTTCAGTCATGAGTGAATATTGTACTATAGAAGGAATGTAAGCAGAAGAGCTAGTAACTTGAGCATGGGGGTACCTGACTCTAATGAACAGCATGGGAGGTTTCCTGGTCACCTGAAACAATTAAGACGTATCAAAAAGCCAAGAGTACAAAATCGTGTTGCATCTGAGACAAACATTAGTATTTTAGACCTTTAAAAATAAGCATTTTAGTATTACAGCAGCAGAATTAGAACCTGTGGGTTGGGGGGGGGCGGAATTAAAGGAGCTGATGAAAATTTGAAGGAGAGAGTTATCATCCCAACTTGGAAAAGATGCATCTTTTCCAGGAGAAAAGAAACAGAAGGCAATAATATGGGACCTGTAAATTACATGTAAAGAGACACAGTAAAAGTCAAACTTCTGAGGTATAAATCTGAGAAGTTTAAAAAATAATAGATTTCAGAATGAAAAATTATTACCTCTTGTAATTTCATTGAGAACAAATTAATATCTTAAGAAAAGCTTATTTTTTAAACCAAAATTTTAGTTTGGTATTAGTGTATTTTTAATATTGTAGCTAATTTTAATAAGACCTTGTAAATAAATCCCTTACCCCAGTCAGTTTTGACTACAAAATAAGATTTTCATAAACGTTTTATAACCTCTAATGATTTTTTCTATTTTGTAACTTTTTATATCCACTTGATTGTATTTATCTTTTAAAAATGTCTTTAATTTAAAACAATCCCTCGAAATCTCTTAACTAGGCTATTATATTTCCCATCAGAAAATCTGTTTATTTTCTAAAAAAAAAAAAACTCTGGATTTAAGCTGTTCCAATATCTGATTTAATATTTTCTCATCTCTATTCAGAAGACTTTGGCCTGTAATCCCCCTTTCATGGAATGTCTCTTACCGTATTTGGTATCAAGATCTCCTGATATGATGAAGGCAGTATTGTGTTTTTTCTGGATCTATTCTATGGAAGAGTGTGTACAAAACTGGCCTAGGAAACAGTACATTTTTATAAACAGAGAAAAATATTTAGGGCAAAAAGCTTCATAGGATCAAAAATACAAATTGAGTCATAAAACTATAAAACAAATTTGTATATCTGTAGACAAATTGGAGCTGGGGAAGTAAAAAAAATAAATTAAGAAGACATTTTAAGTACAAGTGGCTCATGTGAAGAAACTGCAGTGAGAAGATGGAAAGCAGCAAAGGCCACCTCCCATCTGTACCAGCAGTCGTCCAGGTGGCAGCTGAAACCCAGTGGCAGTTGGGATGGACGGCAGGATATACATCATCACATGATCTCCGTGACAGGTCATCACGGAATATTCAAATGAACACAGGAACACGTGCCACACTCTGGGGTCCAACTGCCACTCTCTAGACCAGTGCACTTTCACAAGGACAAGGGGCCACTCAGAGTCCATGCTTCATTTCAAAATCTGAATCCCAGACACACAGTATTATTCTCTGTGTATGAAATAAATGTTAAATGAGGAAAAAAAGACTTGCTTTCAAATACATTTAGTAGTGAAAATTTCAGGGTGAAAACAGTCAAAACATGTTCAGAATAAAATGAGGTTCCTTCCTTGATTTGAAACATTATCCCCACCCATTTTTACTATTCCTGAGTCATCAGAAATTTCTCTATTCAGAAATTTTAAATTTATTCCAGATTAAAGTTTAAAATGCCTTACCATAAATTCAAATTTTAAAAGTCAATTTCTAAGAATATCTCACAGTAATTGTATAAAATCTTCTCTTATCAGTTATCTATGTTATCTACTGTTTTTCTCTATGCAACTAAGTTTTCATACTTACTAATTTCTGAATCTCTGAGTTCATTGAGAGATTTCTCTGTCAATGTGTATATGAAAGACTGGCTATTCACTTGGAGATGCTGAAAAAAGCAGCATTACATGTTCACCAATATGTTGTTTCAAAATATATGAAAAGTGATTTTCTAAATGCAGAGTTCTGATAACCTCAAACGGTCCCTTCCTTGGAGGGTTATTTTGAAGAATAAGTAAGGAACTATACACAGCATATTGCCTGACTGGTATTAAGCATTACATATTCTTTCAAAAAGGGTGGGCAGCTGGAGGGATGAGGCATGGCCACCTTTTCCCAGGACCTTCTTTGGGCACATGGATGCCTAACCCTAAGCTGCAAAAATATGCAGCCCAATCCCTGAAGGAGGAGAAATGTCTACTTCCTATTTCTCTTTGAGCGTATGTTTTGCTTGGCCTTCTCAGGGTCTCTCTGGCACCAGAGCAGCCAAGCTGCTGGCCCCACCACGGGCCCAATGTCCTCACGCCTCCCAAGCAGACACCAGAGATTGTCAGTTTCCTCAAGCAGATGGTGGAAGGTTCTCCCTCCTCCCGTGGACGGGCGCCCTCCTGTGCTGCATCGCATGTGGGATTCAGCACTCCCAACAGTCCCTGGACAATATAAGGCTCCTGAGTGTCCCCTCCTGGTTTTGCTCAGGCAGTAACAGGGAGAACAGAGGCTGTCACTGCATGGATGTGGGAAAAACAGTCATTTCCTCCGCTGTAAAACAGAAATGGTATCTGCCTTTCCAATGTCTCACAGGCAGTTTGTGCATGAATTTTACAAAAGAGAGAGACAGATATGAAGCACCTGCATTTTTAAGAGGAAGAAAATCTGCATCCACGTGAAGTATCTTTGGGCTCTGTTTCCTCCAAGCTAGCCTTTCCCTTTAACATGGAGAGCATGTGTGGTGATGAGACCTGGGAAATCAAATCACAAAATTGAGTCCGCCGCATGACGCTGACAGACAGAAACCAGAGGCAGCCAGCCACGTGTCGCAGGATTAAATTGACGTGAAATGTGCAGAACAGGCACATCCACAGGGCAGGAAGCAGATCAGTGGTGCCGGGGCTGGGGATGGAGCAGAGGGTACTGCAGAGGGGCAGGGGGCATCCGCTGGCAGCATGGAGATGCTGAGGCTGGAGTGCAGGATGGTGGCACAACTCTGCAAACTTACAAAAAAGTCAACAAATGGTGCACTTAACATAGGTGAATGCTGTGGCCTGTAAATTACACCAGGTCATAGCTGCCAGCATCACATCCTCCTATGGAGAGCTCCAGGCTCCAGCTTGGGTCCTTGCTGCTGCCTGTTTCTCTGGTTGATGCCCCTGCTCCTCATCCAGGTGTACTTGGCTCTGTACTTGTCCTAGTTGTCACTTTGATAGGGATCTTTACTTGTTGGCAAGAGATAAAAAGCACTGACATTGTGTCCACCTCTTTAAGATGGTCCTCAGGTGGGTGCCAGCCACCCCTCCTCTGGTCTCTGGTGACTCCCAGGTGAGGAAGCCTCAGCAGAGTAGGAGCTTCGGGCCCCAGGAGCCGAGAGTCCCTGCTCAAGCCCTGGCCTGCCCTTCCCTGTTTGAGAAAGCTTGGGCAAGTTACATCTCTCTGAACCCTGTTCCTCACAGGATTTTGATGATCAAGCGTGTTCCCATCCAGGAAAATGTGAATCACTGCCCAACATCTATGCCTGCTCTCAGCATTTGTGGACAGTTATCTGGGGGGTTCTGGGAGGAGCCTGTAGAAGGTCAGGGAGTTTCTTAATCAACAGCAGAGGAGACTCACCTGGGATTGTGGATCTGTGACTGTTCTGAGACAGTCTGAGTCCCAAAATGCGCTCAGCGAGGGGACCTAGCACTCCCCTCTCCCCAGGAACCCTGACAGGTGTCCAAGGCAGGAAAGCCATGCTGGCCCTGGCTTAGGGAGCTGCCGGCTAGAGTGAAGGTTCTAGGTGCAAAGGATGCCTCCTGCCGAGCTCAAAGCAGGAAATCACCTTGTTAGAATTTCCCTGACCCTCATGAGATCAGTAACACCTTCAGTGTTCTTCCGAGATGCCCAGGCAGTATAGCTCACCCTTGTTTCCCTTTCCATGAGGCCCAGGGCTCTTGCTTTGCTAGATTTGCCTGACAGCAGCCTTTTCTGGTTCCAAGAACATCTCTTTGTGATTAAGAAAGAATAGTTCTTAGAGTCTTCAGCTCCTAGGTCAAACTATCTTCAGTTGTATTCTTGCCAATCTGACGGCTTCAGGTTCCAAGGCCTGCATGCTGGGGTTTGCCACAGCACAGATTGGAGAGGAGGGCTGGGGTCCTTCTAGGATCTGAGGCGCCTGTCACAGCTTTCTTCTGCAGCAAGCTCTTGTCATCTGAGATTCTGAGGAGATCATCGCTGCAGAGCAGCTGGGGTGTGGACATTGTGGAGGCTAAAGAGACCAGATCCCCCCAGATATCAAGGTGCTGCCTTCTCAGGGGTGTCAGGCAAGTGGCAGGGGAACCAGCCCTGGGGACTGTGCTTAGAGCAGCTGGTGTTCCACCTTTCCCTACCTTAGTGTAAGAGGCAAGGAACAAGGTGCCTAATTTTGATCTGTTTTCCACATTCCCTCTAGGTGGGTAACTTGCCCGTCATGGGGGAGTCTGAGCCCTAGGCCCGCTCCTCTGAGTTGCACACGAAGCCCTCTTGGGAACAAGAACATCTGTTTCTCTTCTCCAGCCTGTCTGGGAGGTGAGGCTGCTAGCTCTCGGGCTGCATGCCCACCCATACCCCTTCTCCCTTCTGGGGCCTCATGTCTGTTCTTTGTGACAATCTTGTTACAAAGCTTGTAGAGGAAGCATGAAACTGAAGGGCCTAGATGACACATGCTTGGTCTTTGTAACATCACACCCTCACAGATCATGCAAGTGCTGAGGGAGGGCTACAAGCTGGCTGTGTGCCCCTCATAGCTGAACATCCCTGGAATAAAATGTCTACTTCCCTGGTAGGCATCGCCACGGCATGGCGATCGGCACGGTGCCCGCACATCACTGGTCGTATTGCCTCCTTGATCTCAGGAGTTGGAAATGAGAAGACGCCATTGCCGCTGAGAGGGGGCACTGTGTTGGTTTGTGGTGGGAATGGCCATCTCCACCGGCAGCCTTTTCTTCATCATGGCAGTGTCCCTGCCGTATCACATCCTGGACTCTGTTATATTCCTCACTGGCATCACTGTGGCCAGTGTGCCCAAGGTGTCCTGGCCACTGTTACTGTGAGTCCCTGCTGTTAGGCAGCTGCACTCAGCCCTGTGGACACAGCATTGCTGCTATCTCCCCCAAGTCCAGGCACCAACCCTCCCTGCCAGGGACAATCACAGCACCTTCCGAATAGACTGTTTCTTAGAGGGACAAAAGGAATTGTCTAAAATTAGACAAACTTACTTTAAAACAACAAAAAAATATTAAGAGAAATACGGATATTTTATAATGACAAAGAGTAAATTAATCAGGAAAATGTAAAACTTATTGACATATATGCACTCAAGGAAAGAGTACAGAAACACAAGAAGCAAAACTTGACAGAAATGAAATAATTCAGCAATGATAGTTGGAGACTTTAATACCCTACTTACACTAATGGGTATAACAACTAGACATGAGATAATAAGGAAATAGAAAATATGAACAACATTATAAACCAAATACACCTAACAGATACATGTAGAACACACCATTCAACAGCAGAATCTGTATTCTTCCCAAATGCACACAGAACATTTTCTAAGACACTATTCAAAGCCATAAAACAAACATCAATTAAATTGAAGGATTAAAATAATACAAAGAATATTTTCTCATCATAATAAAAACAAATTAGGGATCAATGAAAGGAAGAAATCTGAGAAACTCCTAAAAATGTGAGCATTAGCAGAAACCTTCCAAAATAATAAAAGGTCAAAAAAGAAACCACAAGTAGTATAAGACAGTATTTTAAGATAAATGAAAAAGTAGACAAAATCTAAAAAAAAACTTACAGGATTAATTGAAAACCATGCTCTGAAGGAAGCTTATAGCAGAATTCCATCAATGAAAAAGCAGAAAAATCTCAAGTCAATAACTAAATGCCTGTTAAAAACATTTAAATGGAAATGGCTGACCCCACTCATCTGAGACAAGGATATCAGTTGGGGCAAAAATAGTCTTGCTGAAAAACCCTAGGAAGGAAGACTTGGAAAGGATACCCTTTGGAATTCAGGGCTGTGACAATAGTTTTGGGACTCTAGAAGGCAATGTGGATGCTCAGGGCCAGGCACGTGATCAGGAATGACCCAGGAAGACCCTAAGCTCTCACCTCTGACCTTCAAACTCTGCAGAAGAAGAAAGTAAAAAGAAGTTGTCATTAGATTAAAATAATTGGTTATAAGATGTTCTATACAAGCTTCATGGTAACCAAAAACCAAAATCCTGTGATAGGTATACACAAAATAGAAAGCAAGCAGTTAAAACATACTACCAGAGCAACTCACTTTTATACAAAGGAACACAGGAAGCACGGAAGAAAGGAAGAGAGGACCAAACAATCAACTAGAAAACAAATAGCAAAAATTGCAATAGTACGCCCTTACCTATCAATAATAACACTGAAGGTAAATGGACTAAATGATCCAATAAAAAAACACAGAGTAGCTCAATCAATTAAAAGACAAGAGCCAACTATCGGCTTCCTACAAGAAATCCACTTCACCTATAAAGACACATATAGATTGAAAATGAAGGGGTTGAAAAAGACGTTCCATGAAGTGAAAACAAAAAAGAGCAGGAGTAGCTATACTTATATGAGATAAAATAGATTTCAAGACAAAAACTGTAAAAAGAGACAATAAAGTTTATTATACAATCATCAATTCTTCAAGAGAATTTAACTGTTATAAATATATATGTACCCAGCATTGGAGCAGTCAGATGTATAAAGCAAATATTATTAGAGTTAGAGAGACAAACACCAATAAAATAATAGCTGGGACTTTAACACCCCACTTTCGGCATTGAACAGATCATCTAAACAGAAAGTCAACAAGGAATCATCAGACAATCTGTACTGTAGACTAAATGGACCTAATACATATTTACAGAATATTTCATCCATCAGCTTCAGAATACAGATCCTTCTCCCCAACACATAAAACAGTCTCAAAGATTGACGATATAGTAGAACACAAAACACGTTTCGAAAAATTTTTTAAAAAACATGAAATTACATTAAATATGTTTTTCTGACCACACTGGAATAAAACTAGACATAAATAACTAAAGAAACTTTGAAAACCATACAAACACATGGAAATTAAACTACATGCTTCTGAATGACCATTGAGTCAATGAAGAAATTAAGAAGAAAATATTTAAAAAATTTCTTGAGACAAATGAAAATGGAAACACAAAGTAATCAAATCTATGGGATACAACAAAAGCAGTACTAAGGGGGAAGTTTATAGCAATAAACACCTACATAAAAAGTAGAAAAACTTCCAATAAACAACCTAATGTTGCCTCTTAAAGAAACAGCAAAGCAAGAGCAAAGCAAACCCAAAATCAGTAGAAGAAAAGAAATAACAAAGATCAGAGCAGAAGCCAGGGTGGTGGCTCATGCCTGTAATCCCAGCACTTTGGGAGGCCAAGGCAGGCGGACCACCTGAGGTCAAGAGTTTGAGACCAGCCTAGCCAACACGGCAAAACCGAGTCTCTACTATAAATACAAAAATTAGCCAGGCATGGTGGCTGGTGCCTGTAATCCTAGCTACTTGGGAGGCTGAGGCAGGAGAATCGCTTGAACCGGGGAAGCAGAGGTTACAGTGGACTGAGATCGCACCATTGCACTCCAGTCTGGGTGACAAAGCAAGACTCCGTCTCAAAACAAAACAAAACAAAACAAAACAAAATCAGAACAGAAATGGAGACTAAAAAAACAGAAAAGATCAATACAATTTCCAGTTATATTGAATCATCAAAACCAGCAACAGACGCAGCAGCACAGGGCACAGCTGCAGCTACAGGAGCAGCAGCAACAGACTTTGCAGGCCCAGTGCCAATACAGCAGCTACCAATGCAATGTCTGCTGCAGCCTGCCCCCTCCCAGGTCCTGCCCCAGCAGCTGCAGCAGATACATCAACCACACCACCACTAGCAGCTGCCATAGTCCCGGCAACCTCCAGCTGCTCAGAACCAACCATTGCAGCTCCCGCCACAGTCAGTCACAGACCCACACTTTGGTGTGGCAAGTGCAAGCATTCCCTGGACAGATGTATGCCCATCAACTGCTGCAATTTGTCTGAGCTCCAAGGGTAGTTCAGCAGCTGCAAGTGCAGCCCCGCTGCAGCCAGTGCAGTCCCGGATGCAGTAGCTGACAGTGGTGCGGACCGCTGAGACTCCCCCGGTGGTGGCTGCCGGAGTCCATGGTAGCCAGAGCAGCCTCCCCATGCTGTCCTCGCCCGTCGCAGGGCCAACAGGTGCAGACCCTGCAGTCGATGTCCCCTCCCAGACAGCCGTCCTCACAACCCGGCCAGCCCGGGTCTCACAGCCCAACTCCAACATCATCTCCGGCCCTGCCCCAGCGCCCAGTGGCTAGCTTCCTGCCCAGCCCCTCACTGAAACCCTCCCAGAGCCCAGGGATGGCGCACCGCCAGAACTTCAGTGTCCCATGACCTGGATCTTTAAACGCTCCTATGAAACGCGGCTCAGTCATGAGCCCAGCGGGCTCCAGCCAGGCGGAGCAGCAGCAGTGCCCGGACAAGCTAAAGCCGCTGCCCAAGTACACGGAGCCCCTGCGCCGCCTGAGCAACGGGATCCACGGGAACCAAGACAGCAAAAGGGCTGCGGTAAGAGGAGCCTTCTGGACGCTCTGACAGTCCGCTCTCAGCGGTGTCCCCTGGAGACCCTGTGGAAGCCTGAGATCGCCCTGGAGAAATGCAAGCATGACCTGGAGGTGCCCACGCCCCGACTGCCCCTGGCGCCGCTGACCACACAGCAGCACCTGCGCCGGCCGCTCCTGGACGCCGGCCTGGCCCGCATCTGCTCGCAGTCCTGAACCGTTCCCTGCACCGCGCCTTGGTGCTGCCCAGCACAAACACCTTTCCAAAGGCGGCAAAACAAATATGCATCTATCTCAGTGAGCAGGGGAGTGACTTTAAATAAAATGGGAGGCAGGTTTGCCCTAAGCAGCTCCCAGCTTAAGTTTAATTTAGTGATTTTGGGGGGCCCAAAATATTTTCCTTTCACAGGCGCAATGGGAGCTCAGGGTCTCCTGAGAGCATCTTGTGTGCAGGCTCGAGGCACCTCCACTCGCTTCCACAGGGGAACACGGAGGACACAAGAAACCCTTCACACACACGATTCTCTGATCGCAGTTTTGGGTTCAGGCTCCCCGCTTTCGGCATCTGGACGCCGCAGGCGGAAGCTAGGGTCAGGGTGCAACGCTGCCTCTGGAGGGAGCCCAGGCCTAGAGGCTGCCGGCCCCCCGCCCCCGGCTGGAGCTCAGCCCCGCCGAGCTTCGGCTCAGCACTGCGGGCGCCCGAGGAGCAAGGGCATCGGAGATCCTGTCCTCCGCACCCCTGCCCCGCTCTCGGGTCAGGGCCGCACCCCCGCTGTGCAGGATGCCCGGTGATGTCTGGGGGCCCTGCGCTCAGAGCACCCCGGGCGCTCTGCGCCACTGCAGTGTGCAGCCCTGGCAGGAGAGCCGTGTCTCCCTGTGCTACCCACACTCGGGACCCAGAGCAGCTCTCTGGCCACAGGATCCCCCTTTTTAATGTGCGCTGCCCCATCATCCATCATCCGTGATTTTTTCTTTTTTTGGACACAGTTTCTCTTCGTTGTCCAGGCTGGAGTGTAATGGCGCGATCTTGGCTCACTACAATCCCCGCCTCCTGGGTTCAAGCAATTATCGTGACTCAGCCTCCTGAGTAGCTGGGATTACAGGCGCCGGCCACCAGGCCCAGCTGATTTTTTGTATTTTAGTAGAGGCGGGGTTTCACCATCTTGCCCAGGCTGGTTTCCAACTCCTGAGCTCAGGCAATCTGCCTGTCTGGACCTCCCAAAGCGCTGATTACAGGTGTGAGCCACAAGGTCCGGCCTCGTGATTCTTACAATTGTATCACTCCTGTGTTTTTCCGGGGTTTATCACTGCAGCAGCCCCTTCTCCGTGCATCTGGGGACCGCTGTCCCCTCAGGATGCTGTCAGCCTTGGAGCTGGCAGACACCAGTCTGGCCCTGGACGCCCAGACCTTATCTCTCCTCTGAGGGCAGGGTCCTCTTCCTCCACCTGGTTCACCCCCCAGCTTCCTGGCACAGTTCTGGCTCCCTGTAGCAGCAAGAGACTGAGCTTAATGCCAGGAAATCGGGGCTGTGGGACAGGAGGGTGGGCTGCCAGTGAGGGTGGCACTGAGCTGACCACCCAGGACAATGGTGGCATCTGGGGCTATGGCGATGGGGGCCACATGGGCTGGGCAAGGCACTCTGGAGATGGTTGCCCAGGAGGATGATGACCTGGTAGGACCAGGCCTAAGCGGCCCTGTGTGAGGCAGGAGAAGCCGGTAGCTTGCCCCCAGCAGTGTGCTGTGTTTGTGAGGAAGCTGCCAGCCCAGGCAGGGAACCAGGAAAGCCCCCCGGTCTCCAAAGAGGGCCCGCACAGCTTTGCCAATGGTTTTTTTCCAGGGTAGCTGCCAGGTCCTGGAATGAGCAAGACTCAGCTGCCCAGAGGGGTCCCTGCAGACGGCAGGGGCTGGGATGGGACACCTGACAGCCAGTGAGAAACGCAGGCACGACTTGGGAGAAACACAAGCCTCATTTTCAGTCTTACAGATAAGGCGATCTTCATTTTGTCATGTGCATTTGTCTACCCACTGAATAGCAAAATAACAGCAAGAAAAGATGACAATTTATACTTTCATAGACTCGGAAAAAGTAACAGGCAACACTGTGTTTCAAATTTTCGATTAGTTGATTTTACAGTGCAAACATGGAAGAATCTGCAGCATGGCGGGAGAAAATAATTTTATTAATTTTATAATTTTACTGAGATTGTTATTTAAAATAATTAGATGTGGGGATACTATAGGAAAATAGGAAAAAGTTCATGCTGCAGATGAGTTTTTCAGATGAGTTTTAACAAATATTTTTGAATCTTGAATCTTTGAATAAGATGAAATTATTTTGAATATGTGTGTTTGGGTGATAACAGTTGCCAACAAAAATAAGGCTCATAACACCAGTTTCATTTGATTGCCTTCGGTATATTTTTAAAAATGCTACACTACTTTATTCCACGTTAGGTGAAGTTTATTTTTTCTTAAAGTCAGATTTTATCACGTAAAAAAACATTCTGGATATGTAGGTAAATTTGATTTATTATCTGATTATAGGAGTTTCTGATTGTAACTGGCATTGTTTGGATACAGGAGAGTTAATTAATCATCATTAATGAATCACAGTTAATATGTCCATTACAATTGAGTGCTACATCTTTACACTGGAAGAAGCAGTGGATGTGTAGCACAAACTTTGGAGTAAAATAGTTCTGGGTTCTTAATCCCTTCTCTGATATCCACCAACTGTGTCCTTAGTCAAGTGAATTACCATCACTTTCCTTATCCATAAAGGGAAAAATACTAATATCTACAAAGTACGGTTAGAGTGAAGTTTCATGAAGTGATGCGTGTAAATAACCTGGCAGAGTGCCTGGGGATACAGCATGATTCATCACGATATCTACTAATATTAATACAGTCCAGTTAGAAAATTATTTAGATAAAATCATCTGGGTAATCATCACGGTGTATTAGCAACACAAAATCAGTTTATAACCTCTTTTTACTCCTTCTGCTGGAGAAGCTGTAAAGCCGAAAGATTTGCCTTCTCAGTTTCCTTCTGGCTAGAGCTAGTCATGAGACCTTGTGGCCAATGGAATGATAACAACATATAAGACTTCTGGAAAAACCGGACAGACTCAGGTGACCTAGATTTTAGCTGTTTGCCCCTTCTCTTTTCCCTTGTCTTTCTAATATCTGGGATGTGGGTGTGACGTTTGAAACTGTTCCAGCTGCCTTCAAACTGTAAGAAAGGAAAAATAAAGAAACCTGAATCACTGATGAAATTTTTGAGCTACAATGTGAGAATCAACACATCTGCATCTAAGTGACTTTACTCAGTGGAGAAACTCTTACCCAGATAACACTGAAACTTACATTATTGTTAGTTTCAGGAACATCCCCTAATCTGTTTATCTGAACAATAGACCACTCAATTAATCCTCATTTCTCTCTTCTCAGGACAATAGATTATCCAAACCAACTTATCAACTGGCTATCTACCCATCAAGAGTCCCTTCCAAATCCTTGCCTCCCTGTGTTCACTAATCCTTAGCTATTGTACCTTGAAGTTCACCCAGTCTCAAGCATGCCTCACGTTAAGAAAGCCATGTTAAACCAGACACCAAATATCTCATAACCGTCCTGCCTGTGGCCTCCTTACTCCAAGTAGCTAGTAAGATGCTCTCCAAGTGGTGGTGTCCCATACAACATTAAGCAGTAAACTTGTCTTTGCTTTATGAAGAGATTTTGGTGGACTTTTCAGGGACTTAATCAACAAATACTAGAGCTTGATTACATAGGATAAGATTCTTTTTCTTCCTTTTTTTTTTTTTCTTTCGAGACAGGATCTCACTCTGTCACCCAGGCTGGAGTGCCATGGTGCGATCATAGCTCTCTGCAGACTCAATCTCCCAGATTCAAGTGATCCTTCCACCTCAGCCTCCTGAGTACCTGAGACTACAGGTGCGTACCACCATGCCCAACTAATTTTTAAATTTTTTGTAGAGATGGGGGTCTCGCCATGTTGCCCAGGTTGGTCTCAACTGCTAGGCTCAAGCGATCTTCCCGCCTCAGCCTCTCAAAGTTCTAGGATAACAGGCGTGAGCCACTGTGCCCAGCCAAGATTCTTGATACAGGTAAAATGAACCTCTTTTGTTCAAGCCACTGAATTTTGGTTTCGTTTATTCCTGAGCGTATCTCTAACAAATTGTGCGGCTATTATTGTGCATAAAGTAATTTATGTAAAGACTATACTCGAATAGTATTTACTATACTATATTTGCATAGTATTTAGCAGAGAAATCAAGTAATGGTAGTTTTCCTTACTTTATGGCCAGTCATTAAATGTTAGTTCACATAATCTTCATGAAAGGATTTTGAGGGACAATTTTTTTAAAGTACACTCTGTCTGGTCAGTCACAACTCAATTCAAAACCCATTCTGGGGAGAAAATTTTTGCAACCTACTCATCTGACAAAGGGCTAATATCCAGAATCTACAATGAACTCAAACAAATTTACAAGAAAAAAACAAACAGCCCCATCAAAAAGTGGGCAAAGGATATGAACAGACACTTCTCAAAAGAAGACATTTATGCAGCCAAAAGACACATGAAAAAATGCTCATCATCACTGGCCATCAGAGAAATGCAAATCAAAACCACAATGAGATAACATCTCACACCAGTTAGAATGGCAATCATTAAAAAGTCTGGAAACAATAGGTGCTGGAGAGGATGTGGAGAAATAGGAACACTTTTACACTGTTGGTGGGACTGTAAACTAGTTCAACCATTGTGGAAGTCAGTGTGGCGATTCCTCAGGGATCTAGAACTAGAAATACCATTTGACCCAGCCATCCCATTACTGGGTATATACCCAAAGGGTTATAAATCATGCTGCTATAAAGACACATGCACACGTATGTTTATTGCAGCACTATTCACAATAGCAAAGACTTGGAACCAAGCCAAATGTCCAACAATGATAGACTGGATTAAGAAAGTGTGGCACATATACACCATGGAATACTATGCAGCCATAAAAAATGATGAGTTCATGTCCTTTGTAGGGACATGGATGAAGCTGGAAACCATCCTTCTCAGCAAACTATCGCAAAGACAAAAAACCAAACACCACATGTTCTCACTCATAGGTGGGAATTGAACAATGAGAACATGTGGACACAGGAAGGGGAACATCACACTCTGGGGACCATTGTGGGGTGGAGGGAGGGGGGAGGGATAGCATTAGGAGATATGACTAATGCTAAATGAGGAGTTAATGGGTGCAGCACACCATCATGGCACACGTATACATATGTAACTAACCTGCACATTGTGCACATGTACCCTAAAACTTAAGGTATAATAATAATAATTTTTAAAAAAACTACTTAAAAGAACAAATGTGGCTGGGCACGATGGCTCACGCCTGCTAAAAAACAAAACAAAACAAAACAAAACAAAAAACCCCATTCTGCCATCTGCTCACTATGTGACCCTGGGCACACTGATGAACTCCTAATCAGGCCTCACTTTCCACACATGTAAAATTGTCATAGCTACCTTACTAGATTTTTTTAAGGAAAATAAAAATAATATTATTGATAAATAAATGTAAACTATTTAGGAGAAACTTAGTTCAATTATGAAGCATTTGATGTGTTACGCTTTCCTCAAAGCTTCATGTTGTTCATGATTTGCCCCTGCCCTGTGAAAGCTCCCTACTGAAGTCTGAACCCTCTGTTCTAAATTGCTCTCTTCTTTCTCCACCCTAAAAACAACAAGAATTTTAAACCTCTCTTAAATCTCTAAAAATTCTAAGATTAATTCCTATTAAAATGGTAACAGCTATTACAATTTATTACAGGCTAAGGATCCCCTTATCTTGGGACTAGAAGTATTGTGGATTGGGGTTTTTTTTTTTTTTAGACTTTGAAATATTTGCATATACATAATGAGATAGGTTGGGGATGTAATCCAAGTCTAAACAGAAAGTTCATTTATGTTTTGTATACACCTTATACAAATAGCCTAAAACTAATTAGATAAAATATTTTAAATAATTTTATGCATAAAAACAAATCTGACTGCGTTTTGACTGTGACCCATCACCTAAGGTCAGGTGTGGAATTTTCCACTTATGGCATCATGTCAGCGCTCAAAAAGTTTCAGATTTTGGAGCATTTCAGATTTCAGTATTTTGGATTAAGATGCTCAATCTGTATGTTATCCTGCCTAGGATTTTTCTATATCTAATGGTAGAATCTAATGACTTTGAAAAGACAAGATAATCATTTCCCCTTTGTCAGTGAAGAATATATTTTTTTCTCTCTGAAGTTGAAATCACACTAGGCAAACATTTACCCATCCATGTATAACTCTAACATGGCTACATTATTGAGCACTTACATGCCTAGAGTCAGCTATTGAATAAGTATATTAAGTCTGCAGAAGGCCAAAATATGCACATTTAGATGGACTAGGGCTACAGGACAATGGGCTTTGGACATTTTGCTTTATAAAAGTAACAGATTTGACTCTGCAATTTCATCACTTTCATTATTTCACTATTGTCTGAAAATATCCATTTCTGCCTATTCCTCTTACTTACATCAGCAACACTGCAATAATACAATTCAGAGAACCTTTCAAAATATCCCTTTTCTTGTATAAGGAGTGGAATCTTTCAAAACAAAATAATACATTTAAATTATAGAAGTTTATGTACTTAATTTAAGATGTTTTCAATTATAATGACTAGTGATATTCATAGTAGAAGCATATAGTTTAAGGGCTAAGAATTGATTTGAAATATGTCAGAATTAGAAAGAAAGGTCAATTTGTTTTGAACCAACGTGTCTTGGTGTAGGTAAGTGTTTCTCAGCTTTGGCACTCTTGATGTTGGGGCTGGATGATTCTGTCACTAGGGAGCTGTCCAGTGCATTGTAGAATTGTGGCAGCATCTCCGGCCTCCACTCACTACACACCAGTCCACCAGTAGCAGCACCCTTTTGTGACCACCAAAAACGTCTCTAACTACTGTCAAATGGTACCTGAGAGTGAAATTACTCATTGGTAACCACTCATTTTGTTTGGCATCCTTACAGTTGACATGTATCATTTTCTTGCTCAGTATTAGAAGCTTCTTATACTTCAGGAACATGTTACATACTTCTTGTCAAGTTTCCATTTTTTGAGTAATCTTTAATTTAATTTTTTTTTAATCCTCTTGCACTGTTACAGGAGTCTGTATTGATGTAAGGACACATGCCTGGTACTTAGAGAAGAGTCGTCCTAAGCAGACTTGGGAAATCATTCAGGCCACAATGGCTTCCAAAGACAAGAGTGCACTTACCATGATTCTTATTTCACTGTTCCTCTTCATGTGAACACCTTCCTTATTTACCACAGGAGGATTTAACAACCTTTATGAGGTCATAAGGACAGCAACACTTAACAGGCAGATGCCCTTGGCAGTACTCCTTCACTGAGAAGAATAAATGGGAACTGCCCTGGCTCCATCTTACTCTTATTCTCCTTTTCTTCTACTCATGCTAACTTCTTTCGAGTACTTGCTCACCCTTCATGGTATGGTTCCTATTCATTCATGGATTCCATTGCCTAACAGCTTCTGCTTCAGTCCTTCCTACTCTGTGCCATTATTCTTAACTTTGCTATTTATCTCACCAAATTCCCCACTAGATAGTGCATTTGTCTGTACTGAAGACACAGAAAATTCTTACCAGGCCACTCCACAGACTTCAGGTCTGCCTTTAGAGGAAGGTCCTTCAGAACAGAATCCTGCTTGACTGGCTAAAGTCATTTTTAAGAAAACTGTTGTCATTTCTTTTAATATGAACCCAGGTCAAGGAAGTCATGCCAAGTTGTGTAGGTATAGGATGTTATTCCAGGCAGGCACCTTCCCTCCGTTATGTGATACAGATGAGATTTGAGCATTACCTTTTTGTCACTTGAAATTATATCTTACAAAAATACAAACAGAGCATATACAGACACACATTAGAAAGGGTGAGGGGAACAGATACAGAGGAAGGAGGAAGAGAGAAAGAGAGGGAGGGAGGGGGAAAGAAAGTGGCTTTGTGTGGAGCCAAGATGGTAACATGCCTTGAACTGAGAGGCATGAGAGAGAGAGACAGACAGAAAGACACAGAGACAGAGAGAAACAAACAGACAGACAAAGACAAAGACGGGGATCCAGGAAAACAACAGGGCACTAAGACCTCAGAACTTTCATGCTACAGAGAAAAGGGGTCAATGCTGGCTCATTATCCAAATCCTGATTTCAAAGCAAAATACGATTAAAGTGGATTCAGAGAAGTCGTGACCGGAAACATGAAGGGACCGTCCAACACCTTAGCAGGCCAAGACCACCACAATCCTGGAACATAAACACAAAGAACTCAATATATGCTTGTTGGAAGAAGAAAGTTAAAAAAAAAACTGTGCCAAGGCCTGTGCTGAGAAAGAAGGTGGACACACCACCACCCTCAGGGAGCCACTTCTGAACACTCCTGGCAGAGTTAAACAGTCACTGTCAGTGATCAGATTAAAAATTACTTCATTATAATAACTGGACGTGTACCCTCCTCAGCCCTCCTCCTTTGTGAATGCAATCCAGTTCCTGGACTTGCCTCACTGCCTACCAAGAAAACAAAAACGACAACCACCTCCAAGTCCCCCACTGGGTACAACATGCGCTCTGCAGCTTGGCTTTCTGAAATCACACGGGAAGGCACCTGCATGCATGTTTTTCTAGAAACACAGCCCATGGCTTTCCTTAGGTTTCCCAAAGGATCTGTGACCTGACCCCAAAGGTTCAGAATCACTACTTTTTAAAACACCCATTTGTGAGTATGTGCGGGAATGTTGTTGCTTCTCTTTTCTTCTTTGTATGTTTGCAATTGTCAGTGATGAAAAAAAACGGTTTCTAAGGAAAAAAAATGATCCATATTCTCTAACAAGGAGTGTTAAAGAAGACCCCCCCCAGAGATTAGGACGGCAATGAGGGACCATGCGTGAAGTTGACAGTTGGATGCTGTCCACGAGCATGGGGCCAACACTGACAATCACAGCAGGGAGGCTTCCCTGGGAGAACTCCCTTCATCTCTAACTCCTCCCATATATGCAAACTCCCAATGACAGCTGCCCAGAATCCTGCTTCAAGGCTATAGTGGATGCCACGGTTGACCCCTTCCTTTCCAGCCCTGACCACTGTGCTGTTACCTTACAATGTGGGGCATGAGGGTGGTATGGAGCAAACCTGACCTCAGCTCCAGGTGTGGACCCTGATGGGTTCAATTTGTCTCCCCTGCCCATAGTCACTGGTTCAAATGATCCAGGCTTAACCTGATGAAAAGTTGGCAAAGTCCTGGACAAAGGGATTGGTTTAGCTTTGAACATGGGGCTCAGTTTGGGCCAACGGGACTTAAGGGGAGGGGTGTGGGAAAGGGGGTTTTACAATGGGAAACAGGAAGTGTTTGGCATGTAAGACTGAACCTGCTGCAGCCATATGCCCGTGCTCCAGGAAGCCAGACTCAGGATGAACACTCAACACCGAGGCAAGCAGAATCACAAAATTCAAAGAAACTGAGGTCTCAGTGATACTGTGGAACCACTGGTCAAACTGACCTTAAACCTGTTCTGCTTCTCATCCTTTAAGTTATCTGAACCCAGAAATGTCCTCCACTGTTTACCCAGGTGGAAGTGGTTTCCTGTCATTCACAAAGGAGTCACAAACAATATGAAGTCCTAATACAGAAAGGATGTTTGTGTTAAAACACAAAGTTGAGGCCGGGCATGGTGGCTCATGCCTGTAATCCCAGCACTTTGGGAGGCTGAGGTGGGTGGATCACTTGAGGTGGGGAGTTCGAGACCAACCTGGTCAACATAGTGAAACCCCGTCTCTACTAAAAATACAAAAAAATTAGCTGGGCGTGGTGGCAGGCGCCTGTAATCCCAGCTACTGGGAGGCTGAGGCAGGAGACTTGCTTGAACCAGGGATGTGGAGGTTGCGGTGAGCCGAGATCGTGCCACTGCACTGCAGCCTGGGCGACAGAACGAGACTCCATCTCAAAAACAAACAAACAAACAAACAAATCCACAAAGTTGATCCTTTTCCCTACAGCCACACCAAAAGGAACTAAAGAAAAATACGGAACTAATGTGTATTTAGCACATAAAAGCTCAACAGTAAGGCACTGCCCTGTGTTGACAGAAATGAATCCAGCTGTCAGATGAGTGGCTTGGCTGGAAACCCTTATGACTGCTTCTCCTCAAGACATTTTTAAGATAGTGTATTAAAAATAAACCCCAACAACTAACCTTACACGAAATGAATCTTTTCCACTAAAAAGACTTAAAAGCAGCACATTAAAGTGAATAAGATTCTATAATAGAAAACTATTCTGACCATCATTTGGGGGCAATTCATAATCTTCCTATTCCTGAATGGTTTTGCTTTTTATCCTATACCACACCCAGAATGGATGGAGTGATGAAACTAAAATTTTCCCTCAACAAACCATTTCAGTTGGGTGCATGATAAAAACCCTGCCAATAGCCACTTTGGCTACATTTAAAAACTTTTGTACACAGGTCTTGAACCTAATTCTCAATTGGTTGGTTGGGTCTTTTTGGTTTGGGGTTTTCTCCCACGTTGGGGATCTCTCTATCCTGAGACATTTTCAAACACCTGACAGTGACCTGGCTTCCCAGTGCTCCATTCTCCTAAACACAGCTGACTCAGCTTGGCATCCTGTCCCCTTCTCCCTCCTCACCAGGCAGCTATATGGATGGTAGCCTGCGTCCTCCAGAAATCATCAGTAGCATTTGTTGAGTACCTACTAGGTACCTACTGGAAAAACATCACTAATCCTTCCACAAATAGATTCTCTCAGCTTTATAGATATGGAAACGGAGGTCCAAGGTCTCACCTGGCAAGCAGAAGAACCAGCTTCAACCCTGGCTTCTCTGACTCCTCTACCCAGCTCTCTGCCAAGCAAAGTGCAGGAAAACAGCTGCACAGGGAAACACCCAGGCAGCCGCACTGAGCAGCATTTTGATACAGTCCAGATGTTCCCAGGCACAGGCAATGTGCAGAGGGGTCCCAAATGGCAATCATGTACTTCCAGAATGGCCTCGATGTCAAGTAGCCTCACACATTAGGAACTCCTTTAAAATAAATGGAAATGGGTGGAAAACATCCACGAATATGTACATTGGAAATAACAGGCAGGACAGACACAGCACCTGTGCTGGGCTGTAGGGTGGACGGGAAAGCCAGGCCTGTGTCCCAGCCTAAGGGGAAGTTCACCCCCACAGGGCTCTTGAGAAGCCAAGAGATGGCTCTGCTTCCTCCTGAGCAGGAGCCTGGCAGTGGGAGAAAGGGGTGTGCAGGGCCTCTCACTGTGAAAAAAGGCTTGGGGCACTTCTTAGAACTGCAAAGAAGACTTTCAGCTGCTCCCCTGCCCTGTGTCTGACACGTGGCTGCTGGCACAGGGCCCAGCCTCCCCAGTGAACTCCCCTGGGACTTGCTTATCTGGTTGTTTTCCAGCGCCCCAAGGCAGCCACCTCTCCTGCTTCCTAACCACCTCCTCTTCCTGGGTCTGTAACACGGGTTTGCATGAAGGTTCCAGGCCCTCTGCCCTCCTTTCCCTGCACATTCCATCCAGGCTCCATTGTCTCCCATGATAATTACCTCTTCCCTGTTGGCAGCTCCCTGATTTCCAGCTCCAACCCTGAAACCCAGCTCCACTCTAGCAGCCACCTGCTGGCAGCTGTGAGGTGTCTTCCACTCCAGAACCCTCTCTCACCCTTTCCTGGGGTACCCACTCCTGGCTGAAACCTGACCAATTTTTGATCCCTTGCACTTCTCTAATTCCAAATTCTACAGATTCTTCCCCAAAACCTTCTAAACGAATCCATCCCCAGATATGAAAAGATGACCTAATGGCAGGAATCAGGGGTAAGCCACAGGCAGCAATGGCCTCCAGAATCATAGAAGGGTGCACATTCCATACCCCAACAGCCCAGAGAAACTCATCCACAGACAAAAACACCATGCTGGCCGATCAGGATACAAGCCACAGTTTTCAACCTCTGCTCAAAAAAATGGAATCCAAACTCCCTAGCCTGTCATTTAAAAAAATTTCCATGAGCTGGTCTCACCTTAAATTTCAGTCCTTGCTTCTCCACTGGGAGCGTCTGATCTGGTGAGACTGGACAAGGAATTTTCCCTCATGCTTGGGGCACCATCTTATCTTCCCACCACCCGCATCTGCCTGTTCTTTGAGGGCAGTTGAAATGCCGCTTGCTCCCTGAGCCTGCAGGGCCAGCGCTCTCCTTTGACAGCACCCGTGAGAGCCATCTGGCCAGGCGGTTGGGACATGTTCCTCACTCATCTCCCTTCTCCATCAGTGGTCTTCAGGGAAAACTACAGCAATGTGGGAACCCCACCTGTGGTGGTGACACAGGCCCCATGACCCAGGGCCCTTCAGTGGGTGGGGACAGGTCCCTGAGCTCAGGGCTACAGGTTACCTAGCTGGGTCCTGCCCTGACCCCTTTAGAAACCACGCTCCCAGCCAAGACCCCATCCAGGGTGGAAGAGAAGCCCAGCCCGGCCCTGCAGTTGCACTCACTCCCAGCTGTTCCAGGGCCTGTGCAAAGCAATTGCCTCCTGAGCCGGGGCTGCAGCTGCAAGCACACATGTGGGAGGAAGGGAGGCAGGGGCCAAGCAGCAGATGAGGCTGCAGCCTGCAATTACAGTGGGACAGTGGGCCAGCTCGAGTATGGCTGGGCAGAGGAGGCAGGGCTGAGGGCTGATGTGGTTCTCGTGTCTCTTGGCCTAAGAACCTACATCTGGGCGCTGAGGGACAGGGCAGTGCCGCAGGGGCACAGAGCGGGTGTCCCAGGGGCTGGGAATTTATGCCGCTGCTAGGATGGAGGCTTGGGTCCTACTGTCTGTAGGATGCAGGAAGGGCTGAGTGCGGATGGGGCCCACACTTGTGACGCTTCCTGAATGTCTGCATTGTACACTAAGCTCTTGCATCCAGCCCTGGACTCGGGCGTTCAGAAGAAGCTTCCACAGTGACACTGGGCCTGAGGAGCCAGGAGCCCATCCCTGGTGCTCAGCAGCCCCCAGGTCCTTCCGCGTGGTGACCCTTGGTGAGCAAGGCCTGAGGCTCAAGGCAGTCAGGGTTCTCACGGGCAGGCTGCAGCTGCTGCTGTACTGCCGGGCCAAAGGGGCAGCTCCATCGCATCCCCCGATATGGAGACACCATCTTCACATAAAATCACACTCAGAGGCTCTGAGCAGATGTGAATTTGGGAAACACTTCAGCCGAGGACAAACACCAACTTCAGGAGGGGCAGCTGCCCAGGGCAGTCCAGCTTGACTCACGTCAAGGCCTGGCAGACCCAGGGGGCACACTCCTCCTCTATGCAGTGGGGGCTCAGGCAACTTCCTTGGGGAGTCTCTGACCTGGGTTCTCCTGTGCCTGGGACCAGTCAAGGAAGGAGCTGCTCCCCGTCCTTGGAGACGGTGCTAGGCCCTAGCATGGGGCCTGGTGCTGGCAGGGGAGGGTTTCAGAGCCAGAGGAACGTGTTTGGGCTGAAGGTGGCAGCGCTGGGGTAGCGATGGGTCCAGCAGGGAGCATAGGGTCGGGGGACGTGGGTGCCAAGGCCCAGAAGCCAGGAGGAGGCAGGAGGGACAGCATTGTGCCTAGAACCTGGGAAGAGACAGAGGGGATCCCCAAGGTGGGTCCCCAGTTTAAAGTCGCAGGTGCCCTCTGCTGTGGCCACAGATGGCCAGGGAACAGGAAAACCCCACTGCATGGAGTTGGCCCAGGCAGGGCTGGACACCCATCGGGAGCACCCCAAGGGCAGGGTGGGCGACTGGGAGCTGGCCTGGGGGTACAGCTGCTGCCCGGCTGACAAAAATTCACCAATGGTTGCCGTGGTTCAGATGTCCCTCTCATGGCCATGGCTGGGGACACAGTGGAGAATGGGCACAGGCTCACAGGTCAGTGAGGACAGTGCAGGTGTCGGGGACTTGAGGGAGGGGAGTAGCACTGGGCAGGCCCCTGGCCAATCCTGGATGACGGGGCAGGTGGAAGGGCAGGGAGTACCATGTGCCTGGCCGTGCACTGTGGACACAGGGGCTTCCCTGCTCCCATCCTGGTGGCCAGAGTGAGGATGTTCTATGCTCCTTCATGGACATCAACCGCCTCCCCTTCCTGGGACCTTGGACAAGGCGCACTATCCGGGTTCCCCCCACCATACTTACAGGGTCTGGTGAGTATGGCAGTGGGACAGGGCCACTCTTGGCCCAGGCTGCAGTGAGCACTCAGACAACCTGGCCACAGTCTGGTCACTGGGGACCTGGTGTCTGCTGCCCACAGGCCTAAGGACCCCAACACCCGTCCCAGCCCAGGCTCCCCAAGGCTCAGCAGATGAGGATGAGAGGCCCCTGTTCGCTGGGACTCATTCTCGACAGGCTGGGCTGGGCTGTGCAGGGGCACACCTGCTCTGGGGGGATGTGGGGTGGGGACACTTCTGGGCCTGGTTCTGTTGGCCCCAAGGACAGACATGGCATCCCTGGCAACAGCTACACCAGAGGCTCAGGAGCCAGGCCAGCTGGGCCCCTACTGGGGATCAGTTACAGGGGCTGCAGATGCGGAGGGACTCTCTCAGGGAGTCAGCACCAGGGGACAGACAGGGGCTGCAGTCCCCCCGCCCCAGGCTGGGACAGAGGATGAGCCAGCCCCCACCCTTCCCTACCTAGCATTCCCCAGGAGCTGCTGTCACCCTGCGCACAAGAAGCTGTCCCAGGCTGTCACCATCTGACACTGCCCAGGCTCTCCTCTCGGAATCCCTGATTAGCAACTATGGCCACCCTAGTCCCTCCCACTAACCTTGGGCAGAGCACAGGGACCCTGATCCCATCTGCACTGCTGCCCACCTCCACCCCCAGTATGGTGGATAACTGGGCTGGGGGGGGATCCCAGGACGGTTCATGCCTGGGGAGCCCCAGGACCCGACCCAGGCAGTGGGAGGCCAGGGAGGAGCCGTCCCTGCTGGGCACAGCACGGTCACTGCAGACCATGGGTCAGCCTCAGCACTGAGGACCCACTAGCACACAGGAGGCGCTCAGTAAATGCTGGAGGAGTAAGCCAGGGTCCACGTGGTGTGAAACTCCTGTGCCCTGGAGCCCTACCCAGACTCCAGCACAGTGACGTTTATTTCTCCCACCCCAAGCCCCCCTCAGTGACACCCTGGGACCCTTAACAAATGCCTTTTTCTTCCAGGGTCCATCTGGACCTCAGGGCCCTCTAGGATACCCAGGACCTCCAGGTGTCAAGGTAACTGACCACCAGGCTGGGGATAAAGGACTGTGTTGAAGTAAGTGAGATGGGGTCTCAGAGGCTCGCTCCTTCCAACCCACCTCCATCCCCTGGCCACTCTGTCATCCTCTAATTTCAGGGTGCAGATGGAATTTGGGTTCTGAAGGGCCATAAGATGCAAAGGTGAGCAGAATTTCCCAGCACCTCACTCCTGCCATCGCTGCTCTTCAGCCTGCCCCTGGCTGCCCTCCAGCTCCTGAGCCCACCCTTCCACCCGTGTTCTCAGAATCCTCCATTACAGCTCCCGGCCCTCTGTCATCGGTGGGGTCATCTCACCTCCACCTTTCTCAGGGGGTGGCTTTCTAAGGTTCAAAGGTGACATAGATGTGAAAGGTGTCAGGCTGAGTAAAGACCCCACACTGGCCCCAACTCCTTGTCCTAATGATTCTCTACTCTGGAGTCCCCAAGCACCAGTTCATTCCCCAGAGGCCCCGGGCTCCTCAATTCCAGTGCTGTGCATCCTTGGGGGGCCTGGTCCCTGCAGGACAGCAAACCCATGATCTGCATTGTGCTGGCCCTGGATCACCACACTCTCTATACCCGACAGGCTCCCTCTCCTGCAACAGCTCCTGGGATCCACCAGCCCCACTCGGCCTCACTGGTGCCCCTTTCTCCTCTGGGCCCAGACCTCATCCCCAGGCCTCCACACTCACCTCTCCCAATCTCTCACTCATGGTGAGGCTGGAGCCCTGGTTCCAGAGGAGAGGATGGTCCCAAGGAGTAAAAGGAACACAATGAACTGACTAGAGATCCTGGGCTCTCAGGCAAGATGACGACCGGAAGAGAGGTCTGTGCCTGGACCCTCTATGGATGTGGGCACCTGGTCAGGGCGGGCATGGGGGGTGCCCGCAGCTGACATCAGCCAGTCAATTGAAGATGGCCATGCATTAATTATGCTCCTCTCTCTATAAACGGCACCTTCTGGCTGCTGATGGGTTGAGGAGCGTATAGGAAAAGTCAAGGAAAAGCCGCTGTTGTGAAGAGTTGATTGGAGATGAAGCACAGAGTGGCTGCAGGTCCCAGGCAAAGTGAACATGCCCAGACTCAGAGTAGCAGCAGCTTCAAAAAGGGAGTGTCCAACAGCAGTGAGACCTGTGGTCTCCAGGGCTGACTCCCCCCAACCCTCGCCATGTGCAGGCACTGTGCTAAGGTGTCCTCTCCATCCTGTAAGGTGGGCGTGGATGGTCCTGTTTTGCAGATGAGACTCTCCAGAGGCACAGGAAGGCTTGGCCATCACACCAGCAGCGATGGGCAGGCCAGAGGCTGAGTCAGGGCAGTCTGGCTGCAGAATTGCTGCTTTCAACCCTTGCTCCACAGCATCCTGGGCAGGAGGAGCCCTGGAGCATCAGGAGGAAGGGGACAGGTTGGGGAGTTGGGGTGTTGTGCCACGTGGGCAAAGGGTAGGGGGCCTGCAGGGTGACTGGTCTTGGTGGATGGAGCAGGAGTGGGTGCTGGGACAGATGGTACTGAGGTCGGCAGTGGGCTGCAGCTGGATCACAGTGACCCTGAGAACTTGACAGGGCTACAGGCACAGGGAAGAGGGATCCCAGTACTAGAGTTGGGGAAAATTCGCCCTCTGGAAGGAGAGACTGCAAAAGTGGCCATGGGGCAGGAGAGAAGGGGCTAGGAGCTGGGGTGTGTGGGTACATTGCGGGATGGGGCATGGCCCTCACATGTGAGGGTCGGGGTCTCCAGGGAGTAGCACCTGGGCCTCCTCTCACTCCTAATTGCTCCCTGTCCCTCCACAAGGCAAGCTGGGTGTTCCTGGTCTGCCTGGCTACCCCGGATGCCAGGAACTCAGGGTGACACCGGGTGTGTGCCCCTCCTCCTTTTCACTTCCCTGACTTCTATTCCAGGGAGCACAGACTAGCAGAGCAGTGGGGGGCCCTCAAGAGTGTTTAGCGGCCCCCAATCTACAGATGAGAGAGAGGCCGAGAGCAGCAGGGGTTTGTCCCAGGCCACCTTGTTTTTGGCAGGATCCAGGTCTCCACATCGCTGCCTGCATGGCCTCTGCTGGCCCCCTCTGCCCCTTCCCGAGCCTGACCTCTCATAACTTCTCAATTTCCCCATTTCTCCTTCCTCACCAGGGGATCCTGGGATTTCCTGGCTTTCCTGGAGTCAGTGGAGAGAATGGAGCCTGGTGAAGCTGGGAGTAGGGAGAAGGTGTGGAGGGAAAGGCTGGAGGGGTGTGGAGGGGCTCTATGGGGAGTCACGCCCTGGGGGATGTCCACTCCATTCCCACCAGGGCCTGTCAAGGAAGTCAGGGCCTCGAGGAGAATGGGGCCTCATGGTAAGTGCAAGGGAGAGAAATGGGGGGCTCAAGGTCCAAATGGGTTTGGGTTTTTCTGACAACAACACTCCCCTCTCTAGGGTCCCCAGGGTCAGCAGGGTCCCCGAGGTGCCACTGGGAAGTCTGGAGCTAAGGTGAGTGGTCTCTGCAGGGCTCCACCTGACCCCTGCCCACTGAGCCCCAGCTCTCCCTCAACCACCTGACTTTGGGGACAACTGAGGAGCAGCTCCTCCCACTCAGTTTCCCCCATAGGGAACATCGGGGGTGAAGGCCTCCATGGGCCCCCCAGAGAGAGGGTGTGTGTGGCATGAGTGTCCTCTCTCTCCATGCTCCCAGGGAGCCTGGGTGAGCCAGCTCCTTCCTCACCCCAGCGAGGACCCCAGCCCCTGCCCCCATTCTCCCGACTCAGCCCACCTCTGTCCCTAGGGTCTTCCTGATTAATGTGTCTGGTCCTCTGCCTCCCTTTCCCCAGGACATAAACTCTAGTCTTGTCTCAGGGGCCAAGAGAAGCCCCTTCCCCTGGGAGGCCTTCAGTGTCTCACTGTAGTGACCTTGGAGCACTTATCCTGGCCTCTGCCCCAGAAATGGGCCCACCTCCCTAAGCAATGAGCCCTATTTCTGCTCCTCCTTCAGGGCCCACAAAGCACCCCAGGAGGCATTGGGAACCTGGGTCCCCCTGGAGAGATGGTCACTGGGAAGGGGGTGAATGGACAAGTATTTCAAGTGAGGGATGAAAGTTTTGATTGGGGAGACATAAAAGAATGAGATGTGGGGAATACCAGGATTTTCTGATGGGGCAAATAGGTTTTTGACCTCTATCTCTTTGCAGGGGAAGCCAGGAGATTCAGGATCTCCAGGGATCCAGGGTGAGCCAGGTGTCAAGGAGAGGGACAGCTCCAGGGCCCTACTTTCCAATCCCCTTTACCCCCCTCACTGCACCCCACTTTTCCTGTGACATCTTTGAGCTGGAGCTCCTCTGTGGCCAGGAGTCTCTGCTCCGGACCATACTCTGAATGAGCCCTTCCCTTCTTACCTCCAAGGGAAAGAGACCAGGGTCTCCCCTTATAGGCTGGACTTTCTGTGTCTGTCACATTGTCCCTGAGTGAAGTAGGAGGTGGCTGAAGGTGTCTTGGAAGCAGAGGCTGCATCCCTGATCTTCAGGACCCTCCAGACCATCTGTGCCCTTCACTTATTCTGCAGCACCCATGTGGGGAGCGTGGGGAGAATACAGTTGAGTTGGGGCAGCTGGGAGAGGCAGCACCACCAGGGCCTAATGGACACTGGGGTCAGGTGACAGCCCCAAAAGGAACCCTGCGATTTTGGGGGCATGGAGGCTGAGGCCCCTCATCCCTTGTGAATGACAGCCCTGGGATTATGGGTGACTGTGAGCAAGGATCTTGGAGTGTGGGGAGCCCAGGAGTTGGGGGATGCCTGGGAGGGAGGCTCTGGGAATGGGATCTCCTGGGAGGATTCATGGGGTCTGGGACCCAAAGAGAAAGTGAGAAAGGCCCTGTGGCTAATACCCTGAAGCATTAGACGGCATGCAGTGAGTGCATGAAGTGGAGAGGGGGCACTTCGATAAAATCACCTTTCACCCTTCCTATACAATCAAAGATATCCTAGGTTTAATTTTTCTCCTCCTCCTTTTAACAATGCTAGTACTATCTCCACCTGACCTCCTGAGTGACCCAGATAATTACACCTTAGCCAACCCCTCAAAATAGCCATCTACTTTATTTTACGATCAGGATGAGCAAACCATTCAAACTACGACTAATCGGCACATTACAAGCCATCACCTAATTTCATATGAAGTTACCCTAGCCATCAGCCTATTATCAGTTCTACTGATAAGCAGCTTATTGGGGGAAATTCAGCCAGATATCGGGCGAAATTCACACCCGATATTTCACGTAGGTTCTTTTCTATTTTCCCTAAGTGTTGGCCGGTCTGAGAAATAAAGGGACAGAGTACAAAAGAGAGAAATTTTAAAGCTGGGTGTCTGGGGGAGACATCACATGTTGGCAGGTTCCGTGATGCCCCCTGAGCCACAAAACCAGCAAGTTTTTATTAGTGATTTTCAAAAGGGGAGGGAGTGTACGAATAGGGTGTGGGTCACAGAGACCACGTGCTTCACAAGGTCATAGAATATCACAAGGCAAATGGAGGCAGGGCAAGAGCACAGGACCACAGGATCGGGGTGAAATTAAAATTACTAATGAAGTTTTGGGCATGCATTGTCATTGATAACATCTTATCAGGAGACAGGGTTTGAGAGCAGACAACCAGCCTGACCAAAATTTATTAGGCAGGAATTTCCTCATCCTAATAAGACTGGGAGCGCTACGGGAGACTGGGGCTTATTTCATCCCTACAGCTGTGACCATAAAAGATGGCCGCCCCCAAAGCGGCCATTTTAGAGGCCTACCCTCAGGGATGCATTCTCTTTCTCAGGGATGTTCCTTGCTGAGAAAAAGAATTCAGTGATATTTCTCCCATTTGCTTTTGAAAGAGGAGAAATTTGGCTCTGTTCCACCCGGCTCACCAGTGGTCACAGTTTAAGGTTATCTCTCTTGTTCCCTGAACATTGCTGTTATCCTGTTCTTTTTTCAAGGTGCCCATATTTCATATTGTTCGAACACACATGCTCTACAAACAATTTGTGCAGTTAACGCAATCATCACAGGGTCCTGAGGTGACATAGATCCTCCTCAGTTTACGAAGATGACGGGATTAAGAGATTAAAGTAAAGACAGGCATAGGAAATCACAAGGGTATTGACTGGGGAAGTGATAAGTGTCCATGAAATCTTCACAATTTATGTTCAGAGACTGCAGTAAAGACAGGCATAAGAAATGATAAAAGTATTAATTTGGGGAACTAAGAAATGTCCATGAAATCTTCACAATCCACGTTCTTCTACCGTGGGTTCAGCCGGTCCCTCCATTCAGGGTCCCTGACTTCCCCCAACAGCAGCTCATTCAATTTATATATACTTATCACAACACAAGAATCCCTCTGGCTACTCCCAGCATCATGACCCCTAGCCCTAATATTTATTTCTACATTAGCAGAAACTAACCGAGCCCCTTTTGACCTAACAGAAGGAGAATCAGAGTTAGTCTCAGGTTTCAATATCGAATATGCCACAGGTCCATTTGCCCTCTTCTTTAGAGCAGAATACATGAATATTATAATAATAAATTCCCTAACTACTACAATTTTCCTAGGAACAATTACACTCTATGTATTCACCAGAACTCTATACTACATATTTCATTACCAAGACCCTCCTCTTAACCTCCCTATTTTTATGAATTTGAACAGCCTATCCCCAATTCCGCTATGATTAACTTATACATCTCCTATGAAAAAACTTGCTACCACGTACACTAGCATTCTGTGTATATCTCAATACCCATTATAATCTCTAGCATCCCACCCCAAACGTAAGAAATATGTCTGACAAAAGAATTACTTTGACAGAGTAAACAACAGACGTTAAAATCCTCATATTTCTAGGATTATAGGAATTGAACCCATCCCTGAGAATCCAAAATTCTCCGTGCTACCTATCACACCACGTCCTAAAGTAAGGTCAGCTAAATAAGCTATCAGGCCCATACCCCAAAAATGTTGGTTACATCCTTCCCGTACTAATTCACCTATTAGCTCAGCTTATCATCTACTTTACTACTTCTACAGGTACCCTTATCACAATGCTAGCCTCACACTGATTTTTCATCTGAACAGGCTTAGAAATAAATATACTAGCCCTCATCCCAATCTTAATTAAAAAATAAATCCCTGCTCCACAGAAGCAGCCACTAAATATTTCCTTATACAGGCAACCGTATCTATAGTCCTCATAATCGGTATTCTCTCCAATAATCTGTTATCTGGACAGTGAACAACAATAAATACTATTAATCACTTTTCATCCCTAATAATAATAATAGCCTTAGTAATAAGATTAGGAATAACCCCCTTTCACTTCTGAGTTCCAGAAGTAACCCAAGGAACTTCTCTAACATCTGGCACACTTCTCCTCACGTGACAAAAACTAGCCCCTATTTCAACTCAATTCAATCAAATTTTTCCGTCAATAAATACGAATATTCCCCTATTTATCTATTTTAGTGGGCAGTTGAGGAGGACTCAACCAAACTCAACTATGTAAAATTTTCGCCTACTCCTCAATCACTCATATAGACTGAATAATAGCAGTACTAATGTATAACCCAAATATTACCATTTTTACCCTAATTATCTATTTCATCCCAACAATTACTGCATTCCAAGTACTCAACCTGAATTCAAGCACCACAACTTTATCACTATCTCACATCTGAAACAAATTAACATGATTAATATCTATAATCCTATCAATTTTATTACCCCTAGGAGGTTTACCCCCGTTAACAGGATTCCTACCTAAATGAATTATTATCCAAGAGTTTACAAAAAATAACAGTCTTACTATCCCAACCATCATAGCCATCATAACTTTAATCAACCTATATTTTTATATATGTTTAATTTACTCCACTTCAGTGACAATATTCCCCACATCCAATAATATAAAAAGAAAATGACAGTTCGAAAACACAAAACCCATATTATCCCTCCCCTGACTCATCATCTTCTCTACCTTCCTCCTACCAATATCTCCACTGACACTATTTATAATCTAGAAATGTAGGTTAAGTAAGACCAAGAGCCTTCGAAGCTCTTAGCAAGTAAGTTATACTTAATTTCTGCAAAAACCTAAGGACTGCAAAATTCTACTCTGCATCAACTAAACACAAATCAATCACTTTAATTAAGCTAAGCCCTTACTAGATTGATGGGACTTAAACCCACAACCATTTAATTAACAGCTAAACACCCTAATCAACTGGCTTCAATCTACTTCTCCTGACATTGGGGGAAGAAAGGTGGGAGAAGCCCCGGCAGGATTGAAGCTGCTTCTTTGAATTTGCAATTCAACATGAAAATCACCTCAGGGCTGGTAAAAAGAGGTCTGACCTCTGTCTTTAGATTTACAGTCTAATGCTTACTCAGCCATTTTACCTTTTTCTCACTTCGCTTATGTTTACCAACTGTTGACTGTTCTCAAACAACCATAAGATATCGGGACATTCTATCTACTATTCAGCGCATGAGCAGGGATAGTGGGTACAGCTTTAAGCCTCCTTATTCGAGCTGAACTGGGCCAACCAGGTACTCTTTTAGGAGATGATCAAATTTATAACGTCATCGTTACAGCTCATGCATTTGTCATAATTTTCTTTATAGTAATGCCAATTATAATTGGAGGCTTCGGCAACTGATTAGTTCCTCTGATAATTGCCCCCCACCATATAGCATTTCCCTGCATAAATAATAGGAGTTTCTGACTTCGCTCACCCTCTTTCCTACTATTACTTGCATCCGCTATAGTAGAGGCAGGCGCTGGAACCAGCTGAACAGTCTACCCGCCCATCCCTTAGCAGGAAATCTAACACATGCGGGAGCCTCTGTAGATTTAACCATCTTTTCACTCCATTTGGCAGGTGTTTCTTCTATTTTAGGGGCTATCAACTTTATTACCACAATTATAATATAAACCCCCAGCCATGTCCCCATATCACACACCCCTCTTCATCTGATCAGTCTTAATTACAGCAGTTCTTCTACTCCTTTCTCTCCCAGTCCTAGCTGCCGGCATTACTATATTGTTAACTGACCGCAATCTTAATACTACTTTTTTCAACCCAGCTGGTGGAGGTGATCCTATATTATATCAGCATTTATTCTGATTCTTTGGTCACCCCGAAGTCTCTCTCATCTTACCAGGCTTTGGATAATTTCCCATATCGTAACATATTATTCTGGAAAAAAAGAACCATTTGGGTATATGGACATAGTATGAGCCATAATATCAATTGGCTTCTTAGGGTTTATTGTATGGGCCCACCACATATTTACAGTAGGAATAGATGTAGATACATAAGCATATTTCACCTCTGCTACTATAATTATTGCTATTCCTGCTGGCGTCAAAGTCTTTAGCTGGCTAGCTACACTTCACGGCAGTAGTATCAAATGATCCCCCGCAATGCTCTGAGCCCTGGGATTTATTTTCCTTTTTGCAACAGGAGGCCTAACCGGCATTGTACCAGCCAATTACTCACTGGTTATTGTACTACATGATACATATTATGTTGTAGCCCCTTTCCATTATGTCTTATCAAAACGAGCTGTATTTGCCATTATGACAGGCTTTGTTCACTGATTCCCTCTATTTTCAGGTTATACTCAATCAAATCTATGCTAAAACTCACTTTGCTATTATACTTGTAAGTGTGAATTTAACTTTTTTCCCGCAGCATTTCCCCAGCCTATCTGGTGTGCCTCGACGTTACTCCAGTTATCCCAACACATACACTGCATGAAATATTATTTCATCCGTAGGCTCATTTATTTCCCTAACAGCAGTAATACTAACAATTTTCATGGTCTGAGAAGACTTCACTTCAAAATGAAAATTCTAACAGTTGAGCAACCATCTACCAACTTAGAATGACTATATGGCTGTCCACCAACCCATCACACATTCGAAGGACCAACCTACGTGAAGACCTAAGTGAAAAAGGAGGGAATCGAACCCCCTAGAGACTGGTTTCAAGCCAATCCCATAACCTCTATGACCTTCTCAATAAGATATTAGTGAAATTATTTCATAAATTTGTCAAAGCTAAGTTATAGGTTAAGCCCTATGTATCTTAATGGCCCATCCAGTTCAATTAGGTCTTGAAGATGCTTCATCTCTTATTATAGAAGAACTACTTACCTTCCGTGACCACACTCTTGTAATTGTTTTCCTAATTAGTTCCCTGGTTCTATACATTATTTCTCTAATACTCACAACAAAACTGACCAACAATAGCACCATAGATGCCCAAGAAATAGAGACTGTCTGAATTATCTTGCCTGCTATCATCTTAATCTTAATTGCCCTCCCATCCCTATGTATGTTATATATAACAGATGAAGTCAATAAGCCTTCTCTCACTGTTAAAACAATCGGACGTCAATGGTATTGAAGCTACTAGTATACAGATTATGAAGAGTTAAGCTTCGATTCTTATATGCTTCCAACAGCAGACCTAAAACCAGAAGAATGTAGACTCCTTGAAGTCGATAACCGAACAATCCTCCCAATAGAAATTCCCATCCGCATGTTAACCTCATCTGAAGATGTCCTGCACTCATGAACTATTCCCTCATTAGGTTTAAAAACAGATGCAGTCCCTAGACGCTTAAACCAATTTCCCTTAACCACTACACAACCAGGCCTCTACTATGGACAATGCTCAGAAATCTGTGGATCTGATCACAGTTTTATACCTATTGTTCAAGAATTAGTTCCATTAAACACTTTTGAAACTTGATCTGTATCCACACCGTAATATCACTGTAAAGTTACCCCAGTGTTAACCTTTTAAGTTAAAGACCGAGAGAAATCATACCTCTCTAGAGTGAATACCTCAGCTAGATACTTCCACATGACCTATTATTGTATCAATAATCGTAACTTTATTTTCCATTATTCAATTAAAAATATCAAATTTCATCTACCATACACCCCCTTCACCAAAAATAAAGTACAAAAACATAACAACCCTTGAGAACTAAAATGAATAAAAATCTGTTCACCTCATTTATCGCCCCAACAATCCTAGGGTTACCCACAGCAGCACTAATCATCTTGTTCCCCTCCACACTCCTTCTAACCTCCAACTATCTAATCAATAACCAATTAATTTCTATTCGACAATGACTAGTTCAACTTATCCTAAAACAAATAATTATACGTAACATTAAAGGACAAGCCTGATCCCTTATACTGATACCTCTAATTCTCTTTATTGCCTTACCCAATCTCCTTGGACACCTACCAGACTCATTTACACCAACTACCCAACCATGAATAAATCTAGCTATAGCAATCCTCTTATGAGCAGGCACAGTAATCACGGGCTTCCACTTTAAAACTAAAAACTCTTTAGCTCACTTCCTACCACAAGGCACACACATACCACTTATTCCTATACCAGTATTCATTGAAACCATTAGTCTATTTATTCAACCAATAGCACTAGCTGTATGTCTAACAGACAACATTACAGCCAGTCACTTACTCATGTACTTAATTGGAGGAGCCACACTAGTATTATCAACTACTAACCTTCCCACAGCTTCAATCACCTTTATTATTCTAATTCTATTAACCACGCTTGAATTTGCTGTGGCCCTTATCCAAGCTTATGTCTTTATGCTTTTAGTAAGCCTTTATTTATATGACAATACATAATGACCCACCAAACACACGCCTATCATTTAGTCAAACCCAGCCCTTGACCGTTAACAGGGGCGCTCTAATAACATCCGGCCTAGCTATATGATTTCACTTTAACTCTATTACTCTTTTAACCCTAGGCCTACAAACCAATACACTGACTATATATCAATGGTGATGTGACATTATCCGAGAAAGTACATTTCAAGGCCATCATACAACTGTTCAAAAAGGCCTCCGATATGGAATAGTCCTATTTGTTATCTCAGAAGCATTTTTCTTTGCTGCATTCTTTTGAGCATTCTACTATTCTAGTCTAGCCCCAACTCCAGAATTAGGAGGACACTGACCTCAAACAGGCATTTCTCCCCTCGACCCCCGGAAGTACCCCTCCTGAACACATTTCAATTACTTGAGCCCATCACAGCCTAATAGAAAATAATCTAAAACAAGTAATTCAAGCACTACTTTTCACAATTATCTTAGGCATTTGCTTCACCCTCCTACAAGTCTCAGAATATTTCGAGGCTCCCTTTGCTATTTCTGATGGAATTTATGGCTCAACATTTTTTATAGCTACAGGCTTTTATGGACTTCACGTCATTATTGGATCAACATCCCTTACTATCTGCCTTCTCCACCAATTAAAATATCACTTTACATCTAGCCATCATTTTGGGTTTGAAGCCACCGCCTGATATTGATACTTTGTAGATGTAGTATGACTATTCTTGTACATTTCTATCTACTGATGAGGGTCTTACTCTTTTAGTATAAACAGTACCATTGACTTCCAATCAATTAGTTTCGATAGTATCTGAAAAAGAGTAATTAACCTAACATTAGCCCTAGTAATCAACACCCTACTAGCTCTGTCACTTATAGCTATTACATTCTGGCTCCCACAACTTAATATTTATACAGAAAAATCCAGCCCGTACGAATGCAGATTTGACCCGTTATCCTCCGCCCGCATTCCCTTCTCCATAAAATCATTTCTAGTAGCCATCACATTCCTCCTACTTGACTTAGAAATCGCCCTACTGCTACCCTTACCATGAGCCTTCAAACAACCTGACACTAATAATTAGTACATCCCTTATGCTAGTTATCATTTGAATCCCAGGGTTAACTTATGAATGAACTCAAAAAGGATTAGACTGAACTGAATTGGTAAGTAGTTCAAGCCAAAATAAATGATTTTGACTCATTAGTTAGGATAGAACATGTTTACCAAATGCCCTCTATTTACATAAATATTATATTCGCATATACCATATCACTTCTGGGGGTGTTAATCTATCGATACCACCTAATATCATCCCTACTATGCCTAGAAGGAATAATATTATCATTATTCATCATAAATACCCTTATAACTTGAAATATACATTTTACCCAGCAACCATAGTACCCATCACCCTACTAGTATTTGCTGCCTGCGAAGCCGCAGTGGGCCTTGCCTTACTAGTTTCAATTTCCAACACGTATGGCTTAGACTATGTGCATAACCTAAATTTACTTCAGTGCTAAAAGTTATCATTCCAACAATTATACTGCTTCCAATAACATGACTCTCTGAAAATCCTATACTCTGAATCCGTATAACCACTCACAGCCTAATTATCAGCTTTATTGCCCTATTATTCTTTAATCAATTCAATGACAATCTATTCAACTTCTCATCAACTTTCTCCTCTGATCCCCTAACATCACCCCTTCTAATCTTAACAGCCTGGCCATTACCTCTTATAATTATAGCAAGCCAATATCACCTCTCCAGTGAATCACTCCCATGGAAAAAGCTCTATATTTCCATATTGATCTCCCTACAGGTTTTTCTAATTACAGCATTTACAGCCACAGAACTAATTATATTTTATATTCTCTTTGAAACTACACTTATCCCCACCTTAATTATTATTACCCGCTGGGGCAACCAGAATGACTCAATGCAAGCACGTATTTCTTACTTTATACACTAGTAGGATCTCTCCCCCTACTTATTATACTTACTTACACCCAAAATATCCTAGGCTCACTGAGCATAATAACATTTAATACCCAAGAACTATTAATTTCCTGATCCAACAACTTTATATGGTGTGTATAATGGCTTTTATGGTAAAAATACCCCTATACGGACTTCACCTATGACTTCCTAAAGCCCATGTAGTGAACCCCTATTGCCGGTTCAATAGTACTTGTAGCAGGACTCCTAAAACTAGGCGGCTACGGCATAATACGACTTAACCCTTATCCTCAGCCCCCTGACAGAATATATAGTCTATCCCTTCCTCATGTTATCCTTATGAGGTATAGTTATGACAAGCTCTATCTGTCTATGACAAACTGAGCTAAAGTCACTTATTGCATATTCCTCCGTAAGCCATATGGCACTTGCTTTAAGGCTATCCTTATTCAAATCCCCTGAAGCTTTACCATGCAATTATCCTCATAATTGCCCACGGACTTACTTCGTCCTTACTTTTCTGCTTAGCAAATTCAAACTTAGCAAATTCAAAATGAGCGAATCCACAGCTGAATCATATTACTCTCTTGAGGGCTTCAAACATTATTTCCACTAATAGCCTTTTGATGGCTTATAGCAAATCTTACTAACCCTGCCTTACCCCCCTCCCTTAATCTAATAGGAGAACTCCTCGTAATAGTGGCTTCACTCTCCTGATCAAATATTACCATTATGCTTATAGGACGTAATATATTAATTACAGCCCTTTATTTCCTTCACATGCTTGTCACAACACAACGATGAACACTTACTTATTATATTAACAGCATTAAGCCCTCCTTTACATGAGAAACTATATTAATATTTATACACCTTTCATCTATTCTCCTATTATCTCTAAACCCTAAAATTATTATACAGTCTATACCCTACAAATACAGTTTAATCAAAACGTTAGATTATGGATCTAATAGTAGAAGTCTGCTGCTTCTTATTTACCAAGAAAGTGTGCAAGAACTGCTAACTCATGCCCCCATGCCTAACACATGGCTTTCTCAACTTTCAGAGGATAAGAGCTATCTGTTGCTCCTAGGAACCAAAAATATTGGTGCAACTCCAAATAAAAGTAATAATCACGTATTACCATAACAACCTTAATCTCCTTAACCTTACCAATTATTATTACTTTCATCAACCCTTACAAGAAGAACTCGTACCCATATTACGTAAAAATAGCTATCACATGCACCTTCACCATTAGCCTCATTCCCACAACAATGTTTATATATACAGACCAATAACCCATCATCTCAAACTGATACTGAATAACAATCCAAACCCTTAAACTCTCATTAAGCTTCAAACTAGACTACTTCTCCATAATGTTTATTCCAGTAGCACTATTTGCCATCTGATCTGTTATAGAATTCTCAATATGATATATAAAGTCAGATCCTAATATTAATCAGTTTTTCAAATATTGATTTTCCTCACCACAATATTAATTCTAGTTACCAACAACAACCTTTTTCAACTTTTTGTTGGATGAGAAGGTGTAGGAATTGTGTGTTTTCTACTAACTGGCTGATGACGTGGCTGAGCAGATGCTAATACAGCAGCCCTGCAAGCGATCCTACATAATCGCATTGGCGATATTGGCTTCATTTTATCTGTAGCATGATTCCTCACATCCTCCAATACATGAGAGCCTCAACAAATATTTATCCTAAATCCTACCCCCGATCTTCCATTAATTGGCCTTCTCTTAGCAGCAGCAGGAAAAACAGCCCAACTTGGCCTCCACTCCTGACTTCCTTCCGCCGTGGAAGGCCCGGCCCCTGTCTCAGCCCTACTCCACTCTAGCACTCTAGTTGTGGCAGGAGTTTTCCTACTTATTCATTTCCACCCCTTAATAGAAAACAATGTGTTAATCCAAACCCTTACACTATGTCTAGGAGCTATTACCACTTTATTTACAGCAATCTGTGCTTTAACACAAAATGATATTGAAAAAACTGTAGCATTCTCCACCTCAAGTCAACTAGGCCTTAGAATAACAACAGTTGGCATGAATCAACCACACCTAGCATTCCAACACATCTGCACCCACGTCTTTTTCAAAGCTATATTATTTATGTGTTCAGGATCCATCATCCACAGCCTCAACGATGAACAAAACATCTGAAAAACAGAAGGACTATTTAAGACTTTACCCCTTACTTTCTCCTCCCTTATCATTGGCAGCCTAGCACTTACGGGTATGCCCTTCCTCACAGGCTTTTACTCTAAAGATCTCATCATCGAAACCGCAAACATGTCATATACCAATGCCTGAGCCCGCTCTATTACTTTCATTGCCACTTCCCTAACAGGTGTCTACAGTATCCAAAGTATTTTCTTTGCCCTAATAGGACAACCCCACTTCCCAAACCTAATCAACATTGATGAAAATAATCCTTCCCTAATAAATCCAATTAAACAACTTATAGTTGACAGCATCTTTGCTAGGTTTCTCCTCAACAATAGCATTGCCCCTGCTTCATCCCCCCAAACAACTTGCAGCCCTAGGCGTAAACATCCTAGGGCTTTTACTGGCTATAGAACTGAGTTCTATAACTAATAATCTTAAAATAAAACACCCATTACAAATATTCAACTTTTCTAACATATTAGGGTTTTACTTAATCACAATTCACCATATAACCCCTCACTCAAGCCTATCTACAAGCCAAAACCTGGCATCACTTCTATTAGATCTAATTTGACTAGAAAAGTCCATACCAAAAACAATTTCACAAACCCAAATCACAGCCTCCGTTACTGTAACTACTCAAAAAGGCTGAATTAAATCTTATTTCCTCTTCTTTTATTCCATCATTTTTGCCTTTACTCTTAAGTATTTAATCTGTTGCCCTGAGTAATTTCAATTATAATATCAACCCCAGCCAACAATGTTCAACCAGCAACCACCACCAATCAACACCCATAATTATAGAAAGCACCCGCACCCACAGAATCCTCGCGAACCAACCCTGGCCCCTCACCCTCAAAAATTACTCAACTTCCCATACTATTAAAATTAACTACAACCACCAGCCCATTATACTCAGCTATTCATCAAATTAACACCAACTCTATTGCTAAACCCAATAATAAAGTTCCTAAAACCTCAATGCTTGATCCTCACTCCTCTAGATATTCCTCAATAGCCATCGCCGCAGTATAGCCAAAAACAACCATCATCCCCCACAAGTAAATCAACAAGACTATTAATCCCATAAAAGCCCCACCATAATTTAGTACAATAACACAACCCACAGTACCACTAATAATTAACCCTAAGACCCCATAAATAGGAGGTTTAGAAGAAAAACCTACAAATTCCATAACCAAAAGAACACTTAATAAGAACAAAGCATATGTCATTATTCCCACATGGATTATAACCACGACTAATGATAAGAAAAACCATTGTTATATTTCAACTATAAGAACACTAATGACCATAATACGTAAAACAAATCCACTAATAAAAATCATTAATTATTCACTCATTGACCTCCCCACTCCATCTCATATCTCTGTATGATGAAACTTGGGCTGACTTCTTGGCACCTGCTTGATCCTTCAGATCATCACATGGTTATATCTGGCCATACATTACACACCAGATACCTCAATTTCTTTCTCTTCAGTCGCCTGTATTAACCGAGATGTGAACTACAGCTGAATTATCCACTTTTTTCACACTAACGGTACTTCAACATTCTTCATCTGCCTCTTCCTACATGTCGGCCGAGGCTTATATTATGGCTCATTCACATATTTAGAAACCTGAGATACTGGCATTGTTCTCTTGCTTACAACCACAGCAACAGCATTTATAGGCTATGTACCTCCATGAGGCGGCCAAATATCATTCTGAGGCGCTACAGTAATCACAAACCTAATATCAGCTACTCCATATGTCGGGACTGACCTTGTCCAGTGAATCTGAGGTGGAATTTCAGTTGACAAAGCTACTCTTACACGATTCTTCACCTTCCATTTCATCTTACGTTTCATCATTATAGCCCTAACAATTCACCTTCTATTCCTTCATGAAACAGGGTCTAATAATCCCTCAGGAATCTCATCACATTCCGATAAAAGAGACCCTGTTCCTAGGGAGGCGGTGTGGGGGATTGGTCAGAGTGGTGGGAAAAACTATAGGGAAAGGACACAAACCTTCTGAAAGGTTGGAAGTTTCTACAGAACCCCAGGATGAGAATAGCTGAAGGCAGCTGTTCTATAACCCTGAGGTAGAGGGCAAGGAGTAGGTACAAGGGAGTGTGGGGGAATTTTTCTTAAACAAGATTGTTCACTTACGTCAACCAGGAACTGACCTTTGATTATCCATGTGCCTGATGTTCCCTGAAAGGGGAACAATAAATGTTAATTACCTACAGGTTGTGTTGGCTCCAGGTTTTCACCATTGTGCCTGCATGGAATAAAGGCAAGCAGCTCCAGCTTCTCACAGCTGCTCTCTGGCCACTGGAGCCAGGCAGTCACCTAGCTGCCTTACACTGCATACCTGTGTCTGAGTACTCATTTAATCCATCAGCCAGGGTCTGTGGGACAGATCCAGCAAGGCAGCAGGCACTGTCTGTATAGAGGGAGAGGGTGGCGTGTGCCTGTGGTAGTCTGCGTTGAGCGGGCTTAAGGGGCTGTGACCTTGATCCTTGCTCTCTCTTTGGATCAGGGTCTTGGTTTTCCTGGAGACCCTGACCCCCTTGGAGAAGGTGACTCGGGTGTCTTAGGGAGGAGGAAGGGGAAAAGAGGGTGGGGCTTCTATGAGGAGCCTCCATGTGGCTAATGGGCTTGGGTACTGGGAAGCTGGAGATATGGAGGACAGGCAGGGGGATGGGAGGATTGGCAGTTTTAGGGGTGATGCCAGCCAGGTTGGGGCCTCCTCTGGCCTTGCTTCACCCCTGCAGGGCCAGGACAGTGCTAAGGGTGACTGTGACAAGGATGGCGAACCAGGACAATCTGTGAATGACCAGTGACCCCACCACCCCCACTGAGCCCCAGCCTTCAGCCCCTTAGCCCTCTTCTATACCCACTCCTGAGAGGTCCCTTGGCTGGAGGCCAAACATGCACCCATCCCAATTCTTCTCTTCCTAGGCATTCCCTGGTCCTGCTAGGGAGAATAGACCCCCTGGGCCACTAGTCAAGTGGGTGAGTGAGGTGGGCTCTGGGACCTTGGGAGGCAGTCCCTGGGCCATGTGGTAGAGATTGGGCAATGGCTGGTGGGGCGGGCAGGGAGATGCCTGGTATCTGTGCTGTCCCTGATGTGTGCATGGGGGGGGGGGGGGGACATGAGCACACAGGTTTATGAGTCCGTGACGTCGTGGGTATGTTGTTCCTGAGGTTTGGTGAACATGTTCTCAACAGCGGTGGTCATGTTTACTGACCAATCAATGGGCACTGGAAGAGGGACGGGCCAGCTTTTCTGCTGGGCCAGAGGTTAACCTGGGCCACCAGGTGGGGTGTGGGTGACTGGCTCTTCCCCAAATGCACACATGCCTCTGCGTTTTCACAACAGGACCTCTGCATCTGTGTGTGTGCCATGTGTGTGCAGTGTATGCAATATGTCTATAGTATGTGCATGTGTGCAGTGTGTGTGTGTGTGTGTGTGTGTGTGTAGCACAGGAAGGGGAAGAGTGGCGCCTGGCTGCCCAGGCCTCGTGTTCTCTCCCTTCCTGTCCCATTTGCAGGGTCCCGCTGGCATACCTGGTCCCCAGGGCTGATGAGGAGTAAAGCCCAGGTGAAAGAGAGGCTGGCCCTGGGTGCTGGAGCCTCCTCTCTGCCTTCCTGCCCCTCAGGTGCCTCTGTCTCCAGATGTCCACCCGCCCCCAACCACGTATCCCATGTTGACCCCTCCTGGGGACAGGGGTTTCCTATAGTTATTGCTGCCCTGGGGCTCCCAGGCTTTGGGCCCTCCTCCCTGCCTCACCCCTTCCACTTTGATCCCCTGCTCCAATTCACATCCCCTCCGCTGCCTTTCAGGACACATTCCTTGTGTGCGTCTCAGGGCCTCCAGGTGCTGTGGGTGCCTTGGGTCCCACAGGCTCAGCTGGTGCTGATGGTCTGAGGGGCTCTGGGGCTCAGTGTGAGTCACTGCAGGCAAGAGCTGGGCTTGGGGAGGAGGGTGAAAAGCCCGGGGAGGAGTGCAATGTGGGGTGCTCCTCCCCATCCCTGGGGTCCCCTCAAATCTGCAGGGTCAGCAAGGCCGACCTGGAGCCACAGGCCAGGCTGGGCCTTCCAGTCCTGTGGTGAGTGACTGGGATGGGGCTGGTGAGGGGTGAGGGTGGGTGCCCTGGGGCAGTCAGCTAAGGCCCTGCAGGAAGTGGGAGGCGATGGGAGAACTGAGTTTCCACCTCTCTCTGGAGAGAGGGACTTCCTGTCTCCCCAAAGGGACCCCCAGGGCTTCCTGGCTTCGGGAGCGATGCTGGAGCCGAGGAAGAGGTGAGTGACAAACACATGGCCAGGTGTGTCTCCCATCACCCTCAGCCCTGAAGCCTGTGGGACTCTGAGGTGCCTGCTCTGCTCCAGGCCCCCAGCCGCCAGGCCGCGGGGTCCCTGCTCGGTGAGGGCCACTCACAGACCCTATGCCCAGGGCATTCTCTGTGTCTTGGCCTTTCTCCCCCATCCACGTGACTCCTCCTGTGTTGCCCGACCACCTGCTCCCTTCTCTAGGGGCCACTCACATCTCACTGGACTGATTGGGCCCCCTGGGGGAGCAGGGAGAGAATGGGGATCAGGGTCTTCCTGGCCCTCAGGGCTCCCCTGGACAGAACGGGAGAGGTGAGTACAGGGCCTGGTCCTGGAGGGTGGGGGGAGGGGTGGGGAGTGGGAGGATGGGGTTAAAACTCAGCTGTGGGTGAGGGAGCAGATGCTCTGGAGTTTGTGGGGAGGAGGGCCCAGTTGAGCCAGGTCCTTCCCTAGGGTACCCCAGGAGCATCCACCCCATTGGTCCTGGAGACTCCCTGGCCTCCCGGTGAGCACCGCCTCTGTTCCTCCACTAAATCCTGAACCCCACTGTTCCCTCTCTTGACTTCCAGTGTAACACGCCAAGTCCTCAGGGTCCCCATTTGTCCTCATGCCTCCAGTGCTTCCTCCCCACACTTCCAGAGCTCCAATGTCCCCCGATTTCCTCAGGCCTGCCCCTCCTGTGTAGGAACTCGAGGCTGCTGTGGCCTTGGGACCTGGCCTCTGCACTCCTGAATCCTGTCTTTCTCCTGCCGTGGAGACTGACTTCACCCTTCTCTGACCTCGATCCCATGTGTGACATCTTGACCTCTCCATGACCTCATTTGTCCTCACCCAACAGGAGAGGGCCACGACCCCAATCAGGGCTGTGCTTGGGAGGCCTTCTGGATTTTCTGCGACTTGGCAGCAACAGGGGAAGCTTGTGGGACCCCCTGGGATGATGCCACAGGGGTGCAAGCTGGTCTATGGCTGCCGCTCCCTGCCCATAGTGCACCCCCTCAGGGCCCAGTGGTTTGGTGGTCGTGGAAATGGAGAGAAGCCTTTGGGAATTCATACTGGAGAAAGGATAGACAGGACTCAGTCATGGGTCGTTTAGGACACTGGGAGATACAGGATGAAGAAACTCTCCCAGAGTCCCAGACTAATTCACAAATTAAAATACAGGCTTCAGCTCTGGCACCGTGGCTCATGCCTGGAATTTGGGAAGCTGAGGCAGGAGGACAGCTTGAGGCCAGAGTTGGAGGCCAGCCTGGGGACACAGCCAGGAAAACAAAGTGGCTGCCAGAAGGTGCCCGACCGCCGGGCCCAAGGCATCCGGAAGGGATCCGCGGGAGGGACCCACAGACCAAGGAAGGCATGCAGCTGCCCCACGGATGGCCCGGCCTCTTCCTGGCCCCCTCACGTACATGTGCAGAGACCTTGTCTCCGGAAGGGGAACTTGGAACAATTCCCCCGGGACACTGAGAAGGACGGCGGTCGGGCTTGGGCTCCCCTCTCCGTCCTCAGAGCATGGCCAGGCCCGTGGCTGCTCCTCATTGCCCGAGAACATGGGAGATTGCCCAGGGGGGGCATGCCCGGCAGGGCCCAGCTGTGCTACCTGGAACCAAGAGGCCTGGCCGCGGTCTCTGACCCCACTCCCGCAGGGGACTGCACAGGACACGGATGCAGAGGCCGGCGTGGTGGCTGCGCCTGTGGTCCCAGCTGCTCGGGTGAGGCGGGAGGAGAGCGGGAGCCCGGGAGGCCGAGGCTGCAGTGAGCCGAGAGGGCCACTGAGCCCCAGCCTCGGCGACACAGCTAGACCCTGTCAAGGAAAGGGGAAGGAAGGAAAGGGAAAGCAAAGAAAAGAAAACAAAAAAGCAGAAGCAAAAGGGCAAGAGACCAGCGTGTTGTCCCAAGCTGGCGTCAGTAGTAAGGATGCTCGGAGGGTTGATTGATTTGCCGGATTCTGCGCGGTTTCCCAGCCTGTGCCTGGCTGCAGTGCCCTCCCTATGGTCGCTGGCTGCCCAGACCCATACCCAGCCCCACGCCTGCCCTGCCCTCTTCCCAGCCAGAGTCACGTGGAAAGACCCGTGGAGGTACAGGAGGGCGGCCCTGTATCTGTCTCATCCCCCAAATACCTTGCCACTAGGACCACGTTGCCTGAGATGCCCATTCCATCTCTGTCCTTAAAGGCGTCACTTTTTTTTTTTTTTTTTTTTTTGAGACGGAGTCTTGCTCTGTCTCCAGGCTGGAGTGCAGTGACGCCATCTCGGGTCACTGAAACCTCCGCCTCCTGGGTTCAAGCAATTCCCCTGCCTCGACCTCCCTAGTAGGTAGGACTACAGGTGCGCGCAACCACGCCCGGCTAATTTTTTGAATTTTTCAGTAGAGAGGGGGTTTCACCATGTTGGCCAGGATGGTCTCCATCTCCTGACCTCGTGATCCACCCATCTCGGCCTCCCAAAGCGTTAGGATTACAGGCATGAGCCACCGCGCCAGGCCAAGGCTTCACCTTTTAACAGGTCCTACTGGAAGCATGTTCAGGACTTTCATGTGGTCCTAAACTTCGTGAGGGAGAGTGAGAAACTGCTCCCCATCGCAGTGATGAGATTATGGCGTGGAGGTTACTCGGAGGTCCGCCTGTGCCCTGGGATGGAGCCTCAGCCAAGCTCCGGGGTGAGTACTTAAAAAGGCCACTAGGAAGCCAGCGACGACCGGTGCAAACACCCGCGGGACGGCTCGAGATCGCAGGCCAGCGAGGGGCATCGCAGCTGCCACCCGCACGCCTGACACCATCCAGGTCCACCTGGGATCGCCATCCCGGCCTAGGTGGGCGGAGGGCCCCCAACGCCACCCCAGAGCCCCAGCTTTGGAGCTCCCCAACGCCACAGCCAGGCACAGTGCGACCCCGGCAGCAGAGGGGGCACTTGGACCATTTGTTCATGGTCTGGGACCTCCGGTCCCACGAGAGCGGCTGCGAGAAGGTGACCGACTCCCCTTGCAGCTCCGGGGCCGAGGCTGCCGGGTCGGAGCTCCGGAGAGGACAGGGCCTTTCTCCAGGCGAGGAAGCTGGGGGCGACTGGCCAGGACTTCCCCAACGGGTTCCTGGCAGGCATGGACCTGAAACCTGAAACCAAGAAAGGACTGCGAGAGAAAGTGGATGAGTTCCTTTTAACGCCACCATTTCCGAGTGCAGTTCTTTCTAAACCTTAAAACAAAGCCCAAAAGCCATCAAGGACATGGCTGAGAAGCTGACCACGACATTCACACCAAATTTATCTTCTGCAGTGCCACCAAGCCAAAGGACAACAAGCGGGTGTGGGCCGCGGTTGTGCAAATATTTGTATAAAAGCATCGATTTCAGGTGGGATCAGTGGCTGCGCCTGTAATCCCAGTGCCTTGGGAGGCCGAGGCAGGAGAGTTGCTTGAGGCCAGGAGTTGGAGACCAGCCTCAGCAATATAGTGAGATCCCATCTCTTAAAAAAAAAAAAAAGAGTCAATTTCAGCATTACTTACCACAATAACAAAAAAAAAAGAAAGAAGAAATAGGCATTAAGAGGGACCTATTTAAATAAATCCTAGTACATCCATACAATGCAATACTATGAATTTGTGTAGTTTTTAAAATAAGGTAAATGTTGATGAACTGTTAAATGAAATACTCTTTTGCCTCACTCATACAAACTAACTGCAAATGGGTCACACACTTAAATGTAAAACATAAAACTATAAAACTTTAAGGGAGAAATTCTAAGAGAAAAATGGGAGATCTAGAGCTGGATAAATATTTTAGGCTTGATACCAAAAGCATGACCCATAAAAATCTGGATAAATCAGAGTTCATCAAAATTTAAAACGTAGGTTCTGTGAAAGACTATCTTAAGAGGATTAAATGACAAAATACAAACCAGTAGAAAAGACAGACATTCCTGGGCGACATTGCAGGTTCTGTTCCAGACTACCACAATAAAAGCAAATAGGGAAATAAAGCCAGTTACACAAGCATTTTGTTCTTCCAGTGCATACAAAAGTGGAGTTTACATGTATTACAGTGTATTAAGTGTGCAGTAGCATTGCCTCTAAAACAATGTACGTTCCTTAATTTTAAAATACCTTATTGCTAGCCAGGTGCCATGACTCATGCCTGTAAATGTCACTTTGAGGGTTGAGGCAGGAGGATCACTTGAGCCTAGGAGTTCAAGACAGCTTGGGCAACATTGTGAGACCAAATCTCTACCAAAGAAAAGTTTCTTAAATTAGCTGAGCATGGTGGCACACGCCTGTAGTCCCAGCTACTCAAGAGGCTGAGGTGGGAGGATCACGTTAGCCTAGGAGTTAGAGGCTGGTGTGATCTATGATCGGGCCACTGCACTACGGCCTGGGCGACACAGCGAGACTCCGTCTCAAAAAAAAAAACTAAATAAATATTGCTTAAAAGTGCTATAGAAGATCTGAGCCTTCAGTGAGTCCTACATAATCTCTTTGCTTCCTTGATGCTGACAACTGCTGATTGATCAGGGTGGTGGTTGCTGAGTGACTGGCAATTTCTGAAAACAAGATTCATCAATGAAGTTTGCCACATTGACGGACCCTTCCTTTCACAAAAGACTTCTCTGCAGCATGCAGTGCTGTTTGATATTTTACCCACAGTAGAACTACTTTCAAAATCATCTCAAACCTTGCTGTGGCTTTGTCAAGTTTCGGAGTCCTTTTTGTCATTTCAACCACATGCATAGCATCTTCACCAGGAGTAGGTTCCTTCTGAAGAAGCCACTCTCTTTGCTCATCCGTAAGAAGTAACTCATCTATGCAAGTTTGATGCTGAGACTGCAGCAATTCAGTCCCATCTTCAGGCCTCACTTTTTTTTTTTTTTTTTAGAGATGGTGTCTTGCTCTGTCGCCCAGGCTGGAGTGCAGTGGCACGATCTTGGTTCACTGCAACCTCTGCCTCCCAGGTTCAAGCAATTCTCCTGCCTCAGCCTCCTGGGTAGCTGGGACTATAGGTGCGTGGCACCATGCCTGGCTAATTTTTTTTCAGTAGAGACAGGGTTTCACCGTGTTAGCCAAGATGGTCTCGAACTCCTGACCTCGTGATCCACCCACCTCGGTCTCCCAAAGTGCTGGGATTACAGACATGAGCCGCCACACCTGGCCACCTCACTTCTAATTCTAGTTCTCTTCCTATTTCCCCCACATCCACAGTTACTTCCTCCACTGAAGTCCTGAACCTCTCAAAGTCACCCATGAGGGTTGGAATCCACTTCTTCCAAACTCCTGTGCATGTGGATATTTTGACCTCATCCCATGGATCACACATGTTCTAGATGTCTAACTACACCTAGGATGGTGATTCTTTTCTTGGTTTTGAATTTACTCTGCCCAGACCCATCAGAGGAATCACTATCTGTGGCAGCTATAGTCTTACAAAATGTGTTTCTTAATAAGAATTCAAAGTCAGAATTACTCCTTGATCCAAGGGCTGCAGAATGGATGTTATGTAAGCAAACACGTAAACAACATTCATCTCCTTGTACATCTCCATCAGAGCTCTTAGGCGACCAGGTGCATTGTCAATAAGCAGTAATATTCTGAAAGGAAGCTTCATTCCCGAGCAGGTCTCACAGCGGGCTTAAAGTGTTCAGCACATCATGCTGTAAGTAAATGTGCTGCCATCCAGGCTTTGTTTTTCCATTTGTAGAGCACAGGAAGAGTGGGTTTAGCATAATTTTTTTTTTTTAAAGCCCTGGGGTTTTTGCAGTGGTAAATGAGCACTAACTTCCACTTCAAGTCACTGGCTGCATTAGCCCCTAACAAGAGTCAGCCTGTCCTTTGAAGCTTTGAAGCCAAGCCGTTTACTTTGGTTCTTTATCTATGAAAGATCTAGATGGCATCTTACCCAGTAGAAGACTGTTTCATCTGCATTGAAAATCTGTTGTTTAGTGTAGCTGCCTTCATCAAAGATCTGAACTAGATCTTCTGGATAATTTACCGCAGCTTCTCCATTAGCACTCGCTGCTTCACCCTGCACTCTTATGTTATGGAGATGGCTTATTTCCTTAAACTTCATGAGCCAACCTCTGCTAAGCTTCAGACTTCTTTTCTTCAGCTTTCTAGCCTCTCTCAGCCTTCATGAAACTGAAAAGCCTTATGGCCTTTCTCTGGATTAGGCTTTGGCATAAGGGAATATTGGGGCTAGTTTGATCTATCCAGACCACCAAAATTTCTCCATATGAGCAATAAGGCTGTTTTTTCTTTCTTTCTTTTTTTTTTTTTTTTTTTGAAATGGGGTCTTCCTCTGTTGCCCAGACTGGAGTGCAGTGGCATGATCTTTACTCACTGCAGTCTTGACCTCCCAGGCTCAAGCAATCCTCCCACCTCAGCCTCCCGAGTATCTGGGACTACAGGCATGTGCCACCATGCCCGGCTAATTTTATTTTTTGTAGAGACAGGGTTTCACCATGTTGCCCCAAGACTGATCTGCCCAAACTCCTTGGCTCAAGTGATCTGTTCACCTTGGCTTCCCAAAGTGCTGGAATTACAGGCATGAGCCACTGCACCCAGCCTGTTTTGCTTCCTTATCATTTGTGTGTTCACTGGCATAGCACTTTTAATTTCCTTCAAGAACTTTTCCTTTAACAAATTGAAGGTTTATGGCAAAACTGCATCCATAAACTGCTCAAAAGTCTGATTCATAAACTGCTCAAAAGTCACTGCTCCTATTCTAAAAAGAAAATATCTAAACAAAATGAAAATTAATGACTTTTTTCAGATTCATTAAAGAATCGAAGTCACCTATTACATTGCAGAAAGTAAAAAGCAAAGACAAATTTTGCGAAAAATCAGAGAAAATGCACCTTCTCTATAAAGGAACAATAAGAATGATTAACACTGATCTGCTCATCAGAAACCGTGCAAACAAGAATGGATTGGAGTGAAATATTTGAATTCCTTTGTATTCACAACTGGCTAGCTGTTTTGTGCAAAAGGCCTAGCGTGCTGGTCGGAGCTTTCCACACACTTTCCTCGGTAGCTGAGTTTGGGATTTAAAGTGAGAGATGTGCAACTCCTCCTTTCACTTGAACACTTAAGAGCCCATAGCAGGCTTATGGATTATTGTATTTTCAATATTGTTGGGTCTCAGGGAATAGGGAGGTCTGAGGAGAGAGAGAGAGAGCTGGATAAACAGCTGGCTGGTGCAGCAGTCAGAGCACACACACCATGTATGGATTAGGTTCACCGTCTTATGTGGGTGCTGTTCATGGTGCCCCAAACCAATGACAATAATAGCGTCAAAGATCACTGATCACAGATCACCATAACAGATATAGTAATAATTCAAATGTTTGAAATATGGTGAGAATTACCAAAATGTGACACAGAGACCCAAAGTTAGCACATGCTATTGGGAAAATGGCAGTCTTTTTGGATGCAGTTTTGCCATAAACCTTCAATTTGTTAAAAAAAAAAAAATGAAAAAAGAAGAAAAGAGCAATATCTGCAAAATAGGATAAAAATAAAGCAATAAAGTAAAGTGCAATAAAATTAGTCTGCCTGGATTTGCAAATTCTGTCTCCAACCAGTGCTAGGATCCATAATATGCAAAAACTCTCAAAATGCAACAGCATTTTTAAAAGATCCAAATACATACAGTAATAGGCATTTCTTTCTTTTCTTTCTTTTTTTTTTTTTTTTTTTTTTTTGAGACTGAGTCAAGCTCTGTCACCCAGACTGGAGTGCAGTGACATGATCTCAGCTCACTGCAACCTCTGTTTCCCAGGTTCAAATGCCTCTTGAGTAGCTAAGACTACAGGCACGTGCCAGCATACCTGGTTAATTTTTGTATTTTTAGTGGAGATGGGGTTTCATCATGTTGGCCAGGCTGGTCTTGGACTCCTGACCTTACGTGATCTGCCTGCCTCGGCCTCCCAAAGTGCTGGGATTACAGATGTGAGCCACCGTGCCTGGCCAGCCACCCTGGAAGAGTGTGACAATCCCTCCCCACAAGAAAGCAAACACTACCACCACCGGCAACAACAACGACAACCACAACAAAAAACATGCAACTACAGAAAAACCTGGCAACTCAATCCCTGGGCATTCGTCCCAGAGAAATTAACATATGGTGCAGCAAAGGGTTGGTGCAGTAGCTCTGGGATGCTTCGAACCTGCTCATTTCCAGGAGAATCTCTGGCCTTGCCTGGCTCCTGGGAGGAATCCCGTAAACCCTCGGATTATCCTGCCTGATAGGAGTGACTTTGTGTGGCTGGGGCTGTGGGCAGTTTAAGGTGATGACCTGATCTATGGTGGGGGCCTTGGGCCAGGTAGTGTCCTTCAGGAGGCTCAGCCTCATGAAGTTCTTTGAGTCTTTCAAGGGAGTCAGCCAATTCAAGGATGTCTCGAGGACCCCACCAGAAAACACTTAGGTTCACACAAAATCCTGGACACTAATACCCTCAGCAGGCTTGTTCCTCACAGCCAAAACCTGTAAACAACTCCTCAGATGCCCTTCAAGGAAGAAAAGGCTAAGGGTTGGGGGTGGTCGTGGAAATGGAGAGAAGTGTTTGGAAATCCATCTTGGAAGAGAAATGAACGGAACTCGCTCACAGGTCATTTAGGATGCAGAGAGATACAGAATGAGGAAACTCTCCCAGTCCTAGCTTAATACACAAATTAAAATACATGGGCATAGCCGAGGCACAGTGACTTATATTTGTAATCCCAGCACTTGGGAGGCCAAGGCAGGAGGATTGTTTGAGTGCAGGAGTTGGCAGCTGCAGTGAGCTATGATTGCACCCCTGCATTCCGGCCTCCACAAGAGTGAGACCCTGTCTCTAAAGACAATAAAAACAAAACCACTGTTGCAATTTATTGAGACAGTAAGTCTGGGTGACAGGCAAGTGGAGGAAGAGGAAGACCAAGATTTTGGATTTTTTTTGTTTGTTTTTTGTTTTTGTTTTTTGAGATGGAGTCTTACTCTGTCTCCTGGGCTGGAGTGCAGTGGTGTGATCTCAGCTCACTGCAACTTCCACATCTCAGGTTCAAGTGATTCTCCTGCCCCAGCCTCTTGAGTAGCTGGGATTACAGGTGACTACCACTATGCCCAGATAATTTTTTGTATTTTTAGTAGAGACAGGGTTTCACCATGTTGGCCAGGCTGGTCTCGAACTCCTGACCTCATGATTCACCCGCCTCGGCCTCCCAAAGTGCTGGGATTACTGGCATGAGCCACCGCACCTGGCCTGGGTTAGATTGTTTTTAATATGTAATGTTTATGAAGCATCCAAGTCAGCAAATCACCAAGGCAATTCTACATATAATTCTGAATGGAGCTAAGATCCTGGGCTTATCCATGGAGCCAGTCATTAATGCCTTAGAAATGGATTACATCACTTAGAGGTTATTTTTTTAAGTGTAGAGATGAAATACTAAGGCCAGGCTTGAGCCAGGATGCACTGCCGATCATAAACCCAGGGCAAGGAGTCTGTGCTGGCAAATGCTGCTGCAGAGGTGCACACAGACAGGGGGGAGTAGGAGGAGCTGGTTCTGACATCAGGATCTGGAGCCGAGAGCGTCGCACCTGGACTGCTTCCAGGATGTCCAGGAAGATGGTCAGTGGAAAGTGGCCATAAGGTTTTCCCCCCACGGAAGTCATCAGTGCCGAGAGAGAAGCTCTGGAATGATCTGATGGGAGGGCGAAGAGTGTAGGAGAAATGGAGAACTTCTGGGGACCATGATGAAAGGACGCTGTGTGTTGACTTCACAGGAGTTTAACTCTGAGAAGCCCAGACCCATGGCGCTCTTGAACACTGTCGGCCACGTGATAGTCATAGAATTTTTAAAGTACACCTTTTTGAAAGCTGTTTTAGGTTCCCAGGAGAATCAAGGAGTATTGAGTGGAGAGTAAGTAGAGTTCCCTCACGCCCCCTCTCCCCAGTCGCACAGCCTCCCCAACTGTCAACATCCCCCACTGGAGTGGGACACTGTTATACAATTGACGATCCTGCACTGACACGTCATAACATTACCCACAGTCCATAGTGCATATTAGGGTTCATGGTTGGTGTTAGAATTTCTACCGCTTTGGACGAACGTACAATAACATGTAATCAAGGACGCCTTCCTGGAAGAGGGACTATTGTAGCAGTTCTAAGGACATATGGGTCCTGGATGAGAGTGGAGAGGAGGTGGGGTCTCTTATGGGCACAAACCCAGACACTGCCCCCTACCCCATCCAACACCCCTATAGGGCCCCTCCAGCATCCCTGCTCAGGCCCTGTCACCACCCTGTCCTTCTCTCTGGCCCCAGGAATTTGAAGTAATCAAGGAGGCCCAGTTGCCCCACTTGGCTGCAAATAATTACAACCTCCAGCCCAAGCAGCACTGTGGAGCCTGGTTCAGGGCCATCGAGCAGCTCAGCAAGACTGAGAGGTAAGGCCAGGGCAGAGAATCAGAGCATTTGTCAAATTACTCTCTTTCCTCCCTTAATAAAGGCACAGCATGAGTAAATGTATAACGTTTACGTGATGGTAGATTTGCATAAGGAGAAAATGTAACTTTTAGATACAGAGTTAATTTACTACGTTTACAGGAAAGTCTTAATGAAGTAATGGTAAATCAAATGTTATTTACTACAGCATCATTGCTCCATAGTAACAGTCACTAATTTTTAACAAATGCATTGTTTTTTAAAAAATCAATAATGTCAGCAAAGCGGGTTTTATCTGATTCATAAACTGCTCAAAAGTCACTGTTCCTATTCTAAAAAGAAAATATCTAAACAAAATGAAAATTAATGACTTTTTTCAGATTCATTAAAGCATTGAAGTCACCTATTAAATTGCAGAAAGTAAAAAGCAAAGACAAATTTTGTGAAAAATCAGAGAAAATGCACCTTCTCTATAAAGGAACAATAAGAATGATTAACACTGATCTGCTCATCAGAAACCGTGCAAACAAGAATGGATTGGAGTGAAATATTTGAAGTGTTGAAAGAAAAATATCACCCATCTTGAATTCTGTGTTAAAATTATTCTTCAAAAGTCAAAAAATAGAAATTTTCTCAAATTGAAAATAAAATGTCTTTTTATTCTTAGTTGACCTAATAAACATTTGTTCAAAATAATAATAAAAACAATGTACTAGGTGATTATACCATAGGAATAAATGAGTTGAAGGACAGTGATGCCATAAGGGTTAGGAGGGAGGGATCAAGAACACTGTTATAAAGTACCTACAATATCCAGGGAGTGACAGAGAAACCAATTTAAAAAGAAGCATACCTATGTCAAGGGACTCTGGGTTTCTTTAAAGTCATGTCTATAAACATAAAAAAGATTATAAAGGAAAATTGGGGGGTCTGTCTCTTAATATGTATGTTAAACATGGGAGCCCATTTTATTTTCTTTATTGGAACTACATACACACACATACACACACTGTTTTGAAAGAGAGGAGGAGGGGAAAGCAGGAGAGGAAGAGGAAGAGAAAAACTCCTAGTTTTATTTTTAAATCCTGGTCAACCTAATGATCTGCTGTTTCCTGTTAAGAACAGTTGAAACAGGGTTGATGGGACATAAAACAGGGTGACATTATCCAATGTTCTCTTTGAACTATGATATACTTTTTCTACAAAATAGTGCCACAATGGACATATGCGGGCGTGTATCTTTGTAACAGAATGATTTATATTCCTTTGGATATATACCCAGTAATGGGATTGTGGGGTCAAATGGTATTTGAACAGTGTATGGCTTCAATTTGAGAACCTGAGCTAATAGGGCTCAGTGGCAACTTTGTTTTCAGGAGATAAGGCACCATGTAGTAGTGAATCTAGGCCCTGGGATGGTGGAGCTCAGCAGTGTCTCAGACTCTGTGAATCCAGGTATAGCGGCACCTCAGAATGATGCTGTCATTTGGGACCCGGCTGGCTGGTAGGAAACCATACAGCAATGACTCTACTCCCCAGAGAGAGGGATGTCTCAGCAGCACAGACTTTAGGGTGGGAGTCTGGCTCCAGGAAAGCAGTATTTGGCCTGTAAGGTGGGGTGTCTCAGCTCAGCCACTGCTCTGTTTCCCTGGGACACAGGACACTATGTCAGCTGAGCCCTGGTATATACATTTGCTCAACTCAGCTAGGACACCCATTTCTCAGGGTGCAATGTGCCACTTCAGTTCAGGGCTGAGCACATGGCTGTTCCAGTCAGCCTAAGCACTATTTCTCTGGAATGCAGAGTGCTACTTCAATTTAGTCACTGAGAAAGCATGACTGCTTGAGTGGCCAAGGTTTTCCCAGAGAGCAGGGTACTGCTTAAGCTCCAGCCCAAGAAGTAGGGGGAGGAGGAGGTAGTGGGGCTCTACCTCTGTTTTGCTCCCCTGGGAGAAGGATGTATCAGCTGCTTACGGCTTGGCTTGTGGATGTTGGGCTACTGGGCTAAGTCTGGTGGCAGGTTAGCCTCAGGGATGAAAGATTGCAATGGTTCTGTTTGCAGTGCCTCCCCCCTCAAGCAAGACACACTCAAGCTGTAGTCAAATTCCAAGATCATAGCACTGTAGTCTCACATGTCAGATTGGGCAGACCACAGTATTGGCTTCTTCTCTGGGGGAAGCAAAGCTATGTGAAGTCCAGGCACTTCCTCAGCTGGGCTTAGTGCCTACGAGGACTATAGGGGGCCCCAGTGGAGAGGTATGTAGGTCTTCAAGGTTTTGATAGGGATTTCTGGGATCCTTTTACTTAAGTCCTTACTTACTACTCACTCCCGACTTACTACCTTTTAATATTTTACAACCTGCAATAAACATTTTGTGAATATCAAATTCGAGATTTCATTATAAAAATGCATCTACTTCTAAAAGTGAAAACTACAACAAAAAGAAGGAGTTGCTTTGCTTAGAAACTTTTGAAACGCACTGCATTATTTTTATTTATCCAGATGATTGCCAGGTAATCTGCATATCAAAATAAGAGGTTTCAGGTGCCATAAAATTAATTACCATTGAATTGCTGACAGAGGAGATTTGGGAGAATATAGGCAACATTAAATATAAGAGGAAGTTTGATAAGTTTAAGAACTATGACCACAAAAGCTTTTTGGATGTGGCAACTTTCAGTTAGAACTGGTTGAAAGTGAATAAACTTTGAGAAGATTTTCTACCACTCTGTGAGTTGTCTGTTTACTCTGCTGATTGTTTCGTTTGCTGTGCAGAAGCTTTTTAGTTAAGTCCCATCTATTTATCTTTTTGTTGCATTTGCTTTTGGGTTCCTGGTCATGAAGTCTTTGCACAAGCCAATCATCTAGCAGGGTTTTTCTGATGTTATCTTCTAGAATTTTTATGGTTTCAGGTCTTAGATTTAAGTCTTTGATCCATCTTGACTTGATTTTTGTATAAGATGACAGAGCTCTTTCCTTCCGCTGCTGCGGCTGCAGCTGTGAGTACTGCTCAGGCTTCAGAAGAGGCTCGCCTCTAGTGTCCTCCACTGTGGCAAGAAGAAGGTCTGGTTGGACCCCAGTGAGACCAATGAAATTGCTAATGCCAACTCCCATCAGCGGATCCAGAAGCTGATCAAAGATGGGCTGATCATCTACAAGCCTGTGATTGTCCATTCCCAGGCTCAATGCTGGAAAAACACCTTGGCCTGCCGGAAGGGCAGGCACATGGGCATAGGGAAGCAGAAGGGTACAGCCAATGCCCAAATGCCAGAGAAGGTCACATGGATGAGGAAAATACTGCACCGGCTGCTCAGAAGATACCGTGAATCGAAAAAGATTGATGGCCACATGTATCACAGCCTGTACCTGAAGATAAAGGGGAATGTATTCAAAAACAAGTAGATTGTCATGGAACACATCACAAGCTGCAGGCAGACAAGGCCCACAAGAAGCTCCTGGCTGACCAGGCTGAGGCCCCCAGGTCTAAGACCAAGGAGGCAGGCAAGCACCTTGAAGGCGTGCCTCCAGGCCAAGAAGGAAGAGATCATCAAGACTGTCCAAAGAGGAAGAGACCAAGAAATAAAAGCTCCCCCTTTGTCTGTACATACTGCCCTCCATGATTACATAGATCAGCCATTAAAATAAAACAAGCCTTTAAGAAAAAAAGATGAGAGATGAGGATCTAGTTTCATTCTTCTGCATGTGGCTTGCCAATTGTCCCAGCACCATCTGTTGAACAGGGTGTCCTTTCCCCATGTTATGTTTTTGTTTGCTTTGTCTAAGATCAGTTGGCTGTAAGTATTTGGTTGTATTTCTGGGTTCTCTATTCTTTCCATTGATCTATGAGCCTATTTTCATACCAGTACCATGCTGTTTTGGTGACCATGGCCTTATAGTGAGTTTGAAGTTGGGTAATGTGATGTTCCAGATTTGTTCTTTTTGCATAGTCTTGCTTTGGCTATGTGGGCTCTTTCTTGATTTCCTATGAATTTTAGGATTGTTTTCTCTAGCTCTGTGATGAATGATGGTGGTATTTTGATGAGAATTGCCCTGAATTTGTACATTGTTTTTGGCAGTATGGTCCTTTTCACCATATTGATTCTACCCACCCATGAGCATGGGATGTGTTTCCATTTGTTTGTGTCATCTATAATTTCTTTCAGCAGTGTTTTGTAGTTTTCCTTGTAGAGGTCTTTCATGCCCTTGGTTAGGTATAAACCTAAGAGGGGTTTTTTTTTGTTTTTTGTTTTTTGTTTTTGCAGCTATTATAAAAGGGGTTGAGTTCTTGATTTGATTCTCAGCTTGGTCTCTGGTGGTGTACAGCAGAGCTACTGATTTCTGTACATTAATTTTGTATCCTGAAACTTTGCTGAATTCATTTACACATCTGACAAAGGACTAATATCCAGAATCTACAAAGAACTCAGACAAATCTGCCAAAAGAAAACAAACACTCCCATCAAGAAGTGGGCAAAGGACATGAACAGACAATTCTCAAAAGATACACAAATGGCCAACAAAACATAAGGAAAAATACTCAACATCACTAATGATCAGGGAAATGCAAATCAAAACCACAATGTGATACCACCTTACTCCTGCAAGAATGGCCATAATAATAAAAAATAGATGTTGGCATGCATGTTGTGAAAAGGGAACACTTTTACACTGCTGATAGGAATTTAAACTATTACAACCACTATAGAAAACAGTGTGGAGATTCCTTAAAGAACCAAAAGTAGATCTACCATCTGATCCAGCAATCCCACTACTGGGTATCCACCCAGAGTAAAATAAGTCATTATACAAAAAAGATACTTGCACATGCATGTTTATAGCGGCACAGTTTGCAATTACAAAAATATGGAACCAGCCCAAATGCCCATCAATTGAGTGGATAAAGAAAATGTGCCATATATATATATACACACACACACACGCATACACACACACACACACACACACACACACACACATACCATGGGATACTACTTAGCCATAAAAAGGAACAAAATAATGTCATTCACAGCAAACTGGACAGAATTAGAAACCATTATTATAAGTGAAGTAATTCAGGAATGGAAAATCAAACATTATATGTTCTCACTCATACATAAATGGGAGCTAAGCTATAAGGACGCAAAGGCATGAGGCATGAGATATAACGGACTTTGGAGACCTGGGGGAAAGTGGGGAGGGGAGTGAGGAATAAAAGACTACACATTGGGTACAGTGCACACTGTTTGGGTAATAGGTGCACCAAAACTCAGAAATCACTACTAAACAACTTATTTATGTCATCGAACACCACCTATTCCCCAAAAACCAATTGAAATAAAAATATAAACAAAAATAAAAAAAGACAGTGAATAAACTACCACGAATAAAGCTAATAATTAAAGTTATTTTAAGTTATTTTAATCATCCATCTAGAGGACTTATTGGTCAGTGTTACCTTCCAACAGCTATGGTTATGTGACACAGTTTGTAACAATGGGATATGGGTGGAAATGATCACTGACTTTACTAAATCTTGGCCTTAAAACATGCACTTCATCTTCTACCCCCTTCCCCTTCCTGTTGCAAAGCCATGGTGACAAACCAGGTTTGTTCATGCAGATGACAATACTTTTGGAAATGATGGCAGAGAAATAAAATGAAAGGAATATTGTTATGGGAGAATGATGGCTGGTGGTGTGGGGGTAAAAGAATTTACAAAGAGAGTTGTAGGTAAAGAAAGGCAGATGTATTAGAGAAAGTAGAAAAATATGTTACCAGGTAGACAACAGGCAAGTCAGCAGAAGCTCACTGCAAGGAAACAAAAGTTTGCCAGAGATTTTATAGCACGGTGTTCATGCTGTCTATTGAAGAAGGCTTTTTGTAGTGTTGATAATACTAAGGTTGCAGTGAGCTAACTTGCAGGTGTCTGGTGATAGCTGGGCACAGGAAGACAGTGAGCTATTTGTGCAGGAGAACTACGAGTCCTGGACCATGAAGAAAGGCAGATTTGTGGCTTATCTGCTTTCTCTTTTTGCTTTCCCTTGCTCCCACCAGCCTGACTTCTTTTCCGCAATTAGGACTCCACAAACATAGTTCACTTAATGATCACATAAATTGGAGCTTATTACCCATGTGACTTTTGCATATATCCAGACTAATATGTGACAATATATATTTCTACTTTGTCTGTACCACAGTATTTGTGTATCTTTAGTTGTGTGATCTACAGTATTGTATGTCTTGTTATGGAGCAACTTACACTAGTATAGAATTGTTAGCTGTGTTTTAAAATGTTTTTCTAGAGATGTTGTGTATTCTCACATCCAGTAGAAGTGTGTAACAGGTTATCTTCTACCCAATTTTCTCAATATCTGTGTCATTTCAAAATCCATCAATTGTGGAGGCAAAAGGAACATACTTACCTTTTTTGTAATAATGAGGTTAAGTATATTTTTATTTTTGTAGAAATTTGCAATTTTTGGTCTTTTTATATGTTTTGATCACTTTCCATTTTTTAGAGTTCTGTAACTAATTTGTAGCCAATGGGTAAGATTTATATGGTTTATCAGGTATGGTTTATTTAAAAGCCATTTTTTCCATTTTGTTACCTTTTGTTAATTATTTTATAAGCTTTTTGACTACAGATTAGTTTTGTTTATTTCCAATCGCATTAATATTTTCTTTTTTTTCTTTGTATATGTGCTTGGAAGACCTTGTGTGCTATCAGATCGAACTCAGATATTCAAGATTTGTTGCTAAGACATTATTTCATTAGCGTAGAAAAGAAACTAAGTTAATTTACCTTAATATTTATAAATCAAGTTAAACTCACACAACAATATGGTAAATATTATTTTGCATAGTTCAGGAATGTGTTTAATGATTTTACTTGAACTGACTGACTGGCTACATGTCAATGAATTCGTGCTTGGTAAAGATTCAGCACCAAAAACTACATAATTCTTAAATCAAAAGTAAGGTGTATCATCATTTCAGTCAAAATAAATTACTTTTAACAGTTTTGAGGTATAACTGACATAAAATAAACTCACACAGTGTATTTTTTCATCAAAGAATGCAAAATTTCAACAGATTTGAAAAGGGTATATATAACCCAAAACATTAGTGAGTACTTATTCTCTAATTTATTCTTCCTAATAAGATTAATGTTGGTCTAAGTTTATCATGTGTATGATTTATCATACAGAAAAAATGTTCCTTTAAAGCTAATTCTTAAATATGTGCACTGAAGATTCTCAAATAACATTTGGACAAATACAATGATAATATTATGATTTCTTGTATAGTGGTTGCATTATTTATCATGTTATATAAGAATTTCCTTTTAGCTTTGAGATGAAAGAGTTTCTGCCACTAATATTTTCTATGCTGCTAATATAAAATTAGCATTAAATTTTTTTATTCCTTGAATAACTATTTACAACATATTAGTAGGGTTATAGATCTTTAAAAAAGCATAGCTATTCCAGTATCTAGTTATGCAACTAACTTTTTGCCACATCTCTAAAACATTGTAATGGACAGATTATTTTTTAAAAATATAACACACTGGCATTTATTTGTAATACAGTTTTGCTTTGTTGTTTGTTAATTCCATTGTGTGGGGAAAAAAAAGAAAAAAAGGAAGAGGAAGAGATGGAGGAGAAATAAGAATACAAACAAGAAATAGAACAAGCAGCTAAGAAAATGAAGAGGAGCAAGAATAAGACAAGAAGATGAAGACAAGTCAAGAAGAAGAAAGGAGAAAAGCAGGTGAGGTAATTTAGAAACCCTCTTATATGATAAACCTATTTTTCCCTCACTGATTCATGAAATTTGAAAATGTCCAGGACTATCACAACCAAAAACAAGCAAAAAGATACAAAAATAATTATGACTGAAATTTTTAAAATGTACATATGTATTTTTTGCTATGACAAAGCCTCTCTTCTCACTTACTAGTTTTATCAATGCTTGCTTCAATATTTCAGAAATAGAATTTTTCATGTTGTGACTTTCCTGAATTGTCAAGAGATTGAATTTGGATTGAACTCTGGAATTTATTGATTATCAATATTTTAATAGCACAGGGGAAGTATATATTTTTCAGGAAATATGTTTTGCATGATGTTTTACCCTAATAATTTACTTTCATAGAGTGATTAAAACTCTGGAAACAGTAAGCATTGTATTTAAGTATTCAAATATTTTTAAATATTTGTCATTTTCTTTGATAAATGTCATAAATTTCAAATGTATATATCTGAGGTAACAGTGAGTTTGACTTTTTCCATCACTGACTATATTATAAATAAGTCAATTAACTCTTATTAGTATTAGGCTTTTGTTATTGATGTGAACATACTCAATATTATACAAAATAAGTTACTATTTATACTTCAAACCTGTGATGGTGGTTTTTAAATTATAGTAAAAATACATATAAAATTTACCATCTTAATCATTTTAAGTGTACAGATCGTTAGTATTAACTATATTCACACTGCCGTGCAACAGATTTGCAGAAATTTTCCATCTGGCAAAACTGTAACTCTAAAGCCACTAGTAACAACTCCCCATTTCCTGCCTCTTGTGGTGGTTTTAAATACAATGCAATATATACCAGCTGAAAATAGAAAAAAGAAATATATGAAAATATTAAATGCATAGCACAAAAAATGAATAATAGGATAACTTTGGCTATGACTTTAAATGAGAGAATCCAAAGTAAAATAACAGTGTATAATATAAATATATAAAATGCACAAGTACACTTAAAATATTTAAAATTTAATATTAACAAAAATAAATGTAATATACCACACAAATAGGTATTCAACAAAACTAAATACAATTATGTTTAATATTTTTAACTATGTTATACTACGAATAAAATCCTATCAACTTTTGAATATGTAGGCAAGGAAACCAAGTACATCTCTTCTTTAAGAAAGATCCCACAATGAAAACTATAAAACATTGATGAGATATTAAAGCAGACACAAGTAAATGGAAAGATATCCTATGTCTGTGCACTAGAATATTGTTAAAATATCCATATCACCCAATGTGATCTATGGAAACAATGCAATCCATGTTAAATGACAAAAGACATTCTTCATAGAAATAAAAAACTAACATTCACATGGAAATCCAAAATACCTCAGACAGACAAAATAATCTTGAAAAAAATGAAAAAAGCTGGAGGCATCACACTCCCTGATTTCAAAATATACTACAAATCTATAGTAACCAAAACAACATGGTACTGTCAAAAAAAAAGGGGTAGGAGAGACAGAGAAAGAGACGAATGACAGACAGACAGACATAGACAAATAAAACAGAAAAGAGAACTCAGAAATTCACACATTTACAGTGAACTCATTTTTAACAAAGGCACCAAGAACACACATTCGGGAAGGACAGTCTCTTCAGTAAACTGTGCTACAAAAGCCCAACCCACATGTAGAAGAATATATCTAGTCTGTTATCTTAACATATACAAAAATCAACTCAAAGATTTAGGACCTGAAACTGTGAAACCACTAGAGAAAAAAACATAGGATGAATGATTCATGCAATTGGTTAGAACAAGGAATTTTCAAATAGACACCAAAAGTACAAGCAACAAAAGCAAAAATAGACAAATGCAATTACATTAAACTTAAAAGCTTCGGCAAGGCAGAGGAAGCAGTAGAATGAAGAAACAATCCAGAGAATGGCAGAAAGTATTTGCAAACTATGCAACAGGCAAGGGGTTAATACAAAAAAAAATAAAGAAATAAAACTACTCAAAAGCAAAAATACAAATAATCTGATTTTAAAAATCAGAAAAATATCTACCCAAAACCTTTGTCTCCCACCATTATTTCCCCAACTTGTTTTCCCGACCGCCTTTGGCCCCCTCCCTCTCGCCACCCTTTTTCTTCCTCCATCTACCCCAAAACTTTTTCCCCACCATTTTTTCCCCACCGTCATTTCGCAAAGCCTTCTCTACTCTCCCGCTCACCATCCTTTTCCCCATCCATCTACCCAGACACTTTCCCCACTGTTATTTCCCACTGTATTTTCCCCTTCTCCCTGGCCACCCTTGTTTTCCCTGTCCTGCTCTCATCACTTTTACTCCTTCATCTAGGAAAAAACATTTTCCCCTGTCTTTTCCCAAAGACTTCTCCCCATTCCTGCTGCTTACCACCCTCTTTTCCCCCTTCATTTACCCAAAAACTGTTTTCCTCATCGTCTAAACCCCCACCCCTCCTTGCCACCCTCTTTCCCTTCTCCATCTACCCAAAAACATTTCCCCACCGTCTTTTCACAAAGCCGTCTCCCCGCTCCAGCTCACCTCCCTGTTTTCCCCCTCCATCATATCCCCCCAAATTTTCTCCACCGTCTTTTCACAAAGTCTTCCCCCCTCTTCCCACTCGTTCTCTTCATTCCACTATCCTGCTTGCCACTTTTTTTGCCCTCCGTCTACCCCAAACTATTTTCTCGTCTTTTTCTCAACCCTCTTTCCCTGCTCCCTCTCATCACCCTCTTTTCTCCTCCTCGTCACCCTCTTTCCCCCCTCCAAACACTTTTTACCCACCGTCTTTTCTTTCTCCACCATCTTTCTTTTCTGCCCACTGTCTTTTCGCAAAACCTTGTCTTCCTCCGCTGGCTACCCTCTTTTTCCTTCCCCCACTTGTTACCCTCTTTTCCCCCTCTATCTACCCAAAAACTTTTCTTTCCCCACTGTCTTTTCACAAAACCTTCTCTCCCTACTGCTCACCCCCCGTTTTCCCCACCACCACCCTCTCTTTCCTCCTCCCAGTTGACACCCTCTTTTCCCCCTCCACCTACCCATAAATTTTTTACCCACCATCTTTCTGCAAAACCTTCCGTCCCTCCCGCTCTTCAGCGTTTTTCTCCCCCTCCATCTACCCAAAAACTTTTTCCCACCATCTTTTCCCCACTGTCCTTTTGCAACGCCTTCTCCTGCTCACTACCCTCTTTTCCCTTTGGCACTAACCACCCTGTTTACCCCCCTCCATCTATCCCAAAACTATTTTCCTTCTCCTACCACTCCAGCCACGCTGCAGTCTCCGTGGCCACCACCAACAGTCAGCCCCACCAACCACAGCGAGGCGAGCCTCGGGGTCTCAAGCTCCAGCCTCCAGCATACTGCCAGCAATTTCCCATTCCTGGTCCTCCACGCCAGGCACTGAGCAGCTCAACAGTCCAGCCACGCTGACGTCTCTGTTGCCACCACCAAACACAGTGAGGTGAGCCGCAGTGTTGCGCTCCAGCCTATGGCGGGAGATTTCCCATTCCTGGTTCTCTAAGCCGGGGACTGAGCAACTGGACAGGAAGATACTGGAAACTGGAAGGGCCTGACTTCCCTTCAGCATCAGAGTTACGCACATGGGGGGTTCCTGTACTGCATGTTCTGACTGGATGAGAAAAAAACCTCCAGGCTTACACGGATTGGACTGTATTATCATGTTCTGATTGGATGAGAGCAAGTCTTAAAACAACCAATCACAGCATGAAAATAAAGTCCCATTAGAGTAGGCCTTCGGGTTTTCTCTCACCCAATCAGAACATGTAGTCCAGGAACCTCTGGTGCATAACCTCAGTATATAAAGCATGCAGAGGCAGCATCAGGTCATTTTAGGCTCTTCTGTGTCAGTGCTGGGTACCTGGCTTAGAGAACTAGGAGAAGAGGCAGCTGCTTGCCGCTGGCTGGAGCCCGGGGCACTGGCTCGCTGTGGTTGGTGGTGGCCACGGAGCAGTAGGAGGGCGATTGGCAGCGGGAGCTTTTCCTGCCGGGCTGGAGGACAAGGAGAAGGGAGCGACATCGCGGCATGTTGCAGGCTGGAGCCTGCGCCACCGCGGCTCCCCTCGCTGGGGTTGGTGGTGACGTCAGACACTGCAGCTCAGCTAGAGTGGTAGAAATATCGTTGGGTAGGTGAGTTTTCCGGGGCTGCACTGCCTGCCTCTGGGGTCAGGGGTTGGGTGTCCCATTGGGGCTCACCGCCGGAGGCTGCACTGCCTGTGGCAGGAGGCTGGCTGGGGGCACTCTCTGGGATTGAATTGGTGGCGGTGGGGCGGGTTTGCTGGCTATCAGGGGCTACATTGCCCGAAGTGGTGGGGTGGTGTGGGGAGGCAGATTGTGTGCACTAACGTGTACTGCCAGTGGTGGGGGATGGGTTAGGGGTGCTAGCTTCTGTTGCACTACTGGTGGCAGGGGGCAGGTTGGGTGGAGTTCTTTGGGGCTACAATGCTGGCAGTAGGGGGTGGTTTAGGGGCATTGTCGGGTGCTGCACTGTCTGTGACTGGGGGTGCGCTATCCGGAGCTGCACTGCTCGTGGTGGGTGGGGGGGACAGGTTTGGGGCGCTGTCTAGTGCAGCAACACCCGTGTCTGGGTCAGGTTGTGGGCACTATCGGGTGCTACTCTGCCTGCTCTGGGGGAGGGGGGTGCTTTGGGGGGATATTGGGGTTACACTCCCTGCAGATGCTGCGGGGTTTGTTTGGTGTGCTATCCGGGGGCTATGCTGTTGGTGGCAGGCGGCAGGTTAGGGGTGCTATCAGGGGCTACACTGCTAGTGGCGTTGACAGGCTGTGGAGGTGGCAGCGACAGCAGTGGCCTCCTTCCTCCTTCAGGTGGTCTCCAAGGAAGGGACCATTCTCCTCTTCCCCAACTCCAGACTCTAGAGAGTGATCTCCTCACACAATCTTGAGCATGACAGGGCCCCCACACCCACTGTGGTTCCCTGGCTCATGCCCTCATGCTCTGTGTTGTGGAGACCACCTGGGACTACTGGGCAGGGAGTAGTGGGCACCACCACGGTGGGGGTGGGGGGATAGGGCACTGTGGGTGGAGGCATCAGGAATGGGAACCAGCACTTGGGTGGGGAGGGCTGGCTGGGCCTGAGTTTCTCCTACTCCTGCTCCCTGAGGAGTGCAGCCCCAGTGGGCCCAGCAATTTCTGTCCAGCTGGACCTGGCCAAGGGCCGGTTTCAGCAAAGGCACTCACACTCACCCCAGGCCCCAGTTCCTGGCCAGCTTTTGCCAGAAGGAGAGGCTGGACTTTGGATGGTGGGTGTGAGTGCCTTTGCTGAGACTGGTCCCTGCCACCCAGTGGCTGGCGTGACAAGGTGAGGCTCTAACACTACCACTCCATGCATCCCGTTTTAGGCTTTTCTGGCTTTGCCCACCCAGCTGCTCCAAGCCAGGCTGGAGGAGGAGGAGTCATCTGTGATACGGTGGAGCCTGCAGATGGCATGGCTTTGCAGCTCGCCTCATGCGGTTGGTGGCAGCAAGAGAGACTGCAGCTCTACTGGAGCAGTAGGAGGGCTACCGCAAGTCCAGGTGGTAGGAGCCTTGCAGGGTGGGCTGGTGCATTGACGGTGACAGCAGTTGTATTGGCATCGGTGCTAGGTGTGGTAGCAGCAGCAAGTCTGGGGGCCTAGAGCACTGCAGGGCCCAGCCCGACCTGGGGTGGGGAGGAACTTGCGGGTGCTGTACTGTGGGCCTTGGTGGCAGCGGTGGAGGTGCACCTAGAGCAAGAAGGAGTCCTCCCCCTTCTCCTGCCATCTCTGGAGGGTGCCCTCCTCCTGCTAGTGCCTGAGGCAGGCGTGAGTGGCACCATTGTCTCATTCTTAACAAAATTTAGGGGGTGACTATTTGTGTATCTTTTTGCTTGTTTTTTGTTGTGATAGTCTTGGACTTTTTCAAATGTCATGAATCAGGGAAGGGATAAAAGGTATCATAATAGGCCTTTCAATTCCTGCACCTGTTCTTTTTCCTTTCTTCCAGTCTGTATTTTCTTCCTCTCATCTCCTTGCTCCTCTTCATTTTCTTTTGATGCTGCTTCTCTTTCATGTTTCTATTCTTGTTTCTCTTCCTGTTTTTGTTTTCTTTATGCCATGCAATGGCCTTAACAAACAACAAAGAAAAACTGAGTTAAAAAGAAACTATTTGTCCCTGTGGTGTATTTTTAAAATAACTGGTCCCTTACTATGTTATAGAGTTGAGGAAAAAAAATAGTTGCATAACTAGTTACACAAATAGCTATGCTTTCATGATCCTGTTGACCCACTTATGCAAATAATGTTCCATTATTGCAATGCTACGAATGTGGGAGTTATTTGTATCCTACTGCTCAAGGTCATCGCCAAGGTCTGATTTTTCACTCAGCAAAAACTCAAAAAACTGCAACCTTCTGCATAAATAGGTTAATGCATCATAAGTAGTTATTCAAGGAATCAAAAAATGAAGCGTCACATAAAATATTGGTAGCAAACAGCCATTTCATCTCTCACACATATTTGTCTGGAGCTATGCAAAAGGCACAGGAGTAATAAGTTCCAATTTATGAGATTATTAACCGAACCATATTCCCTTCATTGGCCGGGTGCGGTGGCTCATGCCTGTAATCCCAGCACTTTGGGAGGCCTAGGTGGGTGGATCATGAGGTCAGGAGATTGAGACCATCCTGGCTAACAGGGTGAAACCCCGTCTCTACTAACAATACAAAAAAAAAAATTAGCCAGGCGTGGCAGTGTGCACCTGTAATCCCAGCTGCTGGGGAGGCTGAGGCAGGAGAATGGTGTGAACCCAGGAGGCGGAGCTTGCAGTGAACCGAGATTGTGCTACTGCAGTCCAGCCTGAGTGACAGAGCGAGACTCCATCTCAAAAAAAAAAAAGAATCCAAGCTAGTTTTTAATTTAAAATAGGAGTAATTTTTCCAGATAAAAATATTGTTATGAGGTTTTTCATTGTCTTCTCATGAGATATAAGCTCTGTGAGAATGGAAGCCTTGTCTGTTGTGTCCACTACTAGAGAAAACATCATTTTAGAGTCCAGAATAGTGCCTCACATATAGCAGAAATTCTCTAAATATTGATGAAATAATGGATGGAAATAGTTCAGCAAAGTTCAGTACTTGATTTCTAGTAAACATTCTTATATAATAAATGGTAGATACTATTAGTGATAATATTGATAACACAAAGTGCCTATTGTATACACTGTACTTGTTGTCTGTCTTGTATTTTTATTAGATCTTTATAAAAACATCTTATGGGCCAAGAGCGGTGGCTAATGCCTGTAATCCCAGCACTTTGGGAGGCCGAGGCAGGCAGATCACAAGGTCAGGAGATCGAGACCATCCTGACTAACACGGTGAAACCCCGTCTCTACTAAAAATACATAAAATTAGCCGGGCGTGATGGTGGGCGCCTGTAGTCCCAGCTACTCAGGAGGCTGAGGTAGGAGAATGGTATGAACCTGGGAGGCAGAGTTTGCAGTGATCCGAGATTGCGCCACTGCACTCCAGCCTGGGTGACAGAGTGAGACTCTTGTCTCAAAAAAAAAAATCTTATGGTAAAATTATCATCCTCACTGTACAGATCAGGACGTAAGGACAGGCTGTGTGGTGAGCTCAACTTAACTAGTGATGGAGCAAATCTAGATAAACTGAGTTCTTAACCTCTCCTCTATGCTGTGCAAATAATTACAATAATGATGATGATGTTGGCGATGATAAGGATGATGGTGATGATAATGATGGTAATTATGACAGTGAAGGTGATGGTGATGTTGGTGAGTACGGTGATGTGACGTTGGTGATGATGGTTAATGTTGGTGATGACAGTGATGGGGTCATGGTAGTGATGATGGTGATGATGATGATGAAGATCACAAAGTTGAAGAAGCAGCAGGAAGAGGAAGACATGAACTTGCTCCTAACGCTGCTTCTATCAACATAGTTAGGAAACATAATATATAGTTTCTAATCTCCTGTGTAATTTCTGGCCATAGTTGCCCTCTGGCAAGGAACAAGATGCAGACAAACCATAGCTAAACGAACTCAAGAAGGCATCAGGCTGTATCACTAGGTCACCCTAGCTGGTGTTGCAAGATTCCAGATGATTGTGAGGCTTCAGGATTCAGGAGCCAGCTCACTGAGGAAAGAGCATGGCAAGATCTGAGCAGAGTATCAGAGCCCTAACCAAGTCAGCCACAGGTTAGGACAGGGCCACAGACTCACCAGGAAATGGAGAGCCAAGTAGAGAAACCAAGGCAGCTATCCAAGAATAAGACATCATTCAATGGGTGGAAGACTTTTGCAAAGTCAAAATTGAATACAACTGTGGATGCTCATGGCTGCTGCTTGCACACACGAGAATTTACTCATCGCAAAACGTTTATAACACATCTGTGTGCTAACACTGGGGACACAACAAAAATGAAACAACCTAGCTCACACTCTCATGTACTTCAAATTCTAGTTGATGCAGTACACAACATCCTAATAAATAAGCAAGGTAGTTATGGATTGCGGTAAGAGTAATGAAGTAAATAGACATGATCGTGTGAAGAATGAGTGGGAAAAGTACTTCAGATAGAGTCATTTGAATATAACTCTTTGAGAAGGTCAGAATTTGATCTTCAACAGGGCACCCTGAATACCAGATCCAAAGCATTAAAACTAATTCTAGATGCTTCTGGCTGGTAGTCTGAAGCTGTCAAATGGCCCTGTAGCTCAAGCCAGGACAGCCCCAAAAAGATCAGGGATGTTAGTAGCCCCTGAAGGTAGAAACAGAGGAAGCAGGAGAATGGAGCATAGCAGACCTATACTGCACACTTTAAATTTGTTAATTAATCCAACCTCCTTTGCAATCCTATGAGGTAGGCGTTAATTGCTCTTTTACAGATGAGAATACTGAGATGCAGAGAGGTCACCTTCTTTGCATAACTCTTTTATAGCACAGCTTAGATGTGAATCTAAATTCAAATGACTCCAATGATAATTCTATTTCCATTATACCGGGGGAAATATAATTCCCCTAGCTGAGTGAAAGGAACACTTATTCTCAGGCTTTTAATGCTGAGAAGAATTGTTTCTATATCCTCATGAAAGAGGGGGTTGTAGAGCCTCACATTCAAGGAAAAGATAATGTTAGAAGTATGAACCCATAGGGACTTTTATGACTGTCTCAGGATGTGAGGTTTCTCATGCATAATAGCTGAGAAGTCTGAAAGATTCTGGAAACTTTGTCAAAGCCCCATATTTGCATATTTCTTTCTTCTTCATGGGGTAATACATGGTGTTCTGCAGTAAACACATTTTGGAGAAAGAGCTAGTGAGATATCTTCTGGAGGGGTGCATGGGGCTGAAATACAGTGAGAAACTGGGAAACTATTGAGATGGGACCCTGTTGTACATCAGAGTGAGGGAGAGTCCCAAAGGAGGTGAAGCCACCCCAGCCAGGCTCAGGGCCTGTGTTTGAAGAAGTTCAGCAGCTTCAAGTTACCTAAAAGAAATACAACAAAAAGGGAAGGCACTGTTACAGAAAGGAGTATAAAAATAAATGAATTGATACATGTAAACACTTAACATATCTGTTGAGAGATGAAAACCCTGAGCTAGGACACTTACATTCATTAACTTTTTTAACTTTTGTGATAACCACATTGAGTACACTTTTTCCTATTGTATATAGCATGAAGCTGAGTCCCAGAGTGGTCAAATTAATGGCTGCTGAGTAGTGTAAAGAATTTGTTCAGAGTCACAGAACTAGTATGTGTTGAAACTGGAATTCAGACCCTGGTGTGCCTCCAAGACCTAGTTCTTTCACCCATACCAAATAACTCTACTAGAAAAGGAGCAGAGTCAGTCTTCTGTGATGCCTCATGGTAATCATTGCTTTCTTTTCCAAGGGTTCATATCCTTTTATAACCCAATCAAGGACCATGCCCCTGAATTATATCGATTCCTCAGTCTATTGCTTGCAAAACTCACTTTGTTCCTTTTTTTGTCCATTGTCAAATCACTGGCATCTCAATGAGCTATCATAAGACAAATAGTAGCAGTGAATAATTATTAGAGCAACTATAATAACAGAGACCTCAAAGTCTTTCTCAACTCCCCCTTTCCTCCATATTTTTGACGTGATAATCCTATCTCTTTACCCTTATCCTGTTGTTTTATTCCTTTCATGCCCTTCTCATCTCTCAACTGTAGATCAACGGGCCTCACTCCATCCAGGTCATCTCGCTACTCATCATCCACACCAGGGTCCATCTTTCAAAGACGGAATCCTGACTAGTCCCTCCCCTGTTTGTCACCATTTGTGGCCTTGCCATCACCTCTGACTACCAGATTCCTTCACTATCTGTCCTGTAAGTCCTGGAAGATATGACCTTGGGATCTGGCCTTTGGCCCTCTTTCCAAAAATGTTTCTTCTCATCCCTGTATAGGTGCTCAAAACACTAGCTACCAAAATGGGCCCTGTGACCCTCTCTTATACATTTAAATGGAGAACTCTTTCTGCCTTGAACACAAAATCCTATACCTTCAACCAGTTCACTTCTTGAGAGCCAAAGGTTTGCCTCCTCCTCGATGTCTTCCCTGATTACACTGTTTTAGGTACTCTGCCTTTGCACCCCCATAGTGCTCTGTGCTACGCCTATCCCTTTGCTGATACTTCCTGTGCTTATTGGAAATATTGTTCAGTAAATACCCACTCGCTTGCCCTCCCACTGTTGGGGAGTAGGGTATAGGTTCCTGCCCCACTGAGGCTGGGCTTGGCCATGTGATCTATTTTGGCCAATGGAATGTTAGCAGGGATGATATAAGCAGAGGCTTAAATGTGCTTGCATGATTGGGCTTGCCCTCCTGTGCTCCTGTGATCTGTTATGAGAACAGAATGCCTTGAGTAGTTGCTGATCCTTTAGCCTGGCTGCAAAATGAATCCACAGGGAACAGACATGAACCAAGCTTGGCCTGGAGCCAAACCAGCTTATTGGTCATGTGAAACAGGAGTGACTAGCTGAGTTCAGCCCTAGAGTATTCTTGCCGTAAAATATTCCAAGCTGGAATATTCTCACAGACCTGCAAATATGAGAAGATATAATTGTTGAAGGCCAGTGGTTTACCCCACAGGACTATGTTTCAATTGACAACAAATATTTATTTTTTTACCTGCTTTTTCCCCTCTCTAAAGCTATGAACAACTGAAGGGCAAAGACTGTCTCTTATACATATAAGACTACACCTTCTTGGCTGGGCGCAGTGGCTCACGCCTGTAATCCCAGCACTTTGGGAGGCTGAGATGGGTGGATCACAAGGTCAGGAGATCAAGACCATCCTGGCTAACATGGTGAAACCCCATCTCTACTAAAAAAAAAATAAATAAATAAATAAATTAGCCAGGCATGGTGGCGGGCGCCTGTAGTCCCAGCTACTCGGGAGGC